>NC_085058.1:11063928-11370909 GCF_963662255.1 Cinclus cinclus
TGCATAACTTAAAAATGAAGAACATGGATTTACCTCCTGGACCCATGCTCCCCATTCCACCACCCATGCTCAGCTGTGTTGCACTGATGGGTTGTCCACCTGGTCCAAGTCCCATACCAATGCCACCAAGACCACCTCAAAAACAAAAACGTATGATCAGAAGAGAGACTTTCCTCTGTATCACAGATCACAGTAAGCAAAACTATCACTAAACTGTGACAAAAAATGGATCACCATATACTAAGTGCAAGGAGTAGAAAACAGAGCGTGCACTCACGAGGTAATTGTGAGCTTTTGCTGTCCACAACACGGAAGTCTTCGTGAGGAACCGATTTGTCATCCTGAGAGAAAACAAGGATGTTATGCTATGATCCTTTCAATGTTTTGGCAGAGATATATAAAGTAGAAAGAAATGATAGCAACTTACCATTTTTACATGCATGGGTCTATCAAACAGGAATTGTCCATTGAACATTGCTGAAGAAATGCAAGTCAAGGCATCTTAAGAAGGCAATTTTAAGTGTTTTGAAGAACCAATGTAATAACTTCTCATATTTCTGTATAATTACTATGAATCAAGTCTTATCTTTCCTTACCTTATCTTCAGAAACCAAATTCAAGGGCCAGAAGATACAATACATGATGTTAGGTACATTAGTTTCACAATTGTCACACTGTCAGGTATTTTAATTTTGTTCAACATCATGAGGAACTTTTAGAATTTAGTAGCAAATTCAGTCATTGCAAATGTAATCTGCACAGTATTACACTCTGGTCCCTATATCATAGCTACAAGGCAAACAAACACCATTTGCAAAACTATGCATTGCAGAACCATTAAAGACTGATCAATATATGACCAATTATTTTTTCAAAACCAAGGATACATATTGCTTGAACAGCTTCAATTGCTTGTTCAAAGGTAACTGTTCCCATTCCTCTACTCTTGCCATCTTTATCTTCTTTGATGTCTGCACGCTTCACAGTTCCAGCAATGCTGAATACCTCCTTCAGTTTTTTCCAGCCAACTTTGAAGTCCAGCTTAAACACAAAAACCCATCAGTGATTTCACTGCACATCTCTGTTCTGCCATTACATGTGGAAGAGATTTTCTGCATTGCTGTTAACTCTTCATTAACAAAATGCTTGGTAACTGTAAATAGTTGAGATTTTGTAATATACAGACACTGCGTCTAAGTCCAAAAAGTCAACAAATTATTCTGTGTACATGTATTTTACTTTAATTAACATACTACCATTGGCTTGGTTCTTGAGAAGAGCAGCTGTAATTCCACAAGCCCTCATATAAATACAGTAGTCTTTTGTGCTAATAAAGTACTTGAACCACGGAATTTGTTGGAACTTTATTGTGTTAGTCTAAAGTAACTAGCAAGATAAACTGAAGTATATATTTAATAAAAAAAGAAATGCAATTGCAAATAGTGAAAAGATGTATAAAATATTTTTGAATCAACAGATGACTGCAACAATTAGAAGTGCACGTCAGTGTCAAGAGTTTATCTTTCCATGTCCAAAATCTGAACATACACCCAACATTTTCAATTGAATATACTAACTGTGAACTATTTGCAACCTCCTCTTTATATTAAAATTGAACTACAAGGTAGAAGATATCTTACAAAGATCAAACATTAAAGTTATAAAACACAGTTTTAAGCTTACATTGGCAACAAAAATCGTGGATCCAAGCCTGCCTGCTTGCAAATTACTGATAACCTCAGGAGGAATGTTTGGATTATTGAGAATAGAAGGTGGTAAATTCATCATTCCAGGTGCTGCATCAGGTCCATGTCCTCCTGGAAACTGCCCTCCTCCTCCCCGCTGCAGTGCCCTACGAGCATGCTCCCCTTCAGGATCCTGAAACGTGGGCACAGACAAAGCCACTTAACCATCAGCAACTGGACTGGCAACAAACAAATTGGTACTATTCGAAATTCTGCATAAACCCATCAAAATTATCAACTAAGAAATACACTTGTCCATGTCAGAGGGATTATGAACTGAATTAGCATGGAGACCTAATTCCCTCACCTCTAGAGGTGGGTCCTTTCAGATGAGGGTTGAAGCATATTGGCAAAGCACTTGTTGAGGAAGCGTGCACTGCCACTTCACATGCTGTACCTAGCCTATGGACAAGTAGAAAAGATTTCAAGCTAAAGGACTGTTAGCCTAGTACTTTCTTCCAAGAACTGAATTAATTTCATTAGGTGGTGGTTTTGTATTATTTATTAGTACCATTATTAAAACTATAACAGGACAGGAAGAACTGTATCAGATGCCATCATATACTACAGCAACACAATAGGAATGTTGACATTATTTCACTTTCCAGAGAGTACAACTTCTCTATTTCCAGCCCCAGTTTTGCACATATGTAGTGGTCTAATAATAAGCTCATTCTGTGTCATATTTTGAAGCAGGTAAACAATGTAAACATAGTATTACTTAGGTTGGAAAAGACCTGATGACACTAAGATAAGAGAATATGAAGTAAGTTGTTTTAACAAAAAACAGCATTAGATTAATTTCACTTTAGGACATACTTTTTGTCAGTTTACTTGGCATAGTATCCAACCTTCTGCAAGCCAACAGACAGTTCAGCCCATTAAGAAAATTTAAAAAAAAAGTGAAACTGAAATTACACATCTAAGATTCTCAAAATACTGTATGGTCATCTCAGGAGCTTTAGTATCTTCACTATTTCAAATTCAAAACAGCATCAGTAAACATACCTCTTTAATATTCAGGGGTCTTCCACTAAGATCATATTTGTTCATAGTGTCTAATGCCTTCTTAACAAATTCTTCATCTTTGAATTCAACCACACTTAGAAAGAGATCAAAACATTTAGAGTATTAAAATAAAGTTTAACACACCAAAACTAATAGAATGTTTGGACAGCAGTGTGCTTCTACACACATTAAAAAAAAAACCAAACTTACCCACAACCCTATATCCATGAGATTTGTCATCATATGTGAAGAGAAAACAAGCAAAAAAAAAAACAAGAAGTCAGTCAGCACATATGACAGAGCAATGAAGATTCCAGTTAAAGATCCCAGCTCACTGTTAAGTAACTATACAAGTTATTTTCAGCTTCAGAATTCATAAAGTATGCTCTTTAATGGTAGCCAATCTGAATTTCTCCTGCTTTCTCAGCATACATACCATTCAAATGCAAGAGAATACATTGTCTCTTACGCTCTTTGAGTCAAACCAGAATTGGAAAAATGCCACACAGATCCACATAAGGACAACTGGGAAGAGGAGGTGGGAGTGAAAGGGTGGAAAGAAAATAACCCCAAAACATAACCAAAAACCAATCAAGACACTAACTACAAAATTCAAATCTACCTACATCAAATACACCACTACAATGAAAAGGCAGTCTGCATACCTCTCCAGTACTACAGCATAAATTGAGAAATTGCCTTATAAGAAAATAACCTTATTGACTGCAACAGCATCCTTCTAATAAAGCAAAAAGTTGAGGATTTCTTTAAGTATAGCAAAGCTGACAGCATGTTTTAGTTTTAACAAGTATTAAAGAAAGTAATTTACAACAGTTGATACAACCTCGGTTAAGATTCAAACCTGCATTTCTCACGTTCCCTTCTGCAGGTTTGGAGCTGCTATTGGCCAAACTTTTGACTATTATTAAGAAGACAGAGGAGCTTTAACAATCTTCATTATTAGTGCCTCCTTGAAGGCACTCTGTTGGCTACCAACCATCTCCATCCATTTAGTTTTAAGAAAGTAAATACATTAAGCCAGTGCTTAAAAGTACCAACCCTGCAAAGCCGTGAAATCAGGCACTTCACCCAGTATATTCTTAGCTAACAGTTTATACTTATTGGCCCCAAGAAGAGCATACTACACTAACAAAATTTAAATAAAATGATTGATTTATTGAACATCCTTTATATGAAACAGATTTGTACCAAGACAAAAGGTGTTGGCTAAAAAGAAGAATTAAGTAAATGCCATTTGTTAACATTTACAGAAGTACTTTGTCCCTTACAACCAGCTAGTGTGAGTTGCATGAAGGTGTCAGACTACTTCTAATAGAGAATCCTCAAGGCTACCTTAATGAAAATCAGTGTAAAAATGAAACTTACTTTCCAATAACTGGTACAGGTATTATACAAAAATAAAACTGCTGAGGAACTTTTAAACCTCTAGCAGATTGTTGCCCACGGCACTTACCCTTGATTTTCCTTCAGCATCCTTAAACAGCTCCACGTATGTAACCTCACCAACTACATAAGACATACAAAGGGAAAATACCAAGAGACAATGCATTTAAACACCAGTATCTTTCTTTACTGTGCCCCTGTGCACAAGTCTACAGAGAATCACCTATTATTCACCAACAATCAAAACCAGACCAACATACCTCCTGTCAATGGCTATATAATTTAGCTAATTTTCAGAAATATGCAGCAGCCACATTCACAAAAGCTAAAAACAAACAACTATATTTAACCTAATTCATACTACAGATCATATTTTGGCCAGTATGATATAGTTGGTGAACAAAATCAGATATACATAGTCCCTTAACCTAACAAATGAAACGTCAACGTTCACTGAAAATTGTTACATTTATCATCCTACTCACAACACCTGTTTTAAGGTGACTTTCTACCTGAATATCTTCAATCAAAAGTTTGCCTTCAATAATAACCAAATTTACACATCAGATATTTCACAGCAAGCGACTCACTTTCTAAAGTACGAAGTTTAAGTAAATCAACCAATCAAATAGTCATGTCACCTTACAACAGATAAACCAGCAATTACAGAAGGGGGGTCTGGCATTTTTCACAGCCTAAAAGCCAAGTGTGCTTTGCATTACTTTTGAAGAATCAGTTTTTCAAGGAAAACACAGAACTAACTTTTTTCAAAATCCATATTTTATTATTATTTTACCCCAAAATTAAAATAACATTTTTGGGGTAGTCAGATTTACTCTATCAGAACTCCAACAATAGTAACAAGCTTTTAATAAAAAGCTCCAGACAAACAATCGTGGCAGTAGTGACAATGCAGACAAAGTTAATGCCACAGCCAGATTTCACCAAAGAAATACAAAACAACTTTTGAAAGACATCCCTTATTATTCAGGTTAACACACTTCATGTGTTGCTTAAATACAATAGCCCTTAGAGAAAAAAAAAATCTACAAGAACTACAACTAGACAAAACACAATCTCTTTAAGAACTCATGAGGTCATGCAAATACTCTCTACTGTCACACCAGAATGGCAGAAGATTGTGAGCACTTCTTTTACCCAGCCTACCCTGCAATGCAATTGTCTCAGATGAAAGAGGGGGAAGGGAGATAGATGTACCAAGTAAAGGCCAAACAAAAAAGTCAAATCAAATCTGTGTGGCTCAAAGGACACATCAGTTGCATTTAAGCCCTATCAGTTTCTGTGTGAGGTGTGTTACAAGGAATAAGTTACCTTTCTCTCTCATCAGGTCTTTAATAGCTTGCCATTTCATGTCATATGGGATGTTGCTAATAAAAACTCTATTGCGATTAACAGCCTTCTTGTCTCCAGAGCCTGCGTTCTTCTCCTTTGCATAGGGGTGGAATCTATTCTTGCTTCCAAGAGAAGGGATTGCCTTCGCTTTTGCAATGAATTTCTCTTTCACAGGTGCTTTCCCTTCTTTTGCTGTCTCATCATTATCCCTACATTAAAAAACAAAAATCCAAACAAAAACACTGTTAGTCTTCTGTTGGATCATTAGACTATACCACTTCCTACTTATATATATAACTGCATATTTCCTATGCTATTGGAATTCCCAGGATGTCAAATGCCACTTTTCAAATTAGGAAAAATAAATTCATGCTAGCAGAGTGATTGCAAAATATACTCTTCTATCAATAACAACAAAAAAAATTACAATATTAAGTAAAGAAAGTACACCTTACTAATTCACTTGCATTCCATTTCATAGAATCAGAATCCTAGAATGGTTTGGGTTGGAAGGGACCTTAAAGATCACCTAATTCCAAGCCCCCTGCCATGGGCAGGGACGTCTTTCACTGGATCACCTTACTCAGGTCTACCATCCAATGTTTAACCCTTCCAAGGATGGGGCATCCACAACTCTGGGCAACCTGTGCCAGCACATCCTGTCTGTCAAGACTCAGAAAGATGGAACTATGAAACTACTACAAAGACCAAAGCAGAAAGAGTGAAAAATCAGCTATAGTACCCATGCCTTGGTGCTTTGGTAATTTTCACATCTCACTTGGACAAGTTACAGGATATTCACCACAGAAGTGGGAGTAGAAACAGGCTAAGATTGAGAGCTGAAACATCTCAGGATGCTTCATTCAATGGAAAAATAATGTATCAAAATCAATTCCAATAGGTTTTCTATCAAATTATGTTTTATCTACCCCATAAATAATTTTATTCGCAATTTGTGCCAGATTACTGCTAGACAGAAATTAAAACTGAACTAAAAACAACAAATATTTTTTAAGGTTCACTGCTTAATACTACTAAAATTTGAAAATTTGCTAAATGCATAGGAAACGGTTGTATTAAGCCATGCTATGAATCTAAAACTAATTAAGGAACTAAGTATTATCCACTAAAAACAAAACAGACACCGGGCCCTCAATCTTTCAAAACTTCACCAACAGCACCAAAATGATCCTTTTAAAATATTCTTATATTTTAGATGAAAATGCAAGAAAATTTGGACTGCCTTCTCTTTTAAGGCAGTCCAAATCTCAACTTCAGTAAAACCATGCACTTTTAACAGAATTAGAAGAAATACCTGTAACTCTTCAGCACTCTTGACAGTGTTACTATCACAAGGTCACTTAGCATGCTGACAGAGGCTCAAAGTGCCTGAATTGTTACTTTTTATTTTAAAAGAGAACAGCTGAACTGAGAGAATCCACTGAATAAAGCCACACACATGCAATCCACTAAACAGATGCTACTTAGCATCTTTAACTACACATCACTATCTACTTAAAGAGAAGCTTAAAGTCCTTTTACAAGAAGTATTGTATTTTTAAAAGCCAGAATTAGCATATTGAGTTAGAACAATTAGAAGGTGATGTCCTACAGGACTGACAGAGGTGAATGATTTCGAACCCCTCTACTTAAATTACATCACTATCTTTACTATATTTCCCACATTTTAGAAGGCTTAGTTTTTATCTCATTTCGGCACTTCGGAAGGTTTCTGGCATTTCAGTTTTACAACCACAACATATGGCAAAACCAGTGATCTCGATTAAGAGACAAATTTTCAGCTCTCTGCATGGTTAACAGAACAGGAAGTGGCAGTCCTGTACTCAAAAGCACATGCAAGGAAATTTTCATGAAGCTAAATGTATTACCTACTCAAGCCTGGACACTTTTCAGGGAGGAGTACATTCAAATACATCCATATTTCTCCCATGACTTTTTCCCCAATTTTGAAATACTCATATGGTATTAACTTCATAGTCCTTGTGTTTACATGTGGATTAAGAGTGGATTAGCAACTTGGAAACGCATGGATACTCCCCTGGGGCAAGTATTTGTAAAATTTAAAACATCTCAAGTCAACAACATGTTATTTGGTTCAAGCATCCTCCAACGTCCCTCTGCATCATCCCTCCTCCACACTATCCTGTGACAACATTAATTCTTGTGTGGCTGTGTAATGAAGGGAACAGTGCAGGAACTGGAGGAATTCAGGAAAGCAAAGAGCAGAGTATCAGATCTTCCAGTCAGATCAGCTCCTTTCCAAACCAATTTCATTTGCAAATGCAAAACTCCCGCCCAACGAGACTCCTAGGAAAAATCTGAGTTCTTCCTTAAGTTTTAGGATTAGAGAAATGGATTCTCTTCAGCCTTTTAAGCTCTTTCCTGCTTAAAGGATTATGAAACAGCTCCTTGGTGCTCAATGCAGTGCACAGGATGAGACAGGTCTCCAAATATGGAATCCAGAGGCTCTGCAAGAACTGACTGTATAAATCAGTAAACAGCACAGAAGATACAAGCCTGGCATAAACTCTTAAATCTGGGAAACAAAGTGACATTGCACTTAGTCTGGGAATCACAGCCAGGCTACTGAAAACAGAGATTAATTAAAGAAACAATCCTTCTTGCAAAACTCATCTGCCAAAACCAACACAGGCCAGCGAACAGACCAGAGGCAGAGATTCTTTTACAACTCTTACCCTCCTCCTTGAATATTACAAATAATTTCAATCAAATAATACATTCAAAGCAATGTCACATTAGTCACCTACAGACCACAGAAAAGACAGACTGAGAAATTATGAACTGAAATTATGAATTTTCATACAGAAAAACCACTTGTATTTTCTAACCTTCACCTTTTGTATGAGCTATGCATTTCATACATTAAATTACTATTTGCCTGTGAAATCACAAACCATCACCATTCCTAGGACTGGAAAAAAGATATCTGCAATTAGTTCTTAAAAAAAAGTACATATGCTCATTGATTTAAAAGACCAATTAGACCTTTTGGAAAAGAAAAAGCTTTTGAACTTTCCATAAAATTTAGAAGACAAAAGACAAGCTTTCCACATGCAAAACTGGAACTCTAAAAACAATAAGCACAAGATATAACAACATGAAAGCCCTAATACTTGATTTTTTTAAGACAAACTTCTACTCCTCACAAGCGTGCACAATAAGATAAGCAGACAGAAATGAAAGAAGTTCACTACATGTGATTCCAAAGCACATGGATCACATTAGCTTTGTTGTGCTGATCAGTTCCACTACCCGATACAAAAAACTGAGGGATGTGTGCAAACTGAGCCGGGACTCCTCTCCAGTTTAATGAATGCTAAGCAAACCAGGTTAATGAAATACTCTTTTTAAAAATTATTTCACCTATAGACTAACAGCTTAATCCTTTGTACACCCCTTTGGGGGGAGATGAGAAACTGTATGTGGAAGAATAAGATTTGTATCTCTGTTACCAAGAAACCCCATTACTTTCAAACTTCGCATTGTGACTTTTACCATGCAGAATGACTGGGATTTTTCATTTGTTTGTGAGGTTTTGGAGGCAAAACAAGATATTGTTGACAGGAGGGATACAGAGGAAACACCTCATTTCAACAGCAGTGACATCAAAAGGCAATAAAATTTATATGCCTAAAAGGGGGAAAAGGGTGACAATCGTCCTGTGAAAATTCAATTCTAATCTGCACAGTTTGGTAGCTGAGGGCCAGACTAGGGGTTGGAAAACAAATCCACAAATTCTATTTTACAGTAAAGTGGAATTTATAGCTTCTAAGCTAAACTACATTTTACAGAGAGTCAAGTAACGGCATGAAGTACATCTTTATTCCTCCAGCTTTATATTGAAGATGATCCCACATGCATTTTTTTAAATACAACGGCATCAGAGCAGGGCTGCTCAGAACATGTCAAAACTTCACAGAGACCAATAGCTTTGATGTACTGTAACAGTAAGTCTACTGTAAATGTATTTTCCCTCCAAGATCTGAATTAGATTGGAAGATATTGAAATTCCAACGATGTGAGGCCAAAACCTAGTTAATGCACAGTGACAACCTTCAAAGCCGGATATCAAGAACAACCACGCACACAAAGTTATTCATGGTATTGTTCCAGAGAGCCGGTAGTTCCAGCTCCCTTACACTAAGTTCCTTTTAGACCTACTATACCAGGCACATTTTTACATACTCCGTGTATGAAAATGTTACAGTTTCCAAGAAAACTTCGTGCATGCATGTGCGGGGCTTGTTTTTAAAAAGTAAATTACTGTAGGGCTGTCTTACCATTCTCACGTAAACAAAGACTAGTTCAACGGCTTTACAAATTCCCGTTTCAGCACGAAGCGGAAACGTAAACGGCACCAGAAGCGATGCAGAACACTCCTGGAAGAGTATCCCGTGGGAACCGGTCCGCCGGGTACCAGAGCCCGGGGCTCGGAGCCCAGCCCAGCGGGGCCTGGCAGCGCGCACCCTCGCGGCCGCGGACCGAGAACCGCCACCTGCCCCGAGCCCAGGCCGCGGCCTCCCGGGGCGGGAGGGGCCCCCGCTGCCGCCACAGCCCCGGCCGTGCCCCGACCCCGCGGAGGAGGAGCCATGGGGGCGGGGGGGGGCCGGCCACCTCCTCCCGCCGCACCCCCCGGCCGCGCAGCCCCCGCCACCCTCCCGGCCCTGCCCTCACACACATTTTGACGCCATTTGCGCTGCCCGCGCCGCTACCGGGTGCCGCGGCCGCCGCCTCCTCATCCTGCGGCGGCTGTTGCGGCGTCTGTTGTTGCGGGGCCGGCTGCTGCTGTTGCTGCGGGGGCGGCTGTGGCGCCTGGCCGGCCGCCTCCTCGGCTCGGCGCGGCGCGGCCGCCTCCGCCCTGTCGCTCTCCGCCATCTCGTGCCGGGCCGCGGCCCAGCGACCGCCGGTTTGAAACGGGCCCCGACCGCCTCGGCCTCGCCGCGCCGCGCCGCGCCAAGTCTCGCGAGAGCGCCGCTCGCGGCCGGGGGAGGGCACGCGCGCCGAGGCTTTGTGCGTTGCCGTGGCGACGCGGGCACTGCCTGGCCGCCATGGCCGCCGCGGCAGCCGCTGCGCCTCGAGCAGAGCCTGCGCTGAGTCGCTGAATCGCTCAGTCGCAGAGACAGCTCGGTTCGGAAAGACCGCTGAAATCTTCAAATCCACCCTTTAATATAGCACTACTAAGTACACCGCTAAGCCACGTCCCCAGGTGCCACATCTTAACATCTTGTAAATCCCTCCTGCAATGGTGACTCCACCACTTCCCCGTGCAGCCTGTGCCGGTGATGGACAACCAGTTCCGTGAGGAAATTTTTCATAATATCCAACCTAAACCTCCTCTGGTGCAAGTTCAGGCAATTTGCTATCACCCTATCACTTGTTTCATGGGAGAAGAGACCAACTCCCACCTGGCTACATCCTCCTTTCAGGCAGCTGTAGAAAGTGATAATGTCCCTCCTGAGCCTCCTTTTCTCCAGGCTGAACACTCCCTCAGATGCTGCTTACAAGACTCACGCCCAGACGCTTGATCAGCTGCACTGCCCTTTTCTGGACACACTTCTGGACCTCAATGTCCTTCTTGCTGTGAAGGGCCCAAAACTGAACACAGGATTCATTGTGCAACCTCACCAGTGTGAGTAGAGGGGGGTGATCACTGCTCTAGTCCTGCTGGCCACACCATTTCTGATTTTAAAAATCTTGTATGGTCTTTTTCCAAACATTTCAGTACCTCTTAACATTAAGAAGATCCCTACATTCATCGTGAACTGAAGGCTCCCAAATTCTGAAGGATTTGGACACAAACCAACCCTTCACCTGTGTTGAGATAGAAAAAATAGAAAATCATAGAATATGCTAAGTGGAAAGGGACTCATCAGGATCAACCAGACCAACTCCTTGCCCTGCACAAAACACTCCAAGAGTCACACTGTGTGCCCAAGAGCATTGTCCAAACAGTTCTGGAACTTTCTCAGGCTTGGTGCTGTGATCACTTCTTCGGGGAGGCTGTACCAGTGTTCAACCATCCTCTGGGTGAAAATCCTTCTCCTGATATAACCTAAACCTCTCCTGTCTCAACTTCATGCTGTTTCCTTAATCCTGTCACTGGTCACCAGAAAGAAGAGATCAGTAGCTGCGCTTTTGCTTCCCCTTGTGCCAAGG
This sequence comes from Cinclus cinclus, assembly GCF_963662255.1. Taxonomy (NCBI): domain Eukaryota; kingdom Metazoa; phylum Chordata; class Aves; order Passeriformes; family Cinclidae; genus Cinclus; species Cinclus cinclus. Next base: position 11,075,637 of record NC_085058.1, read on the forward strand.
TAGAAGATTGCAATGAGGTCTCCCCTCCGTCTCCTCCAGGCTGACCAAGTGACCTCAGTCGCTCTTCATAAGGCCTCCAGACACTCCACCATCTTTGTTGCCTCCTTTGGACACTCTTTAATAAGCAATATTTTTAAAAGAAGAAAAAATCATTTATATTTGGACAAAGTTTAATAATTTTACTAACCACAAGTAACAAAAGCATTTCTAAAGGGGTAACCAAATATTATATAAATATTATACAAGGAAACCCATTCAGTCCTCTGCAATTAATTTAGATTGGTAGCTTCTGGTTGCTGACCCACTGACCAGTACTAATGTGGCTTTTAGAAGTAAACTCCTTATGAGCTGCTGGGACTCTCTTTTGTCTGTCCTCATGACTATCATAGCAGGTGTTGGTAACATGTGATTTTGGAGAAAGCGCTCAAAGCTACTGCAAAACACCCCAATAACCTCTATTCCAGATGAAGGTAGAAAGGCATGTCCAGAGGTCGGATAAGAGATGTAATTCTGTTCACACATTTACCATAATTAGATAAATATCTTGGTATTTGTGATAATAAACATTGCTGGAAAAGTTAATGTTTACTTGATATTGCTGTCATTACATTTTACAGCTCTCACTTCTGCAGGATGAAGGCGAGTAATTCCCATGTTCAGGTTACCAGACCCTCTGTTTGACTGTGCTTTGCACAGAGCATCTCAAGTGTTGGAATCATATACTCCCTAAAGCAGTGTTACGGCACCAAGCAGCTGACACTGAATTCCTGTGCTGATAGGCCTGTGGATGTAACAGGAGTTGCTGACTTTCTTACACACAGTTTGCCTACTTGTTCTGAATAATCCACTGGCTGTTTCAGTTGCTACCTCCCTAAGCTTGTATGCCTTTTGGGCCTGTGGTCTGGCTGAGGTGAAGTCAGTTTTCCCCACAGTAGCCCTCAGTGCTGTGCTCTGAACTGGTAGCTGGAAAGGAATTGGTAACACATTAGTGTTTGCTGGGACGCCATCACAGCTGTATCTCCAACATTCCCCTCTCACCAGTGGGCTGAGCATGGGCAAGATCCTGGGACAACCAGGACAGCTGACTCAAACTATCCAATGGAATATTACATACCATATGACATCTGCACAGCAACAAAAGCCAAGAAAAAGGAGAGGCAAGGGTGAGGAGAGAGGACATTTGTCTTCCAGAGCAACTGCTATATGTACTGCTTCGCAGAAAGTGGCTGGACATTGCCTGCTGATGGGAAACAGAGAGTAAATCTGTTTTTCTTGGCTTCCGTGTGCAGTCTTTGCTTTATTCAAGTGCCTTTATGTTGATCCATGAGTTTTTTTCCATTTTATTTTCTCGCACCCCATCCTGCTGAAGAGAGCTAGAGGAACTTGGTGGGCACCTGATGGCCAGCCAAGATCAATCCACCACAGCCCGGTGTACATGGTTTTGTATCAGTAAACTCTGCTGTCACAAAATGAGTTTTGCAATAAATACTCAGAACTGCACAATCCATACACATCCAAAGATATACAAAGAGGTGTTTTGTATTAAGGCTGCCCTCGGGCATAGTCTGGCTAAAAGCCTGGAGGAATTATGGTAGCTTTGCCCTCACACCACAACTCCAATTTAAAGCATTCTGTTCAGCTCAGTTGACTGTGTCAGGATTTTTATGGGAGTCTTGCCTGCTTTTCTACAAGTCCCACACAGAGTCACTCACTATTTCTGTCATAAAATAACAGTAATTTCAAATGGGGGAGCAATGCCACAGAGAGCTGTTAGGGACCTGACAGGGGTGAACTGGAATTAAAAAGTAGAATTACTTTGGTCTACAAAACTGTGTTGAAAAATGTTTTAAGTTTTTCCCTAGGAAGACTCTTGAGTACAAAATGATTAAAATATTTTTTTAAAAATCTACTTACCATAATTAAGTGAAAAGAGGAAACCATTGTCTTTCCATGCCACTTCCTGTGCTGAGAAAGTCTCCTTTGTTACACTGGTTCCTCCTGGGAATATTTAAAAATTATCTTTTGATATACGGGCTTCCAACATCTCTTCTGCTTCTGTTCATGTTCTTACAGGAGACAGACAAGATTTCTGAGGAATATCCTTGTTCAAAGGAGATCCTTCATTTAGTACAACACTGTTACAAGTGTTCTTGATTTGCTGTCCTAACAAATTCCTCTTGCCATCCCCTAACATAAATAGTGTTTCACAGTTATAGGTAGGATGTATGGCATAATGGTTGTACATTCTTGGCAAGCACAGAGTTGACAGCACTAATTTACACACAGAGTTGAGGATAATGGAATATTATTAATGTTATTGCATATATATGTAAATATAAACAACAGTAAAGGAACTATTGAAAATGTCTTGTACAAGTAGTAACTGTGGTAAAATAATTTTGTGTATTTTAAGTATCAGTGTTCTTTTCAAAACAGTAACTCTCCAGTAAATTCAAGTCACAAGTCCTCAGTGACGAACAAGGCACAGCTCCAAATATGCTAATGAGCAAATATGAATCATCATCCTTTTAGAAGGGACCACTTTATTAATCTTTTGTTTAACTCAATATTTTTAAAATTTTGTTTCTGGTTAAGTCATGATCAAAAGCAGTTCATCAATATTTTTATCAGGTGGGACTTGTGAAAAAATTCTGTATTCCTGAAAGTCAGTTTGTATGGAAATGCAGAAAAATGGGAATTTAAAAGCCTCATAGCTTTTAAATCCACTTAACTTTTTTTTTTTTTTTGTAAATGACTGTTTTCAGTTCTCACCTATATGACACCTACATGGTGCATATGTCACACATAATTCTTCTTCTTTTGTTTGCCATGGTACCTAAATGTGCTTAGTATTTTTATACCCTCTCCCTTCTCCAGGAAGCCCCAAGTACAGCTGGAGAAGGGTTCCTTTAGCAATATATTTGCTTTGTAAATATTTTTACTTTACTTATTTAAAGATTCCTTTTTGCACAGACACAAGTATTTCCAGACCAGTCTGCACCGCCTAAGGCTGCACCCAACCTACACTGCTTTACTTCGTGCTAAAAAAATAAAATTCACCCTACTCTGCAACTAGCACTCTCTTTTGCATACCTGTAGTGGACCTATAGTAAAGCAAATACTATTTTCCCCAAAGGGTCTCTTTGCATTTATGCATTATAGAAACAATGCGGTATCAGTCATACAGGAGACCTGCTCTACTTGATCTGCAGGGACCTAACTTTGTCCCCCATGGAACGCTTACATCTCCCTAAGTCTCATATTTTTTTCAGTTTTGTACAACCCTTGACCACAGTTTGAGTCGCAATCTTAATCACCTATTTTTACCCCTAAAAGGCTGCATAAGACCAGACTTCTGGTAGCACTTTTACTGTTCCTATAAGGAAACAATTCCCATTACCACCTCTTCCCCTAGACATTACTCTAGCTGCTGAACTATGAAAGAAAAAAGACTGAGCAACCTGCTTTTTTGTTGGTCCTTCTTCCACTGTCAGGCTGAGTGCTCCAAACATACCCACCACCTGTGCCTTTCAAGTGAGGCAGCAAACACGTCCCTCCTGCAAGGTCCAAGGGGAACTCATCCTTCCCTTTGCCCTGTCCCTAGCTCGGGCGCTCGCCCCAGTGCCGAGGTGGAGGAGCCGGGGCCATGTGGCTCTCCTGGGCGAACTCTCCCGTCCTGTCCACACAAGGTGGCACTGTTGGTTTTCACTGTATTCATGCACTCTTCCACCTTCCCCAGCACTGACTGGACTTAAAGGAGGTGATTCTCAACCTTCTTCAGTTTCCGAATCCTTACGCTTTTCCTGTTTGAAGAGTGGGCCTAGTCAGACATTAGACATGGGGAGACTGCTTTGTGGAACTTGTTTTTCTGCCTCATTCCCAGCAGTCAGCAAAGCAGTTCTCTACAGACCCACAGGGCTGTAGACTCTATGTTGCTGGTGAAGTCAGCATCTAGTAAAAGCACAGCCTTTAAAGAAGCACAAATAGAGATTCAGCTCTTTTAAGACTATGTAAAAAAAATTTGTAAAATAGAGATGTTTATTCTTTTAAAAATCCTAAATACCTTGAATTAAATTATATAAAATAATTCCAAGTTGCAACTGTGATCAATACATAAGCTAATATATAATCCACCCACTTTTGCTGTGCACTTCTATTACTGCTTTTATCTCCCCTATATACTATTGCTTTCTGATTATGCATATTCTAGAAAAGCTTGCTTAAATTTGCTTAGGAGGGGAGTTTCAACTTGATCTGTTTCTTCTGTGCACAATATTCTTCACTGACTCTGTCCTCTTCAGCCCATTTAAAATTTCTGGTAACTGAAGGGAGAGTTTGGAACACTCAAAGAGCTGTTTAAAGCTAAACTGAAAAGCAGTTTACAAGGGAGTTACTTATCCCTCAAAACAGTGACATTTACTTGACACCTACACCACTCAGGTGATCCTTAAACATTTAACATGTTGACCAGCTAATAGCTCTAAGAACTTGCATATTGCCTTTCACTCACTGGCACCCACTTGGCTTTAAGTGTCTTGCCCAACCTTAAATTAGGCCAGTTGAACTTGAGTTGCCAACTCAACATAACAAATTACTAGATTATTATAAAATCTTTATTACTGATCAAGGACTCTCCTTTGAGGAAACACAGCACTCCCTAAATAAGGATCAAATCAACAGTAAATATTATTGAAGTCAGATGAAAGTGATAGTAACAGACAGTTGAACACACAAGATGGATCCTGATAAAGAAATTGAAAGCAAAGAGTAGTGAATGCTCCCTTTGCCTATATATCCAGAATGATTCACGTACACTGCTCTCCCACTTGCCTCACCAAAAGATCACTTTTCCCATGCAAAAGCAAACCTTGTGATTTTCAAGTGAAAACGAAATTAAATGTAGGAAAATATTGTTATTCCATCACTTTTCCATTTTAAACTATACCATCTTGAACAGAAAAACAGTGCTACTTGTCTACTGACAACTGGTAGATGAAGACTCAGCATGCCCTATTACTGGCTGCCAGTTTCTTTTCCAGTTTCAATTCCAGAAGACTGGATCTTCAATAGATAAAATCAGAAGTCTTCAGAATAGAACATAAGTGTCAGATTCCTGGAAATAAGCACATGATTTCAGCAACTTCTGCCATGCCAAAGTATGAGAGGGACAACTATTTCAGTGTTAAAAAAATAATTCTTTAAGTTCAATCCTGTAAGAATAACAAGACAAGAGGATAATGTATCTATAAGGAGTAATATCCCACAAGTAAACCTTTTCCAGGAAAATGGTAGTGATTGGCCCAGTATCCATGCCTAAATTGTGGAAGAAGAGGCAAGATGCATCCCCTCAGAATGTATTTTTATTGTCAGTGCTGTCCCTCACTCCCAGCCACAGCAGTCAGAGTGGTCCTGGCTACTCCCAAGTCATTTTTCCAATAAGGTTCTCCAAGTATAGCAATGCTCAGCAATTACTAGGAATCCCTGGATTTCTGTCACTCTCCCTTAACTAGTATGCTAAGTTGAGGAAGCACTCTGAAATTCTGAGACCTTGTATCTGCTCCTCCCAAAATTTCAAGCTACACCTTTCCATCTAGTGAGAGACCTTCATGTAAAGGTCTCTCATGATTTGCTCAAAGTAAATCAGGGACAGGGCTAAAAAAGAAAACTAGAGCTCCTTAGGAACAGTAGGGGCTCTCTATGCATATTCTGAAAGCACAATCTACTATTTAAAACTATCTATTTATAAAGTCTTCATGGATCTTTAAATATAAGAGGCACTTCAAAAATTAGCTTGACTTACAGACATTGTTTATCACATGACTAATGCTGCAACATTAGAAAATCAAACCAATAACCATTAGCAAGTACACAGTTGACCATCAGTTCAGCCATTAGTTCTAACATCAGGACAAAGCTGTATTTTGACTTTACCCAGTGCTTAGAAGTTCACTGCAGTCACAGCAGAGGAACCGGGCATTAAAATGGCAGGCAAGGCAAAACCCTTTTTCTCCCAGATAATTTCAGGATAAGGTTTAACCTATCATAGTGTTATTGTATGTAGCAAGAAACATAAACAGTTTTAAAATTATGTTCTGCAGAACAAATTCTGTTAGTAGGTCTACAGCAGTCTCATGATGCGTGACAGCGTGATACAACCCTGTTCCACTGACCCACGTGCATCCCTGCAGGGGTGTATTCACCCAGATGATTTACAAATATGGAATCACTATCATTTGAAACAGATTTGCTATTTATTAATGCAATATATACAGATCCAGCTTTGGGAAAATGAATCTTCTTTCTTAATCCAACTTAAGACACCTGCTGTTGTGGCAAATAGAAACCTCTCTAATATACAACCAGCATCAGCTAAACGCAGCTAATGAAAGGGTATAAAGTGAGGTCTATGCTTTAATCGTTATTGCGATTAGAGCTGCTGGGAGGACCAGAGGCCACACTGCGGGCGCAGCCTAAGAGGCTTTTGGCTCAGCACACCCCGCTCAGATCAGCGTGTGAAACCTGCCCGCTGTTTCACGGCGAGCAGCGGCCCCGCCGCGCCCAGCGCGGCTCCACAGGTCCTGCTCGGTGCCGCCGGCGGGGCTGCGCCTCTCGGCCGGTACCGGGGCCCGGCAGGGGTGCACCCCTCCTGCGGGTACCGCAGCCCTGTCCTCCGTCACCGCACAGATCACCCGGCCTTCGAGGCCCCGGCAGCCGGCCTGGGCGGCAGGAGCGGAGCGGAGGAGGGAGGGCAGCTCCCGCCCCGTTCGGCTCCGCTCCGCAGCGGCCCCGGCCCGGCCCTTACCGATGCACCGCACGTAGTGTTTTGCAGGAAGTTTCCACGGTCCTGGGTTTAATGCGTGCAAAGCGGGGCTGAAGAGGAGCGCGGCTGAATAGCGATGGAAAGGGGCGGGCGAAGAGGTGGAGGAGGAGGCGGTAGCAACAGCGGCCGTGTTTAATTTTTTAATTAGGGCGGTTTGAGCATCTCCCGGCGGGACCGCATCGCCGGGCGGCGAGGGGAGCCCGGGCGAGCTGCCCCCGCCGCCCGGGACCGCCCCGGGCCGTCGGGCTGGGCTCCGAGCTGGGCTTTGGACAGCTGGCGAGGCGGGCCGGAGGCGCGGAGAGCTGCGCGCTCCGCCACCATGGGCAGCGCGGGCGCGGAGGACAAGGGTTCGTAGCGCGGCGGGGCCGGCGGGGCGCGGGGCTGACCTTGCGGCGCCGCCCGGCCCGGCCCGGCCCGGCGGGGGCAGGGAGGGACGGAGGGAGGCAGCCGGGGCGGCGGGGGGAGCAGGGCACGGTAAGCCTAAATTGCCTTCCCCGGGGTAACGGAGCCGGTGAAAGCGAACGCTGGGCGCGCTATCCTACAGCAACAATTGCTTTGCAGGTGCTCGGTCTCTCTCAGCCTCCATCCCCTGGGAAGCAGGCAACACTTTTCCACATTCCCAAGTTAAGGATGATGCTAGCGAACGTTTTATTTCCTCATCTCCATATTATCCAAATCTAGTTCACTTATATCTATATTCACTTGCATGAATTCACAACACAGCGGCTCTCATCTAATGAAGGCTCCTGGCTCATATATTTGCTACAGATAAAATCTTATTTTTGCAATTCATTCCTTGCTGGAAGGCTAGAAGTATCACTGCTTGGCTGCTGCTTCTTTGCAGGGGAATGCTGTTTATGTGGAAAAGTGTTGCTTGAACCCTGAGTTACCATGCTGCAAAAACAGTGTGGAGCTCTCTTTGCAGTGCTGTGAGTCATGCCTTCATTTACTGAGCATCCATGCCCTGGCCTTCCTACCTTCACCTCCCTGAATGTCTTAGAACCCATACCCTGAAGAGACAATATTCTCCTCAACAGTTTAGAGAATACATAGGCATGCAGTGAGCATTGTAAGCATGACAGGTCGACTGCGTGGTCACAGTGCTCCTTTTGCAGCATTTCTGGACATGTATTGTTAACTCAGGTAGCTCAGACTCTTCAGAGAATTTATGCTGACTTCTATTTCCAGTCTATTTTATAGGACTTCTCCATTGTTAATCTTTCCATCTTACCACCTTCTATGACCAATTTCTGCAATAGCATTTCTGGAATACAGTTTTTTTTCCCTGAACAGAGAATTAAGGGCAAATGAGGTGCTTCCAAAGCTCCCAGAGAAGGCCTTTTTATATGTCCCTTTCCAAGTTTGGTTTGCTGTTACTCAAGCACAAGCTCAGGAATGACGTTACTCAATGTACTTTCAGAATGACCACATCCATAAACCAGCAGCTGGGCGGTAGACATCCAGGAAGAGAACAGATGGCCACTGATGTGGTCAATTCTGTTACAAACTGTCATGTAGGAAGTGAGTTTTTAGGCACCTGAGGCTTAGTCCTGCCAAGAGGATGAGTGCTCCCAGTTTGAGTGTAAAGATACTCATTTCCTGAGTACTGAGCCATACGAAAAGGATCCTGTAGGGGGTTCTGTGAGAAAAAGACTGAAACCCAGAACACCAGGAAGATTATCCTGGTTACTTTCTTGATCTTTTTTAGCTTCTCTGTAAACCTGAGAGTAAAGGCTGGGTTTGAAAAAAATGATACCCTGTTGCCCCAAACCACCAAATAGTTGGGGCTGGGATCTTCAATCCACACCAAACACTGAGTTGGTGTGGTGATTCTGCTAAAACAAGAATTTCAACATCTTCCTTCCAGCTGCCTCACAATACCTAGTACCCCATGGTGTTTCCCTTCATCCCCCATAGGTGCAGCCATTACCTCCAGCTCATATCTTTGGTTTCCTTAGCTCACTGTAATGCTGTTTTCCTCAGTCATATTTTCTTTAGGACTCTGATTGTTTCTTCTGGCCTCAGAAGGACTTCCAGTGGCCTTTTATTTCACAGCAGGATGTTAAGAAGCCTTAGTTTTTTGCCAGTGTTTATACAGGTAACGAATCAAAGGAGGAAAAGAATCCTGACCTGTAAAAAAAGATCAAGTTCTGTCAGGGGCCAGCCCCCACAAAATGTCTCTGCAGATTACAAATTATACAATGCCTGTCCCCATGATGCTGTCCTAAAGGCTATCTTTGAGGATTTTGGGATCCAGGCCAGGTTAGTTAGCATTCAGTCTTCTGACTCAGGAGTTTGACAGATACCTTTTCATTTGCTGCAGTGTATCTTGAAAACTGGGAGAGGACCTGTGTGCAGCACTGAAATGTGAAAGCAATAAAAGGTACTCAAAGTACCATGGGTTTGGGGATACATAATTAGAACAAAATTTCCTGTGAACTTTAAGGCTTCAATTACAATTTCTGAAATTCAGGACGAGGAACAGAAGAACATAAAGCTGCACATTAGAGTTTCCCAGAACCACACACACCACCCCCCACAGGAAAAATACACATGCAGCTTTTTCATGCAAACTTTTGTTAAATAAGTCTAAGATATCAATTTCTCCATGTTTCAGCATCAATCAGGCTTTGCACAGAGATTTGTCCCATAATGTCTCCTGACAAACACAATGTACAAACAAATCCTAATCCTAAATCTAATTCCAGTGTGTAAGGTGCAAAATTAGTAAGAAGTCATATCCTTGGAAAATTACTCTGTGGTGAAGAAATGTTATGTCAAACATAAACATATTCGTCTGGATTCAGCTCAAATTCGAGGTTCTCCATGGCCAGCCTACCCCTAACATTCTTCTCAATGTCTTTCAAGAGAGAAACTGGGTTTTTTGGGTCTGGCTTTTCCAGGTAGTAACTATGTATAGTTTCCTGTATAAGTCTTGGTTTTAATTTTTATAACCAAGTACCCTATGACTTTTGGAAAGTATTTTTTTCCTTGACTGGTTTTTGCTCGAATCAACTGACTTCTAGCATTAATTTGTGATATTGAACTTTCTGTATTTTTTTTCCTGCAGAAGGTCAAACTTAATAGAAAAATTGGAAGTATGCCCAATGAAAATCCATATCGCAGGTGGACTTTACCTATGATGTATTTTCAGAAAATAAATATTGCTTGTTGACATTATTTCTAATTCCTATAAGGCTGTATCTGGATCTTTCTTCCAGCTTAATGGGAAGACACAAAGAGCAGAATATAATTCAAAACAAGGAAGGATCTTATACACAGGTCTATAGAATAAACAGAATATCAGTTGTTGTGCTCTGGCAAATGTATAAAGACTAATGATAGACATTATTTAATATCCGCTATACTGAGGTTTATTGCAAAAAAAATAAAATACTTGTGTTTTGCCCTTTTGATATTTGTTCTAAAATTTTTGTTCTTTAGGATTATAGTCAAAACCCCCATAAATTTTGAAGTTAGAAACAAGACACCAAACAAGATAAAAGCTCTGTCTATTTCTGTCTTCTCAGGAATACCAAAAGTTATTTTTTTACTTTTTCTGTTGTTATTACTTGTAGGCTGACTCAGAGTATGGCTCCTCTCAGCCATGACTACAGTACACAGTAGAGATACTGGAACTCCCTTTAACCTGGCTTGGCAGTGCAGGTACCTGAAACAGTGTAGTCATGGCATCACAGAGCTCCCAGTGGCCTAATTACTCTGCCAAGAAATAAATGGATACTGGCAATTCCCTGGGGAAAAAGAGGTTGAATTGTTAACAAAAAGAGTTTCCTCTGAGGCACGTTCATTAAATAGGTGTTGCAAGAGCCAGAAAACCTGAAGTTCTAACCTTAGAATAAAAATGTCTTTGTCCTTTGGCACTTGTGATGTCCCAGCCTTCCAATTCTCCCACTGTCTACAAATACAAAAGACTTATGTGATTCCAATATCTCACGGAAAAGCTAAAATAAAGCAAATGATCTAAACTAAAAAACTAAAAACTAAAACTAAAAACTAAAATCCCGACTAAATTCAATAGGTAAGATCTACTTTTAAAGACAAATACAAGAAGTTTTTCCTTTCTGGAAACATGCAGAGATCTCCTGGTGGCAGCAGCAGGGTGGAGTTGTTTGAGCATCCTGCTTCCCTAGGACACACGTCAGGGTCAGTCCCTGGGAAACCCAAGGAGCAGAGGCAGATCTCCTGTTTACCATGCCTCTAAAAATGGCAGGGTATGTATGGGAAAGACTAAGAAGAAACAAATGAGAGGAAGATTTATGGGAAAGGAATTTAATTCTGTGATCTCTTCTTCCACCAGTCTTTACTCATACACAAGAGTGGACATGTATAGAGAAAGGTGAAGAGGTAATTTTAGCAATCTGCTTACTTTCTTATAAGCTCAAAATACACTCAGCATTTTTTTTAGAAACTGGATCCCAAGACTTCACTAAAATTGCACACACAGTCTTTTATTTTACAAACTGGGTCTATTTATGTAGACTCTGAGCTAAATCAAATGAGTAAAATCCACATTATTTAGCTGAAATTGCCTTTGAGGTCAATGCAAGTTTAACTAGTTTAAAGCACAGAGATGTAAAGCCATTTCAGGAAACATACCAGGTTTCTGCATGTGGAGACCTTAGAGAGTATTGCCAAATCATGATCTGTAGACTTATGCCCAGTCTGACAAAATGTTGTTTGCAACAACTGAAATTTCTGTTTTGAGGAGACAGAAAGCCAGAAAATTATGAGTCTGCTGTCTCAAAACAGAGGCCAATTAGTGAATGGTGTACAGAGGCTAATAGTTGTGATTTTATCACATTAATTTAAATGTTAAAAAACAACAGGACAGTTCTAAAATCCAAGCTGGTTTTCATTTTCAAATGTTCATATGCTACAGCTCAGATATATGCACCCCATTTAGAGCTAACCACACTGATTTGATGTTTCTATGCAGGCAAAGAAGCAATAGAGGTGAAAATCCCACAGAGCCACCAGGATGTGATGCCCAATGATGAGCAGTAATTACTGCAGCAACACTTCAGCCAGCATGAGCGTCAGTGAAATGTCTGCCTTCCCTCTGACTTTAGAACAAAAAACTGGCTTTGCCTTTGTGGGGATTTTGTGTGTTTTCTTGGGACTTCTAATTATCAGATGCTTCAAGATCTTGCTAGACCCCTACAGCAGTATGCCTTCTTCCACATGGGAAGATGAAGTTGAGGGGTTGGATAAAGGGACATTTGAATATGCTCTTGCATGAAAACTCACTGAATATCCTGCCTTAAATCTGATGTTGATTTCATTCTGGAAACCAACTGTTGTTACATTTGTTATACATACCTGCATTTTGGAGATATGTTGGTGGCATCCATTTTGTTAAATAAATGTTTGTTGCAAACTCGAAAGGTACTTCATGCTGCTTTTATCTGACGAACAGTGGAATGGTAGATAAGAAGTGGCTAACAGCAAACAAATACACAAAAAATCACTAGAAAGTTACCATGGCCAGTATTTTAAGGATCAGATGATACCTGGCTCTTCAGAAGAGGATCTCATGTCTACTGTGTCTCATGACAGGCTGAAGAAAAAGACAGGCTCATGAATGGTGAATGCTTAAGTGGTAGCCCCCTGCCTTCCTCATCAAACACAATTTTCTGAAACTCAGTGTCTGTATTGTACACTGAGGATACAAAAGTAGAGGACAACAAATGGTTGTGGCTTAGAGGAGATGTCTGCAGGAGGTGTGTGACCATGGTTTTATTCCACTTGCTTACAGATGATTCACTTTGAAGTGGAACTTAAAGCTCCCAGAGGTAATTACACCAGCTTGGCAAGGCCAAAGCAGACACAATCATGCTGCTTACCCATTTTACCCAGCACCCAAGGAGGGATGGGGTCCAGAGCTCTGTACACTCCAGCACGCTCTGGAGCTGGTTCTTCTGTTTGTGCTCCTGCAGTTGTACACAGTGTATGATCTGGACTGTCACTGATGAACTGGTCATGGGAGATCCTATCAAAGCAGAAGTGAAAGAGCAAAAGCAGAGACTCAGATCTGGGTGTTCAAGGTCATCCTCGCACACACAGCTGTTTAGCAAGTGTGACAGTACTTGACAGAAATTCAGTTCTGTTTTTAAGAAGGCTGGCATTAGAATTTTAGGTGCTGTCAGTTCTGCTAAACAGATCTGTTTGCAATGAGGAGCTAAGACAAGGAGATCAGTTACAGCAGTTGTTTTTCATGTATTTGAAAAATACATGTTATTCCTTTTGCCCTATATACTAGGCAGAGACAGACAGTGGAACAGCAGACCTCAAGTGACTTTTGGAACATAAAATACTCAATTGTACAGAGAAGGACATGAATCTCCTGTCTGAAATATACAAGAGAGGAACAGCCAATATTAATCGACACTGATCCATTTAAATTATAAAACAAACAATTTTGTGAGTGTAAGGGCTTTCAACTGTTTCAGATTATACACAAACAATTCCAAACCCTCAGAGATTCAGTATATTCCATTTATCCTAGTTAATTTAGCCATAAAATCCAAGGTAGATATCAGTACAATGATTCATGTTATCTGTTATTGCTGGATAGGATCATCCACTGCAGAGACCTGATACTGCCATTCTTTTTATGTACATCTAATCAGCACAGCTGAGCTCTAGGCTGTCAGGTTAGAGTGCTTGGGAAGGTGCTTAAGTTATCTGGGTTAAATATAGTTCAGTTATCTCTAAACTATACAGAAAACACTGCAAACATATCCAAATAACCCCAACATTGTCTTACTATTTTTGTTCTTGAGCCAATCTATTGCGGGAAGCAATTATCTAATTCCCTTCTAATTACAAAGTTTCATCATTTCCTGCCTGCTCTTTTCTTCATCCCAAAAAGACTAGGAAGTCAGCCTTCACAGAAACAATACAGAGAACACATTTTTTCAAAGGCTTCTTAAATATACAGAGTAATTAAATAGGGTCAGGAGTAAATGGTTGAAAACTGCAAGGACAAGAGGACCCCCCCCAAAGAATGATTCCACTGATTTTATTGAATCTTCTGCATAAAATGCACTGATCAGATCCTGTCCTGAACTCTTGTTATCTGCATGACTATATATGCAGAACTGAAAGATAGAGAGAATATGATCTGTGCAGAATCAGGCATAGCTAGGAGGGAAATGGAGATAACAAAAGTATTTTCAGGCCCCCTTAGAAATTTCGCAATGCCATAAACCCAGTAATTGTAATGGATAGGTACATTTGCTGGTTAAAAGTTAACAGGCCAGAATGCCTTTCTAAATCACCATCTAGAAATGTTTTGAAAGACAGGGATTGGATGGTCTATTCAGTGTATTAAACAGGAGGAAAATCTGGCCAATAAGGCAGAGTCTGTAATGCCTCAAAGATAGGGTCACACTATATGCATGAATAAAAGAGGCAGATTGTCGTTCCCTAAAAACACAGGACTGAACGGTAAGTTAAATTACCCTGAATAAGGTAAAGTTGATTATTTATGCATAATGCTAGAAAACTGAACACAAAATTGATGGCAAGTAACAGTTCAGAAATCTCTGGAAATATATTGTGAAAACCAATGTATTATTTTCAAGAACAGCAGAAAGGTAAGAGACTTTACTTTTCCTAGCAAAACACTAATATGGAAATAAGACAGTGAAATGACAGCTGGTAAAATTTCATTGCCATCAAAGAATCAGGTCTTCATTCAGTCTTGGAGATGGAAACGAACATAGTTTCACTGACCTCAATGACAAAAGATTTGGTTTTGCTCCTTCATGCCTGAAGATGAAATACTTCCTCGCAACTTTAAAAGGCTGAAGGAAGCAGAATACTATGATCATAAATGTATAGTAATAAAATAATAATAATAATAATGTAATAATAATGATACAAAGCCAGTAGAAGTAAAATAAACTAAATAAATGTAATGTGTTGCTGTGAGGCTTACGCAACATTAAGCAGGAAAACTAACATAAATATGAGGGGTGACAAAGTGGTGTCTTACCAGAGAAGTGACAGCAGAATATACCTATAGCTGGTGGAAGAAATAAGAAAATATGCTTTAGCTGCATCTCATACTGAGGACAGAGGACACCTGATTATCAGCTCTTCAAATTATAATTTTGATATGTGATTTTAGAAAAAATTTACATTGCTGAACTATAAATATTGATGCCATATTTTATCTTTCAGTCCTAAAGGACCAAATGCATTTCACAAAATCATTGAGAAATTTAAACTGAAAAAATCTTAGGAGTTCATCTAGTCCAGCCTCTCGTGAAAATATGGAATTTTAAAAAAATGTCTGTAATGGGCTTATTTATCCAGATTTTCAGGCTATATATTTCTTTATGAGATATATTTTGTTTGTAAAACTTTCTGCTCTTACAAATGTTTGCAGAGTTTCAATGTCTAAGCAGGTTCTGGTTTAGTGCCTTTGAAAAAACTGGCTCCTACTGAATTATACAGATCTATACAACCACACTCCCTAATCTCTTCAGAAATATGTTTCAAGACATACAATTGCCATAATTTCAATAGCTCATTTCAGGGCTTTCTAAGACACACTTTAAATTGCTGTAAAGGTACTTAGCCCACTAAAGGCCTTAAATATATGTAGCCCTTCCTCTCTTGGAGTTTCTGTTTGCTCGTTTGTTTTCTTTGAGGAGATCTGTGAGGTGAGGAGAGGAGGTGAGAAGCAGGTTATACAGCTGTGTGTTCACCTCTCTATGGGCTGCCACTCAGGGGGACCTAGGCAGGCCAGAAGGATGGGCCAGCAGGAATCTCATGACATTTAACAAGGACTGATGAAAATCCTGTACCTCAAACAGATTTAACATCTGCACCACACCAGGAACAACTCTCCTGAAGGGACTGGGGGAGCAAGCTACAGAGGAGCAAGCCCCATGCTATCCACATGTTAATTGCATGATCATATTCCAAGCTTGTGTATATGGATGCTCACCATGTCCCCCTGCTCTTTTGTAGGTTTTCATAAAACAGATTGAAACTAGAGGAGTTGTTGGCCCATTTACAGCTCAGGCCTTTACCTCCTCTGGAGCTTGTACCAAAATACTGCTGGTTTGGTTAGAGGGTCAAGTGCATCCACCACAGATGGAAAATGTCCACAAGTTCTGTCTTTGCTTCAGTTATGTTTTTACTCAATAAGTCATAGGATGACAGTCTCATGGATACTTGGCGAGGCAGGGGAGAGAGGAGAGCTTGTAGTGGAAAACTTATCTAACCATGCAAGATAATAGAAATAGTTTATTTGTATCTTTTATAGCAGAAAACTGGCAGCCAACATCAGAAAGACTGCTTAGAGATTCAAGAGAAAATTCTCAGCCCTTCATTATTTGAGAAGCAAAGGTCTGATATGCAACAGTACTAAACTCTTTGCTGTATCTGCAACTGAGGGGCTGCAGCCACAGAAGAGTACACGGATCAGTGATCTAAGTCTGTAGCATCCCTGAAGATGTCAATGAACAATGCACCAAATGTGTTCTTGGATCCAAATGCAAATCGGTTTCAAGTTAACATAATTAATGAAGATCATGACAACAATGAAACAGCTCAAGAGGATGTGGGCTCTGACCCACCACATTATGAAGAAACATCTTTTACTGATGAAACACATAACAGACTAAGAATCAGTTACAGACCAGGAAAAAGAGAATTATATGACAATTTCCATCAAAATGGGGAGAAAACAGAAGCTAGCTTACATCCCTATGATACCCACAGCAAAATGTATTATCTACAGACTTTTGGCCATAACACAATGGACCCAGTTCCCAAAATTGATTATTATAGAAATACTGGCAGCATCAGTGGGAATAAGCTCAACAGACCAAGCTTATTAGAAATTCATGAACAACTGGCAAAGGTAAGTGAAAAGGAAAGATAAAATTTTTCTCTATTCCATTTCCAGACTGTTAATTCTGTTTATTAATAAAATAAAGTCCTTCAATTCATGAATCTTGCCCAAGAGAAGAAGTACGAGTAACTACTTACCTTATTTCCTTTGGTACCTGTAGTCTTTTCTCTGCTCTGTACCCTGCTCAAAGAAAAAAAATTATTAAAAGGTAATTGCAATGTACTTGATAAGCAGAAAAACACAGCTTAATCTTGTCTAAAAGTATGGATCTACTAAAGATCTAATCTATTCTGTTTCACTTAAGAGTTAGGATGGCAGATGGTGAATGTCAATTCATAATTTAACTAAGCTACACAATTCACACTTATTCTAAACTTGAATTTTACATCAATGCATAACTAATTTTGACAGATTCCTCCATTGTACTCATTAACAAATATAAGCATTATAACAAATATTATGTGAAACAAATGCAATTTCAGTTAATCAGATATCCAGAGCGCTACCTGTTTGTTGCTGTAACAAACCCAAACAGCAAGGAAGATTCAAGAACAAGGGTTTTGAGGGATAGCAGACAACACTTTTCAGGTGCTGATTCAGTGAAAAAATTTGAGGTTAATTGTGCACCTATCAGGGCTGTGCTGGGAAAAGAAATATAATTGCTATAGTTAAACTGAGACTAAGTGTCAATATGCAGCAAAAACTCCTTTATTTTGAGTTACACAATTGTGAAATGAGGAAACGTGAGAGAAAACAAGTTCTCATCCCCATTCTGCTCAGTTTTTCATACTTCTGAGGCCTGAATCATTTGGACAAGCTTCTGATTTTTGAATGCTGGTCCAGATCTTGTTCAGACTTCTGCTCTCTGGAGATTACTCTTTCCTACGTAGGGTTAATATAAAGTAATGAAATCAAGTAAAAATTATAGCCATTAGCAATTAGGACCTGATTCTTTAGGATCTTATTAGGGCAGCTTCCTAGTTTTGGCCTGACTTACTCAAGTTAAGCTCTCCGTACACCTGTGTAAAATGGCTTAAAAGGAGACAAATTTCCAAAGATGAAAATGAAGCAGACAGGAAAAGGGAAACATACTAATTTAGTATCCCTACTCATTGGCAGATGTGCAAACTACTTCTCAAAGGACTAAACATATTTCCATGCCCAGAAGAAATTTCCTCTTATTGAAATAATTTACTTCAGTTGTGGCCAGGCAGGAGTAAAACTGTATCTTGTCTTTGAACATAACGCTGAATGAACATGTACTGAACATCAGCATATTAAAGGATTTTTAGTTTTGATGTTTACCAGAAAATTCTGAGTTTTTTACTGTTAAATCTGTCAATGGTTTGTATATTTAAAACAAATTGGATAATTTTTTTAGGTTTTTTTAAGGCTTTCACTTAAAGATGATTTTAAAAAAGGCACATTACATTACAGAATAAAATGAAGAGAAAATTGTTTCACATGTTGGGACTGATAGAAAAAAAAAAGAGAGAAAAGAGCATAACCTAACTTGGAGATTTCCAGACTTTTTCCAGTGTCCAGTGTCCATCTTACAGAAAGATAATCTTTTGCCTCCTTTCAAAATAGGAAGGTGAATGTCATAGGTAATGGGATTTTTGTTACACTGGTAACCTGCTGAGCCCTTATGTGGGTTGTGGCCTGGTCTGGGAGCACAACCACAGCTCTGGAACAAACAATGCCCCATTAGCATGGCTGGAGCCCATTCCTGGCTGTCCCATGATCTCACTAGGTGACCTTGGACAAATCACTTCAGTCTGCAGAGCTTTTGCTGAAGAATAAACAAACACGAGGTCACCACACAGGAGCTTAATAGGAAAGGGAATTGAGCTGTCTGAAGAGGCAGAGTTCCCTCAGGAGGTACAGGCTGTACGTGTGCTGGATGGGGCTCCAGCCCCCGGCAAGGAGGGGAGGAGATGCCACACTGCGGACAGGAGTTACAGTAATAGCCCAAGGTGCACTTCTGAAGCAGATGCTTTATTCATTTTTTACTTAACCGCTAAAATGTGGGTTTACCACACCATACCCCAAGGCAATCCCACCCCCTCGCCCCTGATTTGAAACTCAAGTTTTTGAAGACAACTGTTCTGTCAGAGCCCATTGCAAGATTGTGATAAGAAGTGGCATATGTTTGACTTCAGATTGCTAAACATCACATAAGCATTCCCATTGTGCTTTGATGCTGGGCTTAACATCAGAAGATAAATATTAATATTTAATACATTTTCTAATATGGAATTTTTTCAAATGTCAGAATGTAAGAACGGCTGAAAGGAACTTCAAATATCTAGTTTTCAGTCTGCTGGAGTCAAATGCGTGTCATCTTATAGCAAGATGTGTCAGTTTTTGCACACATTAAGCCAATTAAATCCCTAAAAAATAGTCTAAGTGCTATTTCACAGCTGATGGCTGGTGATAATTACTTGGGCTTAATATTTACCCTACATAAGAAATAATCTAACCTTTCTTCCTCTTGGCTATTCTCCACACTTGTTACGGAGATTTGATGTGCTCATCATCTTTAGCCCCAGGAGAGATTAAGACTAAACCATTCTGAAACAAGGAAAAGAAAACGTTTGGGTTAGTTTTTTGTTGTTTGTTTTGGTTTTTTTTAAGCAGTTAACTTTTTATTTTAGTAGCTTTTCAAAATGTTCTGTCACTTTTATTCCACATCCTTAATGCATGAGTAGCACAGGTACAGCTGCTTGGTAAATAACCAATCATTCACTAAAGCACACCAATTTAAAATGCATTTATGGAAGGTTTAAGGCCCTAATTTATGATAATGGCACAGAGAGCACAAATTAATTCAAAGTACAGAGGAAACAACTTACTTCAAGTACAAAGACCAAACCCTTTTAATTTCTTTGTCTTTGAAATTCTAACCACTGCAGCAAAACCCATCATATTATTCTGCTGATCTTCCTTCACTGACTTAAATCACTTACTGTATTTTGAGCAAACACAGACATTATTATTTCAGAATAATGGTCAAGAATTGTCAAAATTATCTAAGTATCTCAAAGGAGCTCAAAGTCACAGGCTTTCAACAGACCTTGTATTCCCACTTTTCTTTGGGCCAACAGGGCAATAGGCACCAAGTTTAGTCCATGTCAAAGCATATTATGCAGTCACTTATTTTTCATTTGTGAGCACAGTCTGGGATTTATTGTGTCAAAGGCATTCTAAAACCTGACATCATTTTGGCTAGAACCCTCATCCTTGAGGGGCAAGTTCAAACATTAGTATAAGAGGTATATACAGTTGGTCTGTATGTCTGTTTTGGGTTTGTGTGTTGGCTCGTTTTGAATTTATGGACAAAATATAGAAACAACCTTAAAGCTAACCAAGATTTAAAACCTCATGTTTCACAGAATCACAGATGTCTTTCCTCCTTGACCTGCTTAGTTAAACTGGAAATATCTTCATCACCCTCCAAAGCCTAAAAGCATCCTGATTCCTCTCCAGGAGTGGCACCCACTCCTGACTCTCTGTCAGACTACGCAACATGCAGGATCCTTCCTGAAGGCCTCTGAGGAGGATCCAGAAAAATCAGGCAATTGCTAACCTAATGCCACAGAAACAGTGAGAGCTCTGAATAACAACAACAAAAAAAAATTAAAAAAGAATAAAAATTAAAAGACAATTACAATGAGTATAAATCCCAGCATCATGACTAATTCCTATTCAAGCCACAAGAGTCATATCATGGGGCTAAACTGCCTCAAAAATTCTGGGGCAAGAGAACTGAAGAGATAAAATACACATTTATGTCTGTAACTGAAGTGAACAATCAAAAATCCTGGGCTACTTACTCTGGTTACCCCATAAATATGGCAATTCCTAATCCTATCTACTATGGTAACACCAGTGGTGGCTAGGCCACAGAAAGGATTATTCAATTTCTACATTTCACTGGCATTTCTCTAATTGTTTTCAGAAATATGTTACCCATCTGCTGCTGCAGTTATGTTTGTACTTTATTCAATAGGAAACACTAGATTTCATCACAGAACTTAGCCATGCAGCACTCAGTTAGGTCTCTTTTTCACTGTTTGCAATTATTCCTGTTTCCACACTTACCATTATTCATAAACTGTTGCAAGAGCATGCAGAGGCCAACCGCAAGACCCTCATTATGTTAGATGCTCTACTAACATGTCAACACAACATATATGTGGAATAGCTTACAATAAAAACAGGTTAGTGTTGGATCAGGTAATAATGTATTTACTCTGCTTAAGTGTTTCTTTCATCTCCTCCCCTTGTTAGCAAGCCCACCAGCTGAGGCCTGGTGGGAGCAGGATATTGCTCTCTACTCCAGTGACTGTAAAACCTGATCTTTGTAATTCTTTCCTATTATGTCTCCCTTATGCAGCCAGGTGTCCTTTGCCTGGCCCAAAAAATGTATTTGTTTTCTGTGTGATCCTCCAGAACATTGCTGTGAGCACCGGCTCAGTCGAGAGAGTGGCAAATGGAGAAAGCACTGCTGGAGATGAGACAACAGCCAGCAAGGAAGAAGAAAACAAAACAGGATTTGTCAAGTTTGGATGGGTGAAGGGTGTACTGGTGAGAAACCTACCTGCATTTCTAAGAAAATAATTAAAAGAAAATAAAATCAGTTCTGTTACACTTAAGTGTTTGAAGAATTAAGAGAAGGAAGTAGACTTCAGGGATATTTGGGGTGAAATGCATTTTATCACCCTTCTGGTTTTAAATGTTACTTTCAACATTGAACTAATAAAGTAATTTTTCTTTAAAACCTAGGTAAGATGCATGCTTAATATTTGGGGCGTGATGCTCTTTATTCGACTTTCCTGGATTGTAGGTCAAGCAGGAATAGGTATGTATCTTATTTAATATCATTTTCAACAGTGAAAGGGATAAAGAGGATAAACTATACATGACCATGATTAATATATAATCTGAGATGTGCATTTGCATGTTGAACTAAAAAATGTTTTCAAATGCTTGCCAGGGTAAAAGACATTAATCCTCCAAATGATTGGAATTTTCCAGACTCACAGCCAAATTACTGCTTAGAGGCATAGATCTGTTAACTATGCATATGATCATCACATTTGAATATTTCTGAGCTTTAGTGAAATTTGTATTTAGATCCTGTAACAGATGTAAACTTTATGACTCGGGCCAATTTCTAATATGTGCATACAGAGTTAACCTTTAAGAGTTCACACCTTGCTTATCTGTGAAACCCAAACCTTGTCATCTACATATTATAAACAACACTTCTTCACCCTTCTGTGCCAAGATGAAAACAGAGCTGGAAGGAGGTCTCATCAGGTTTTTGTTATTTTTAACTACAGAACAGCACTTGATACTAGTGTACTATGAAAGACTAAGTTTTAAAAACTCTGCTACAGCTTTCATAAAAATGAAATAAGTACATTTCATTGTGAGCTGTATCTTTGCTTCTTTATTGTGCAATTTAATTAATCCAAATTTCAGATCCCAGATCCTTGGGAGACTGGGCCCTGAGGCCTCCATCCAGTATATTGCAATGTTCAGTGAAACCAGTGAGAGAGGGAAGTGCTCCCAACACTGCAAGTCTCCAGCACTGCAAGAGCCACTCAGCAAGGTGCAGTGTCCCACAGCTGGGTGCTACAACTCTCTTTTTAGAGCTACTGCTCTGGGGAAGCACAGAAACCTGAGCTGCCATGGCACTGTCCCCTCTGTGATCCATGATCATACAATTAGAGCAATGGGACCTTGATCTTTGACTGGTACCCAGATGCTATAAAAAATAGCAGGCAGGATGGCAGGTAGTCCAGTTTGGATGATCACAGAATGGAAATATTCAGTTATATTAAGGGGTGTCAGCTCTGCTGAGCTTGGGTAAAAGTCAGTGCTCAAAATCAGACTGAATACAACAATCATTCACATCCTTGTCAATGGAAGTGAAACGAAAGATCTCTAAAATTTTGCATGGTTGAAGTCTCATTTCTAATAAAAAGCAGTAACTTCATAAAAGTTTCACTTGAGCAAGACTGAGCTTTTAATAAAAGAATAACAAGTGAAATGCTAATTAAGAAAAAAATCACAAACTTGGAGAGACACAAATAGGAAAAGAAAAACCAGCCCAACAATAAGAGATCCAGAACGAAGCGGAAGAACTTTACTACTTCTGCAGTGCTCCATGCATGGCTCCAGCACTGTGCCTGACAAAAAGGTGCTTTCTGATTTTATGATGCATACCAAATGAGCACATACAGCCCAGGGCACTCATAACTATATGCCTTGCCATGAAAATTCTGCATCTTAATATTGCCAAGACTTTGCTTTGGGGCTTCATGCAAAATTAGTTTTTAAGGGCAGTTTAGTAACTTATTGAGATCATCAAGAAGTATTACTTTGTTTTGAGGTGTGAGAATAGCCATAGGCAAAAGTAATTCATTATGAACAACTTACTTAGGATCCATATGCCTGGTTTTCAATCTAAACTTTAATCACATTTTAACATTAATTTTCACCAACATCAGTTACAACCTTTCTGCTTTCATTTTTATTTTACCATTTTAACTCATAGATAAGCAGGCTCTTCTTTCTTATGGTTTATTGCTCTGCTGTTGCTTTTTTAAATTGCATGTGTTATGCAAGGGGGTTACTTTTACTTTTGAAAATGAGATGTCAAATTCCATTTGAATAATTTCTCAGTGCATTTTTGGAATGCCTTAGAAGCAATAAGCTTTAAGTCCCCAGCCAAGCTGCTTAAGAACAGTGATGGAAACTCATCATCACCAAGGCTCAGGGATTTCACCGGGTACAGCTACTAATATGGAAATTAAATGAGACAGTTAAACCACCATCTGGGCACCATTTACTTCCCCATCATTAGAGGGCCAAAGAGATACAACCCAATTATTTCCATACCCTGATAGGCTGTCTTGGGCAAAAGTTCTTACAGGGGGGAAAAATAAGGTTCCACAAGGTTCCCTGGCTATCGTCAGCTAGGGAAAAAAGGGACAGCATGGTTCTGACAAGATTCCAGGTCCAAAGCTAGTCTGCTATTTCCACCTAATATCTGGGGATTCTCTGAAATGTGTATTTGTGCCTGTACATGGAATGGTTAGACAAAGGCAGGGAAAAACACCAAGTTTATGCTACCTGCAAATCTGGCCCCAAATACTAAAATTATGTTACATTACCTTATATTACAATGATGTTTTGGTCAAGTCACTTCATTTTATGCACTTTTCTTCTTAAATGCTAAAATATCTTTTAAAACTTATCATTAAAGCCTTCCCATGAAGGTGTTACTGTCTGATTAGCAAAATATCTGACCCTATATATTATATACATGTTAACAATATGAATTGTGAAATGCAATAGAACATCCTTAGAATACACATACACTTAGCATATAATTTTAAAACTGCTTAGAGAATTATGTGTCTAACTTACTCAATTAAAGAGTTAACAGTTGTTAAAGTCATATCTAGCCACTTCTTAGACACAATATTTGCATGGTTGAACAATATCCTTCTATGTAATGGTAGCTGACCAAAAGGAATGACCATCTGGGTTTTTTTATACAGACCTCCACATAAAACACGTGCATGACTAGTTATAGTAAGAGCTCAGAAATCAGTAAGATAAACATGGTTTATTGGATGCTCAAATCACTTTAAATATACTACACTATACTATATATAATTTATGGCTCACATATTACATTGTTCTGTCTTAAAGGATTGTGATAACATAGCTATAATTTAAGCAGCAAAGAAAATTAATTCAGAGACTGGATGTCTGTAACCATCCAGTATGAACTGAACTGAGCAATCTGATCTGTTAGTCAGATGGTAGAAATACAGCAGATAAATTGATAAGTTTGTAGTACTTCTAGCTCAATGTCAACTGTAGGAACTAAATTTCAATTTAGATGAGCCCTGATCAATAAATATAGCTACAAGCAATGTATATTCTCCAGTTCCACACTGAATGCCTATGTACCCTATGATAACAAGACAGATATTGCATAAGCCTTAGCAAATACAGATAAAACTAAGAACTGATTCTAGGCTTGGCACCAAACTGTAATTCTTTATTTTTTCTCCTGGTTTTCTCCCTTACTTTTCATAGATAGGAATGAAGTTGAGAGAAAAACATTATATTATTTCTTCATCTGACTTGAAACAAAAAGGAGATCTGGAACTACAGAGCCAAGCTCCTCTAGGTAGTGCCAGAAATGTAACAGCAGTTACATGCTGTTCAGGCTACAACTGAACCTTGGGAGGTGCAGTTCGTACACCAACAGAAGCTCCTTTATTGGGCAGGTAGTCTGGCCCTAGAACATGTAATCCAAAGAGGCTGTGGGATCTTTATCCACTCAGGTTTTTCAAGAGCCAGCTAGCCAAAGTCATCCCTGATTTAATCATGTGTTGGAGGTAGTTCTGCTATGACTGGGAGGTTGAGCTACAGACCTTCAGACATCACTTCAAACCAATGCCTCTATGATTCTAAATCATACAAGGCACATCCTGCTAATATAGTTTCTAGTAGTTTCACAAAGTTAACAGAAACCCAGTCAACATAGTCAAAGACTAGAAACATTCTCAGATTTCAGTTTTACACTGAAACCAAATTACCTATAACTAATCAGCTATCACTGATATTCTGATGTTTGATAATCATTGTGGTAACAGGTAAAAAAAAAAAAAAGAAAAATATTCTAAGTTCCCCATGACTATACATTACAGGTCACCTGTTAAAGTAAATGGCATCTAAAAAGCAGTATTTCCATTTTCAAGTGTTTGTTTTGTGTTAAACTACCTTTTGCATGGAAAGAGGCAGATGAGCAGACAGTGGGAAAGCCCAGCACTTGATAGCTTAGCAAGTGAGGTTGTAGAAGGCTCCCACTCAGGTCTTGTCCCTCTGCCTGACAGACTCTTTGTCCTCATGCACTATGAATCTATACAGTCAGTCTTCCTCTGATTCAACATTTAATTAACTGATGAAAGACAACAATAGCACTGTTACAAGAGCTCTGGTTAACGTGTTTATCTCTTCATTTGAGCAGCCAGGATGTGCATTAAAGGTAGATATAAGCATCTATGTCAAGGGACACTTGTTTATTTATTTCTTCCATCCTTTGGAAATTATAAGAATCCTGGACAAGGTACTCCTGTCTGAAAGAATCACAGCTTGAAGAGTGATGGGAATAATTTACTATCCTGACACAGACTTCATGAAAATGTTCTGCGAGCTGCAAGTGGTCAACAAACCATCTTTTCGGTTTATTGCTCTGATTCTGGCCTGAAAATTCAATTTAAAGAAAGAATGATTTGTAGGAAACATGGAATATGAGTAAAATATTTTATCTTCTTATTACTGACAGGTCTTGGAGTAATCATAATTCTTCTCGCCACGATGGTAACCTCAATTACTGGGTTGTCAACTTCTGCAATAGCAACTAATGGGTTTGTCCGTGGAGGTAAAAATCTTAGGGTTACTAATGCTTTCTAGCCCCAGAAGGTATTTATGTACTTTTTTGTATGAGACAAACCAGAGGGACCATAAACCAAAGGGCACATCTAATGGAACTGGAAGGTAATGATTCTAGTAACCTCTCATCACAATTTAAGGCGTGTTTGAGCTGTCACTTCTATTAAACCATGGATTTCAGTTCAGTCTGAGAAGTACATTTCAGATGTTCCTGCCAATTGCTGAGCAAGGGATGGTTCTGGCTTTTCATGGAGCTCTTTCACCTTTCAGTCAGTCTTTCCTATTAAGAGCATTCCAGGTCGGACATTCTTCAACAAACTGAGCATCTCTTCCTGTCATTTTGAAGACTGATGCAGATCAGTGGATATCTTCAGTTCAATGATCTCTTTATAACACTTCTTACATTTCAGCCCCTCCTTGGAAGACGGGTAAATAATTTGGCTGTAAAAGTCCACATCAGGTATTTTGTGAAACAAAGTTTTGGTGCATTTCAGAACCTTTAGGTTATAACTGGTCTGGCCTAAGCCCTGGAAAATGGAAAGTTCTTACTACATCACTAAAGCAGAACAGGTACTGGAATACACTTGCATATACTTTCTTTTTCGGATCTTTCAGGTCTTGGAATCATAGTTATTGCTCTGAGTGTAGTAGTAACAACATTGACAGGTATCTCCATGTCTGCCATTTGCACTAATGGAGTAGTAAGAGGAGGTAAGTGAATATGCTCTCATGAAAAATACAAAAATCTGCAGATTTGTATTAGAAAAATTAATGGAGTTGAGATAACTGTGTTATAAGCAAAGGAATAGATATATATTTGCAGTGATTTCTTCCAGTGGATCAACAGCTAATTGAAATGTGTACAGATACAATGCAAAAAAAAAAAAAAAAACATTAAAGATTCACTGCATCACTATGATTCAGGATTTAAACAATGTACCACATAATGTGACCTTTCATGTAAACATTGGGATAGATCCATGTAAGTTAGAACATTTTTGGAAGTGAAGCTCTCTCTCTTTTGTGTTACCGTATCATGCATCATGAAAAATTGTAACAAGGTCCAGTTTTGCATGCTAATATGCACTAAGAAGATTTCTGGAATAGAAAGGCATAATGAAAAGTCTGAAGGCAGAACCAGTATAAAGCACATAGCTTTTCTGCAGCATCCCCTATTAATGTAGGGCAAACACTGATTATATTTGTGAGATTAAAAGCACAGATTTCTCCAGTAGCAGTTATGTGGGGGGAAAAAAGCAAAGGCTGAGTGTTTAGTTGTGCTGAAGTAACAATCATTTCTGTCTGCAGGTGGAGCATACTATCTTATCTCAAGAAGTCTGGGCCCAGAGTTTGGTGGATCTATAGGACTTATCTTTGCCTTTGCAAATGCAGTGGCAGTTGCCATGTATGTAGTTGGATTTGCTGAAACAGTTGTAGAACTTCTTAAGGTAAATATAGATGTTTCATGTATATGATTAAATTGGTTCAATTTTGTTTTGTGTGGCTTTTCTTTTTTTTAGAGGGGGTGGTGATGGTGGTGTTTGTTTTACATCAAGTATTGATGCATAAGTAGTGATATGTTTTAGTTAAGGCTTGAGGGCCATCTTTAGCAAAGAAGAAGCTGGTCTGTTTAAACATGCCACAGAGTGCTTCTTCATTATTTCTAACTTTTGAATACATTGCATACATTTCTTGACAAAAATCTCAAAATCAGGATAGGAACAGACATCCCTTTTGACAGCCAAATAACCCCAACTGCAAAAAGACAGCTGGAACAAGGCATACAAACACTTGGTCTCACAAATCTCTGAAACTTTGACAGCTCACTGCTTTCTATTTTACCTTGTTACTTGCTCCCACCAGCTGGGCAGAGAAAGACTGGTTCTCATCACATTTCTAACCACTTTCAGGAGAGTGATACACTGATGGTAGATGAGTCCAACGACATCAGAATCATAGGGACCATCACTGTTGTGTGTCTTCTCGGCATCTCTGTTGCTGGCATGGAATGGGAAGCAAAGGTAAACTTTTAGAAGAATATAAAAGCAAGCAGTATATTAACCTGCTGTACAGTTAGTGTCTGAGGAATGCTATTCAACAGATGGAATTTTCAAAAGCACTCTGTTTCAGTTTATGCTTAATCTTTCTAAAAGCAATAGCAGTTTAATCATTACATTCAATGTAAGTAAGTACAATTACTCTAAACTCTTCCTTGAACATACATTTAAAAGCAAAGAGGAAGCTTGGGTTTTGCAGATAACTCGGTTATATTCATTTTTACAATTCATGGCATCATGTAGAGCCTTGGCGGAGTGCCCCCTTTTGCCCGTATTTTTGATGCAGCTTGATAGAATAAACAGTAGCAAAAATAATATATGGCTTTATCACTGTAATCTCCCAAGCCCTACTCAGCAGAAGAGCTCTATTTGTTAGCCATTCCTTAATCTCTAATGATTCCTGCTATTCCTTCACCTGTAAAAAAGGTCAGAATGGAAATTGGAATGGAAATACTTTAGAGAGTGGAATACAGCTATCAAAATCAGGTCCAGAAATCAGGTTCAACAACACGCTTGTTTTGCTGTGATGGAGACTAAAACAACTTGCAAAAGAGATCAGAAAATGATTTGATATTATAACTTTTGAAGTGACAACCCTCTGCAAGTAAAAAAAAAATATATAATATAAATATAATATGTAACAATATAAAAATATCTTATACTTGATACTAATGCATTGGCTGTTCCATTTTGCCTTTTTTTGTAAGGAAGCTAACCTAAAATTAAATTATAACTATATTTCAATACCCCCTCAATAAAAAGCATCTGCTGTTGTCATTAGCTGATTCAGATATCTTAAATCCTGATATTTTCAAAAACTATAGAAATTAATATCCTGTTATAGGAACAGATAAGTTACTACATAGTCATCTCCACAGCAACAAAGTTTAAAACAACAGGAGAATCTTTTTGTTTCTATTAATAGGCTCAAGTTATTCTTCTAATTGTTCTCCTTGTTGCCATTGCAAACTTCTTTATTGGGACAGTCATTCCTACCAACACTGAAAAGAAGGCAAGAGGCTTTTTTAATTACCAAGGTAAGGAACCTTGCTATCTATCATAAAACTATGTTTGCATTCTTTTTACTTAATAGTAAGCTAAGGATTCCACTGAAAAAGGTCACAAAATCAGAATCTTCTGCCCAAGTGAGCTTGCAAATAAAGGGGAATGGATTTCATCTATAACTTTGAGTTTGTGTCTGCTGCTGCAGCTGGCAACACATTAAGATGCAGCTTGAGTCATTTATACATCAGTAGAGCACAGACAAACTTTAACACACAGCTAAGAGTTAAGTACTGCAGTGACACTTCTGTCACTTCAACATGGATCTGTAGCTCTGAGTGCAGACTAATACATCCTTCTGGGGAGCAGACTAAGGAAATCAAATTCACTTTGCTTATGATGTGAGACAGAATCAAACCCAGTTGTCCAGATGTGAAAAACTGGCTTATTCACCTTCTTCATTAAGTAACTTAGGAATCAAATCCTATTGTTATATTTCATTCTCACTTATATTTGCAGCATCGATATTTGCAGAAAACTTTGGACCAGATTTCAGAAGTGGAGAAGGATTTTTCTCGGTGTTTGCCATTTTTTTCCCAGCTGCCACTGGCATTCTTGCAGGAGCCAATATTTCAGGAGATCTGAAAGTAGGTATTTCATGAACTTCATAATACTAGCCCTAGGTTGGAAAAATAACAAGAAAACCAATCATGAATCAACACTGTATTCAGTTTTAAATCATGGCTTAATTTGGGAAGCAAACCTCTCTCTTTTAAGCACCTGTTTTATTATTTAGGAACATCAATTCACAAATTCTCTCATAATGCACTATGGGTATTTACAGAAATTACTGTAGCTAGATTTGAGTTGCTGTATAATTTTAAAAAATGTTTCAATAACCTGTAACAATATATCATTAACGGCCCATTAGCGGCACATGCTGTAAGAGAAATTGTATGTGTATCTCTTGGAGCTGGTCTTTTGTAAACATCAATCCAAGCATCATCCCAAAAAGCATGCCTGGAAAGCTCATGTTTGTACTCACAAGCAGTGGAGACCAGCTTTTTGTATTCAGGGTCATAGCAAGGGCAGAGCAAACAGAGCATTTAATGAAAGAGAGTACATCCCAATCCCCTGTCAGTATTGCTGCTCAAAGGAAAAGCTGCAACCTTGCAGCTATAACAAAAAAAAAAAAAAAAAAAAAAAAAAAAAGTCTGAAGAGAAAGGGAAAGGAGGTCCAAGGGTGCCCAGTTGTCCTGCTGTGGCCATTCTGTCAGTTCCCCATTCTCCTCTTGCAGTTTAGCAGTTAGAGGAGATAGAATTTCCAGTATCTAAACATACAGGTAAATTAGGGACAGGAATTTAGTTTTGAGTGCCCTCTAGTTTTCATGACAAAAACACTCAAAAAACAACCAAAATAAATTTTAAAAAAAGTCACCAATAAGACATGGCTCACAGCTTGATAACCCCAGCATGGCAAATGAAGTTATTTAGCCTTGTCCTATAAACCCATTGCCTTGCAGACCTTAGAGGATTCAACCAAAGGTCTGCTCTTTCTGTACTGGCACAGCAGTCACAAGTTTACCAGATCCTACCACCCCGAGAGCCAATTCTCTTTCCCTGCCTCACCCTGAGCTGTATGCCTCAGCTCCTTTGTTTTCAGAGGACTGTTTTCAGGCCAAGCACAGAGAAAATACGTGGAGACTGAGCCACTGATAGCGTCAATGAGATTCCATTTTTAATTAAAAAAACAAAACCCATTGTACTTCTGCCCAGTGAGACTGCACCAGCCTCACACAATCTCCATCCATTTATCAAACAAAAATAATTCTTTTGCCATATATGGTGCTCTGTCTGCATGGCAGACTCCCAAAGCAGCAGCACTTCTTTCATCAGCTGTTTGAAGCAATCTGAGCAGACCTAGGGAAGCAGTTCTCCCATTGGATCTCTGCAGTCGTTTCAGTCGCACAATAAGTGGACTTCTGTACCCAAGTCCTCCAGGCAGCCAATTCCCCACTGAGTATGTTTTGATGCATTAGACAAGTCTAATTAAATTAACCAGCCTCTCCAGAATCTAAAAGACAAGCTAGGGAGTGTTTAAAAAGTGTAAAATTTACCAGTAGAACTTTCTTCAGAATTTGTTGCAAACACCTCCGTGTTCCTGCAGCCAAGGCACACTCAAGTTGTGTCCTACTCCAGAGCCTACTTACAGGGACAGCTTCCTAGTGACTTCCTACTCACTTCCGTGGGGATTAGCCCCTAAAGTGCTAACAGAACAGTAAATACGGGTTTATATTTTAAAAATATAAAACATGAAAGTTGTTAAGTTCTAAGAAGCCTTAACCTTAAAATGTAATGTTACAGAGTTTAAAATAATCACAAGATTCCACAAAAACAATGACCTAAAACATGCATATCAGAACTGCATAAAGTTACCATGGTCTGAGTGCAAAGGCTCTTATGCAGCAGAAGTGACTTCACAATTATTTTCCAGCTCAATAAAACCTTACCTCATTTAAAAATTATATTAATTACTAATCCAGTTAAGCAATTCATGCATGTTTAA
This sequence comes from Cinclus cinclus, assembly GCF_963662255.1. Taxonomy (NCBI): domain Eukaryota; kingdom Metazoa; phylum Chordata; class Aves; order Passeriformes; family Cinclidae; genus Cinclus; species Cinclus cinclus. The sequence goes on from NC_085058.1 coordinate 11,107,460, forward strand.
CAATAAACTCCAAATTTGTATTTTGTTTTTTTTACCCAGCAACAAGCATAGTTATAAAAAGTCTGTGACTTAAAATGCATTCAATATATCTTTGATATAAAAATACATGCTAAACAAACTTGAGAAGAAAATTAATAAAAAAAATCTTCCTAGCATAAACAAACACACCCTGAAGTGTAAGTTTATCTAGAATTAAAAATCCCTTTAAAATATACAATGCAGATCTTTGGACTCTTACAGGTGCATTATCAAAGCTGATACTGTTGTGAGCCAGCCTCATTAAATTATCTAAATTAAGTCAATACACTGAAAGAAAGTAGCTGTTTTGAAGACCCAGCTAACAATTACTGGTTGCAAAGCACAGAATTACTGTATTCTGTACAGGGTGACTACATCTATCTTACCAATTAACCAAAAATGTCATCCACACGAGTCTGATGGTTCAGTAACTATTTACCCAACCACTATTTACATCATTAAACATTAAAATAAAGCCAAATGCAACGTAAAGAGAGTTTGTAGTTCAAGAAATGCAGACCTCAGGACCCTTTTGTTGCTATAAATGTAAGCTCTGCTCCTGCAGAATATCCTTCACTATGTGCAGGGTAGGAGTGCTGCACCACAGGAGCATGCTGTGTCTGCATGCTGGGACCAGAAATGTTGGTGCAGAGTGATAAAAATCTGCTCTCTAGGGTATCTTCATACCACAGTGTGGCAGAAGTCCAAACGTGCAAATGCAATCAGGCTGCAGCACACAAACTCACAGTGTTTCTCATGTCACTACTTTGTTTAAGGACCCACAAAGTGCCATACCCCAGGGAACAATGCTGGCCATTCTGATCACCACAATTGCTTATATTGCTGTTGCAATTTGTGCAGGTAAGTACAGAACCTCTGCTGCATGTCCTCACTTGTACAGTTAAATCTGAAAGCCTGGCATGCAAATGAATGATTCGCCTCATTGCTATTCCATGCCATGGAGTTATTATGTAGAGAGACAGCAGTTTTGATTTTACCAAATGTCAGAACAGTGGTTTAAAAAAAGCAGCAATCAGTAGAAACAAAAGTCCCTGTTTGGCAGCTGGATCTTCAGGTACCTTGTATGGTTATTTTTGCTTAAGATTCAGTGACAAAGACCACCAGCATATAGTATCCATGAGCGTAACGAAGATCAAAGGAACTTCTGATCAATCTGCTGATCTTTTGTTCCTGGTTCACATTGAAATTTTGCATGGCTTCTGCTTGTTTTCTTACTGAACACTCATGAGAATCGCAGGAACAGTGTAACACACATTTTATGCATTATATGTCAAAGAAATCAGTTGCCTGTCCCAAAGGGACTACACAACTACATGTTCTACAGTAGTGCAATGTGAGGTAACAAAATAGGCATGAATGAAACGGAGGCCTGTACTGAAGCCATGAACAGTATTGAAGGATTATGCAGTTAAATTCTCATTACAGAATAAATAATTTTCTGTTTGTATTTAATAGTATTGTAAGAAAGAGGGTTGTAAGCAACACTCTTTCTTATGAGCAAATACCTCAATACCACAAGAAAGCCCTGCAGAGAACTCCTTTTTCTGGGAGATGACTCTCAAGTCTTCTTAACATCTGGGGTTCTTGGACTTTATGCATAAGGCAAAGTACTTGGCTCAAGCCTCAGCTCAGGTCATTGCATTATCTGGATCAAATTTCCCCCTGCAATTAAAATTGAAGTAGTCATCCTTCACTTTCTTTTATAAATTCATTTTATGTTATAAAATATTGTTGTTGTTTATTTGAGAACATTGCTCTGCTCTCACAAGCAGCAGCTGTATTTCAGCCATTTCAGCTTCAGAGCTGTGCATTTTTCAATGTGATACTTCCTTTTTTTTCTTTTCCCCATGTTTGCATGTTAGTTTCCTAAATAGCCAATGGGTATTTTGGGACTCTTAATATTTTTGACAAATTTGAAGATACCATATCAACTTATATTTTGGCCACTAAAGACATTGAGATTAACACTCCATATGTTTCTTCTCACTTCTGGTGGTCTGGTGGTGTCCTGGTTTAGGGCAAATAGGGAGGAAACTTCCAAAGGGGTCTCTCTAGAAAGCAGATTTAAGTGGCCCCTCTCCCAGGAAAAGATTTCTATGGAGAAAAGTGGAAAAAACCTGTTTATTTATCAAGTAAAGTATTCACAAACATTAAAAATGAATAATATTAAACAATAAAACCTCTTGCTGTTCTGAAGAGATGGCAAATTCAGAAAGTCCATGTCGCGGGCTGTAGCTCAGCTCACTCAGTCTCCATCAGTCCCTGCTGGAAAATGCTGCATCCCAGCCCTGGTGGGTCACAGGTGTGAGCTCCAGGTGTGTTCTGGGTTTTCAGTCCAGAGTAGGGCTCAGCTGTTCCAAGAAAAAAAAAAGCCACAGTCCAGGGAACTTCTGTGCTTCAGCTAGCTGAAAAAGTACTAACTAAAAGGCTCTTGGAACTAGTATTAAGGATGTAGAACTTAATATCCAGCATAAACAGAACAGATGATTTGGGACACAAGTGTCATAAAGTCACTCTAGGACATAAACAAAAAAACAAAAAGACAACATTAATATCAATAAACACCAAAAATTATAGGTAATTTCTCCTGTTCAAAGTTTTTCCTCATCATATTGTTATTAATAGGGCTATGACAATCTGAACAGCTGAGGATCTGGGTCTCCAAAGTAATATTTTGCCTTTGTTACAAAGAGAAAAAAGGGTATGCCTAGACCTAAAAGCTTCACTGACCTGTTTGCTCTGAATATTGGCACTTTTAAAAGTGGTAAGAGGACGACAAAAGACTTCTAAGTTAGTCAATTTATTGTTGATCCCTGATTGGGTCTCTAATCTCAGAAATATGTTAATCCTTATTAGTTAAGTGGCTGATTATTTTAAAAGTAACAGAAACAAATATTTGCTTAGAGACACTGTGAAAAACAGTCACAGTTCAAGTCACAAGTACTCAGTCACAACACGAAATGTTGTTCTTCAAGATGAGTCTAAGGCAGCAGCTGTACAAAAAGTGTGCAGTGTAGGAGTCAAAGTGTGGCAAGAACATTCTTTCAATGTCACAAGGAAGCAAAATAAAAATACATCATTGTTTCCACAGCCTCCTGTGTTGTACGAGATGCTACTGGGAACGTCAATGATACAATTGTACCTGGAATGAGCTGCAATGGATCATCTGCCTGTGGCCTAGGCTATGATTTTTCCAGATGTGCAAGTCAGCCATGTGATTATGGGCTGATGAATAATTTTCAGGTTTTAATGAGATAATATCTATTAGCATATAAGCATCTATTAGCATAATAAGCAATACATGAATACATAAGTACAAACATGCAAAACCATTCTTGGCAGACAACTACAACAGGACAACTAGTTTTATCTAAGAAAGTAAACTATAAGAGTGATGAAAGGCAAAAATCTCCTGCATTGCAAGTTTGCCCATCACTAATCTTCCTAACGCTCTGGTAACGCCTTTATCTCCTCTTTTAACAAGTACCATGCAGCAGTATATGCTGTAACATCTTCAAACTGAAATCCCAGACTTAACAGAGACCTCAGGAATTCCTGTTAGATGAGGAAGTCACCTCACTGCTCTTGACACATGGATGTGATTTTACCTCAGGGGTGCTGTGGTCACTGTTAAAGGGCTGTGTCACAGTACAAAAACCAGAGTTTTGACTTCTTTAAAAAAAGTATCCAAAAATAGTAGAGCAAAAAAAATCAAGTGAGAAGTAATGGAGTCTTTCTCCTAGGCCACAGAGATTGTCTGCCATTTTTATTCTTCAAAATAAAGCTTAGGCTAAGCATCAAAGTAAAGCAGTTCTGCAGCCTGACAACCACAGGTCCCAGAACTCTATTCAGCCCCTGTGCTTCATGGCCAGCGAGAGGAATTCACCACCCACCTGCACGTGCTTTTCAAGGAGTCATTTGTAGCTTTTCAAGTCACTTACTTTTTTCCCAGCTGGCTCTGCTAAATGACAGGGCTGGGTAACCACCTTGAAAGGGATATGCTGTCCCTTTCATAGTCATAGTAGTCATAGACTACTTTCCCTTCCTTCCTTGATCATTTACCATCCTTACTCCCACCTCAGTTCAGCTGCCCATGCTCAGGGCACCCCTTAAAATCAGTGACCTCCCTCCAGCCAGAACATTCACTTCTTGCATTTACCCCTGCCAGACTAGAGCCAGAAAACGGTAGACAGAAAACAGTATGACTGCATCTGACAAATCCTCAGGACTCACTGATTTCTTTCCTGAAGTACTGCCCACACACCACCAATCACACCTATCCATCTTTTCATTTCCTTGTCTGGTGCTTCTCAATAACCCTTTCACTTCAGTAGTCACAGAGGCCAGTCCAGTGCTCCTGGGAGGGCTGAAGGAGGCCTGACAGTGACCATCATTTACTGCTTGCAGCACTGCAGTTATGTCAGCCATATTAAATAATCAAGGGGAAAAAAAACCAAAATAAAGTGCCTCCAACCACATTTCATACATTGGTGCTTTTTCTTGCCATTTCCATTTTCTTGTCTGCTACAAGCTGACTATTTACTCATCAAGTAGAGGCTGTTACTTACAGCAATTTGTTAGTAAAGGCAGTGAGGAAATCTCACAGACTACTCATCTGCCCCAGCAGACAACTGCATATTTGAATAAAAATTTGGCTTTTCCTCCATTGCTTTTGACTAAACCAGAAATAATAGTACAGTTGTAGAAGATTAAATTTAGAACCATGAAAAGCAAAGACACATAGAACACTTAAATGGGTTTGTCATTGAAAACTGCCTCCAAATGCAAGCCTATTCTTTTTACCTTCATTTTTTTCCTAAAGGTGATGAGCATGGTGTCTGGCTTTGGTCCTCTCATCACAGCTGGCATCTTCTCAGCTACTCTGTCATCAGCTCTAGCATCTCTTGTCAGCGCACCCAAAGTTTTCCAGGTAAAATTAAACTATACATTTCCTTAAACCTGGTTTAACTTCAGAGACAAAGTTGAACTTTGTGTGCCACATGTAATGTATATTTAAGCAACACTGACACATGGGGCAGGAAGAGGCAGGGAAAACAATATGTAGAATGTTTTTCAGCAGAAAAAGACAGGTCTTGCCATCATACAAGAGCAATAATGTTCCTTTGGTCAGAGCTCAGCTTTGCTGCAGGAGCAGGGGATACTCATGTGCCTGTTATAAATAGCTTCAAGGGTACTTTCAAGAACACTTCTATCTTAAAAAAGCCACCCTACAAGCACAGGAGCAGCAGGAGCTCTCAGGTCTATAAGATTCAGGTGCTGTCAGGTGTGCTCTTAACAGGCTGTCCAGAAGCTGTCTGGGCAGCAGCAATGTGGACAGACTGGGAGCAGATGGCATGGGAGGAATAAACTACAAATTACATCAAGCCACTGATTTATGCTTCAACTTCTCCCAATTTAGACTCTATTTAGCTATTTAATTACCTCTTTCTTTTAAAGCACTGAATAAGCATTACATGCCCGTGATTCTGTTTCCCATGATATAATAACATAGTAGCACATTGTCTTACCACCTTATTTAAATGTTCACATGCCACAGCAGTTGACCTGCTTGAAGCACTACGATTTAACTTTTTGCTTAGCAAAAGCCTAGCAAGCTGCCACTCACAGACAGTGGCTTCTGGTGCAAGAAAGTGCTGCTTAGTAGAATTATGTGCTGATTTTCTTACCAGGCTCTTTGCAAGGACAACGTCTACAAAGGGCTAGAATTCTTTGCCAAAGGATATGGAAAAAACAACGAGCCTATCAGGGGATATGTCCTGACTTTCGTGATCGCCATGGCATTCATTTTGATTGGTTTGTATAACACAGCTGCTACAGTTTCATGTTCTGAAATTATACAAACTGACACTGTTATACAATTAGTAGCTGTGGTTTGAAAAATTTCCAGTTGGGTAAGCTCTGACATAAGCACACTCCAAGTCCTGGTAGCAAAAAGAAACCAGTAGAGATTCCAGTGACTTACCACCACCACCACCACAGCCTCATTTTCCCAGATGCAGAGTAGCTGCAATTCCTGCTCACTCTACTGGAAGAGGGCAGTGCTTAGAACTCCATCAGATAAGGCCAAGTCACACTCTTTGAAAATGGTTTTCCAGTTTATATTGCATATAGCTCTGAGATAATTTTGAGAGAATTAGGAAGCTTATTCTGCCCAAGCCTTTCCCACAGTCAGCTCCAAAGCAAATCCCAGTTTACCACCAGTGGTGAAAGAAAATCCCAGCTACCACATTCAGGGGTGCAGGATTGTTAAATCAGTTTTTCCAAGATTTGAAATTCAAACTGTCTTATACTAAGTAAATAGATGTCTAGTAGAGAATTCAGATTCCCACTAAGTTGTAACCAAATATTTTTTAAAATGCATCCATTCTGTCAATTATGCATTTAAATTTCTAAACTTTACATGAGATCTACATCATTAAGAGACAGTATGCTGAATCACAGTATCGAGTATAACACTGCATAGCACATAATGCTATGAAAATCAGGATTAGCAGATATAATTCATATGAATAAAGGTAGATCAAGGTGGCCTCAAATTAGTAAGACAGGAAAACACCCAAGCTCTCCCTGGATGATAAATGCAGACGATGTTCAGAATTAATGCATCATTAGGAAACAGCTAGCCACCAGTCCAGGAAACCAGTGCCTCTGTCTGACTTGTGTATGTGTCTTGCAGCTGAACTGAATACCATTGCTCCCATCATCTCCAATTTCTTCCTGGCTTCATACGCTTTGATTAATTTCTCCTGCTTTCATGCCTCATATGCAAAATCTCCAGGTGAGTCTGCATTCAGCAGTGATTTAAATATGGGTTCTATAGTCTGATCTCTGGAAGCTTTAGACTGTATGTCAGAGATAACTGCAGTATGTGTAAAGTATCTAAGTTATGTGATATAATGTCTTATTGAATACGATGGCATTTTATTTATCTCCAAAAGAGCAAAGTAACGGCTCTAGTCATTACAATGCCTACAGTTGTACAGGATGAGAAAGGCTTTGGTGCATCCCACTGGAGAAAAAACAATACTCCTCAGGGTGGTATTTTTTCCCCTCACTATTAAAAAGCATGTGTGGGTGAAAGCTTATGCAAACTCTAGCTAATGAAGCAAGCAAGGTATAGTGGGGAGTCATCACTCCCTTCTCCAAACCTACAGCAAAAAGCACAGGGAGATTCCTAAGCACAGTAACAATGCTACAAGTGATGTTGCCTGGAGGGGAACATGTAGAGCAAGAGCAGGTCCATCAAACAGCACCAGCACAGCTCTGCAGTGCCTAGAAGCAGAATTGTAAAGCACAATTGTGAAGCACAACGAGGTCCTGTTCAGGGGTAACTTGAGATCCTCCCTCTACATTTGCAGCAAAGGAACATTTTGGCTGTCAGACTTGTGCATTGCCACAGCAGAATGATTCCCCCCATCTCATGAATGAAGGGGTGACACCTTCAGGAATAAAGTCAATCAGCTGAGCAACACTGGTTTGGCATTCACGAAAGACAATTTCCTGCTTCTATGAATTAATTATTCAACTCAAGGAGCGAGGAATACATTTTTGATTTCCAGTGTGAAGAAACTGCAGTAGTGACATAAATGCCTGCATCAACTTCCTTCCTATGGATCTGCACAGTGCCATTTTTTAGAGGGCAGAAAAGATGAGCACTTCTGCTAATTACCTGCACAGCTGAACAAATGCAGATCTGCTCCATACGGCCTTGGAGCTGAGTGACAATTACCTCTACAGATTTCATCTGCGTACATCTGACTCTACTCTGCCACTACTTAACATTTCAGACAGAACTGCAGCCATTTCTCTTTTCTCATTTCCTCCAGTTAATTTCTGCCAATTCACAATGATAGATTGTAATAATTGCAAGGCTGCAGGACAGAAAATTTCTTCCCATCAGGTCCTTCCAATTCCCTCATTATAAAGATGATCCAAGATAGGGTTGCTCAGCCTCTTGTACCTTGTGTGTTTTTCCCCCCACCAAAGTCTGCTCTGTAGAACACCTGGCAGAGACCTGCAAACTATGAAGGCTCAGTGCTTGCCTCATCATTTTAATTGGTAGCAGGGGATGGAATCAGTACTGCAGCTGAAGAGCAGCAGGAATAATATCTTTTTAGTCACTTGCAGATGATTTTATTTTTCTGCCACAAGGCCAGGCAATTTCCAAGTTTAAGACAGGTGCACTTACAGTATTGAGATAAACACTCCTCTCAGCAAGTGTTTAGCTACCAGTAAGTTCTGTGTATATGCATCAAAAGTACACAGTCATCAGTGTTTTCAGGTAATTTCAGGAGATTCATCAGGAGATTAGCTGGCGTAACAAGTAATCTTCTGATGTTCTGAAATATTCTGATCCAGTAAACTTTAATTTTGCAAAAAATATATATGAACAGAATAGCTACTCAAAGCCAGTCTGAACAAAGCAGTAAGAAAGAGAGTAGTAGAAGGCCTTTAAAACCCATTATTATGTAAGTTGAAACCAACATCAGCCAACACCTGGGAATATCTGTACATGCAGTGCCTAAGAATTTACACATACCTCCCCCACCCCTTCTGACAGAGCCTGAAACAAACCATACAGGGGATTTTATGCACAAAAATCATGGATCACCATTTTATCAATATATTTTATCTTTTCCAATTTCCTCAATTCTCTCTAAACAGGTTGGAGACCTGCATTCAGATATTATAACATGTGGGTGTCACTTTTTGGAGCCCTGCTGTGCTGTGGGGTGATGTTTGTCATCAACTGGTGGGCAGCTCTCATCACTTATGCCATTGAGCTCTTCCTCTATATTTATGTAACATATAAGAAGCCAGGTAAGACCAAACCCCACTATTATTACATGTATACGTTGTGCTGCTGCTAGACTGGATTTTAAAGGAATTGATTCTGCTAATAGAATTAGAAATTATTTTTCTGTGCTATCTTTATTTAAAGGGAAGTCTGAAGCATCCCATTAAATTCCACTTTATATAATATAGATTAAGCTGATAGTCTGGTGACTGCCTGTTTAACAAGCAGTTCAAGTGTGGTTCAGAGTCTTCTGTAAAGATTTCAGCAGACTGGTTTATTCCCACCACATCTTTATGACATTTGGTTTTTTCCTTGAGTATCACTTTTTTTTTATTATTTTTTTCCACTCACGCACAAAACCTTACCTGAATTTTGCAGCACTCTTAGCTGACTCATGCAGGATCCTCACTCAAAATGTAAACCTGCTGCCCATTATAAAACAAAAAAGCAAGCTGAATTACTTATGAACTGATCATCCTCCAGCACCTCCCAACTATTCCCCTGTAAATCAAGACAGATGGGCCCACTTTACTGCTGGAAAAAAACACTTGGTAGCTCAGCAAATCACGGAGCTGTCCTCAAAAACCTGTGTGCTGTACAAGACTAGATAGTCTGGCTATTCATGTCCAGGACAAAACTAAACCAGGTCCAGATTTTGGTGCTAACTACCTGAATTACATTGCAGCAGAAAACATAAAACAAAACCAACAAATAAAAGAGGCACGGTTCCCAGCAATAGATCTAGTTTTACTGGAGTTAGCTTGGGACAGCAACACCTGGTGTGAGACTGTGTAATTGTTTCTGTTGCTGTTGTCTGTCCTCCCTCACACCCACTGGGATGGTCTGTGCTTCTCTCCCTGTAAATATATCATCAGCTGCAGGAAAACACACCCACCTCAAGCCAGTTAAAAACATTTCAGGATTTCTAGGCTTTCCTTATTCAACTGGATATTGCCCATGTCCCTGATACAAAGTACCACCTTAAAGCTTGGTTAAATTCACTGCAGCCACTGTACAAAAAACCCTCTGTCTCCTGCTAAGAGAGTGACTTTTGTTCAGCAGTAATTTACCAGCAAATTGAGGGTTCAGAAAAAAACTAATATTCCTGAGAAAAGGCAACTACACAAACCTCCACTTAGTTTTACTTAATATTGGCTTTGTACCTTGACATAACAGGACTTGATCTGCATTCATGCAGATCTCAAAGTGCAGAAATATATTTCATGTATGTCTCAACTGACCAAACAGCTGCACAATAATGAGAAAAGATGTAAAACGGGGTTTGGAGAACAATTTTTGGCCTATACAGTGGAACAGAGCAAACTGGCACTAGCAATGTTCCTTCCCACTGGTTTTATTTGCAATTCCTGAAATTCTACACCACATACATGACTCAGAGCTGTCCATTTTCTAAATGGGAGAAGGACACAAAGCTAATGAAACAAATAAGAAATAGTTTTTAAGCAGGGGAAGAACATTCCCTACAACATTTAAATAAAGAATGAAACTATTTACTTGCATGGGGTTTTCTGCATCACACAAGCAAAACCAATTCATTCTATTATGCAGCACAAAAAACAACAGGTCTGTATCTTATAAAGTACAAGAAAATATGCTCTGCTTTTCACAGAGAACACCATTGCTGATTTTTTGCAACAGAATGCAGGGAAAAGCCTGTGGTTTAATATGCATTATTTATCTTTATTATATGCAGAAGTAAACTGGGGCTCCTCTACGCAGGCTCTTTACTTTGTTAATGCCTTAGACAGTGCTCTGGCATTAACGACAGTGGAAGACCATGTGAAAAACTTCAGGTAAGATTTCCAGTGAACATCAGAATGGTTTGTCCTGAATCTGTACATCAGCCAATTATATACAATCCTTTTTTTCTCCACCAGACCCCAGTGCCTAGCATTAACAGGAGCTCCTATGGTCAGGCCTGCTCTGCTAGACATCACCCACACCTTCACGAAGAACAACGGGCTGTGTATCTGCTGTGAAGTGTACACGGTAAAGGAACTCGCCCAAATCTCACCCAAAGCAGCACACCCAGCACCAGTGGGGGCTGCAGGTCTCTGTTACACATTCCACTCCCACTCAGCACACAGTGTTCCCACTGGTGCTGATTGGCAGCTGTGCACACCACCAAGGAGATTTGCACTGAGAATTCATTTCATCCTAATTCTTGACATGAAAGCTATCGGCTGATATAAAGCCTGCTGGTAAATGCCTCACTGAGATGCACTTCAAAGTTCACAGCAGATGAACCAAAAAATGGTTTGGAGGAAAGAAAAAAAAATACAAGGAAAGATTTTAGGCTTAGAAAACAGAACACCCCCAAACTACACAAAACACTAGATTTGAAGGGTTATTGTGTGAGAATCAAATTACCCAGGTTCTGTTTTCAGCTTTGTCACTGATTTGCAGAGTTGGGGTTTGGCAAGTAATTCAGCTCTTTGCAGTGGTTCCTCCAAAACTGTTACAATGCTAATTTTGAGGATAAACATGCTCTTCTGAGATCTAAGGAGAGGAGTAAAGTGTATTTCTAGATAAAAATACACAGTAAATGATGTATCTTAGAGGATGAAGATCTAATCTGTCATTAGGACAGAAGAAAAATAGATAGGTTTGTAATGTAGAGAGAAAATGTATTTTAATTATTACAGTGCCCTTTTAATTTTGAGAGTGAAAAAAAAAAACAGCTCATGGCACTAAATGGGGCTGCAGAGTCTAGATAATAGAGATAATGTATTCCTCTACAGCAGTGTAGGAATAATTTATTTGATGTTGCCACACTGCAGAAACAGACCATGGAAGATGCACATGTGATTCTTCCCAAATCACAGAGACTCCTAAAGTCATGTTTCAGCAAGTTTTCTGAATTCTTAGGCATGTTTCTCTAATATTAGTACTTTCTATGGAGAACTGAGATTTCATTCCTGTCTATACTAAAAAAACCCAAAGACTATTTTGTTAGTATAAGCTTTGTAATTTTTTAGGGGCGCTTTCTAGTTATTTCTTCAGCAACTTAAGTGAAATTCAATTTCCTTCATAATAAAAGTGTGACAAAATGAACCTTTATGAATTGCAAAATTGTGGTAAAAAGCAGATGATAAAATTCCTAGCAATCCTATTGAAGAGCAGCCTGCAATATGTATCACAACAAACAGAGCAAGACTATTCAGCCATAAGTGTAACACCCAGCACATTCTGCCTCAAAAGCTGACATGCTGTTAGCAATGCACAAAGTTTTGAAACACTGTGCCTGAGAGAACTTCCACTCTTTTCTTCCAAAAGGCAGCTCAGAAATAGACAAAATAAAGATCACAACAGAACATAAAGGTGATTGCAAGTTTACTTGTGTCTGAGGTTATGGCTGCATGTTGGCTTGACCACTCTGTTTCTAAGAAAAGGGACCGTTTCTGCTTTTACTCCCTGCCTTCATGTAAAATATTTTTTCAGGGTTAGTCCTTAGTCTGCAAATTCCCTGGACTCCTTGTACAATTGCACAGACATTCCATAGGTGCAAAGGAGGAGCAGGGGAGGACACAGACAGGCTGGCACCTGGGATGGGGGGGGGGTCTGGCCTCTTGGCCAGCAGAAACTTATTGTGCAAGCCAGTTGCAAAAACTCCTTCTGGTGCTTTCCTTTGAGAGATAGGGAAGAAGGGCAAAATGTGTTTGTTTCCTCTCCTTACACACCATGAAGCTTGAAGCTTATTGTTCAAGTTAATATTCCCAGCTTTTCAAACATCCAGGATCAAATTCTTCTTAAGTTACATCAATGTCTTGTGACTTGGATATGTACATGGATTTTTTCCCATTAAATTACCAGATGACCTCTGAAAGAGACCAGGGAACAAAGGCATTTGCATCTCTAATTGCATTGCATCAACTCTTTTCTCTTAGTGTCAGTACACAGGAACTTAACCATGTATATTTAGATCTGCTGAGACTCTTTTACATAGTTAAGTCAGGAGAGACTTTATTCACTCTGAGATGCTTGATCATGCCTTAGATGTTTTTTTAAGATGTTACTATCCAAAGTAGTCCTTCTTTCTGTCAGAATCGCTGCATTTAAGTAGCATTAACAGCCTCAGCCCTCTCAAACAGAATGTGAATTATGTTTGCAGCACAGTTCTTTTCAAAGGACTGAATCTCTGTGGACCCTTTTTGGAAAGGTATTTTTCGGACTCTCTCCATTTGCTCCCACAGCAGACTAGGTAACTCCTTCAAAATCACTGTGTGATGTACAATACAAAGCATTCATAATAATATTTTACTGTATCATGCAGGGACCACGCAAGCTTTGTGTTAAGGAGATGAACAGTGGCATGGAAAAAAAGCAAGCCTGGCTCACAAAGAACAAAAGAAAAGCCTTTTATGCAGCAGTGGCAGCTGACAGCTTCAGAGATGGAGTCAAAAGTCTACTTCAAGTAAGCTTTTTGTTTACAGAACACACAGGAGAGTGTACATCAAAGCATCCCTTTATGTGAGATATTACTATTAGCTTGTGAAGAAGCTCTACATATATATGGATAATGTTACAGATGGAAAGGGCATTCTGGGGGTGCATGTATACTGTATTACAGATTACTTCATAAAGATCTAGTTCTGGGCTACGGTATTATGAGACAAGGCAGATTGATTCTCTCCTAAATGAACAAGACACTATTATGAAAAAGGAGTAGCATCTACAGAGCAACATATGCATGTCTATGCAGCTGACACTTGATACACTTCAAATCAATTCTATTGTTTGATATTACACAGCATATTAAATATCTGAGAATGTTTTGGCAATAAATGAAAACTGAAAATGTGCAATATACATTTTCTGCAAATAGTGAGAAGGTCATTTAAATAAAAGTCTGCAATATTTTTCTATTACTCTAAGAATGCAGGAGATAATTTCCAACAGTCCATTTAAAATGGCCATAATGAAGGCACAGAGACACTGTTTTCATTTTTCCCATCTCCTGTGCCATCTCACATATATGAATATTTAAACATATAGGTACTGAGGCAAAATGTAGAGAAAATTCATACCCTTTGTACCAAATACACTGCTGAAAAGACATCAGCACCAACTGAGACAGTAGGGAGCCACCTAAAATACTCTGGGTAAGTCTCCCACTGGTGTCCTACCATGGCTCTTTGTACACTTGCTGAATGGACAGTACAATTGACAAGATGAAAGGCTATTAATAAAGATCCCTTTGTTCTGTAAAAGCCTCACAAAGACACTTCATCTTGGGCTTATATATTGTCTCAGTAGGAGATTTTTCTGATGTTTTTCAGAACTGCTATGGTCTGATGATCTCTTCCTTTCCACTGGTACTTAAGCACTATTGCCAAAGTCAACTACTGGACCCCAAATAATTCTCTTCCAGCAAACAGAAGTATAACCATATCATCATTATTGCAACCTAGAGACATTGGCAACAATTACTGATCTCAACATAAACAGTGCTAATCAAAAATCCCACAAGGTTCCAAAAGTTTTTATCTATTTTCTGTTTGCTAGCAGGAAAAAGTTGGCAAGTGTAACAACTTAACAAGCTGGTGCTTTGTGTGCCTCCTCCTAAAGGTTCCCAATACATGGAATATTTAGATTTCTATAAACACTAGGTTAGCTGCATCTAGATCTGATTTCCCTTATGTGTCCAGGTTTTAGCATCCAAAACCAGTTTTGAAGGCAAACTAATATCTTGACAAACCATTTTTTTTCCTGTTTATAAACCATAATTTTTTTCTACAAAACATGCTCAGCTGATTTTGGATAATCTTTTGAAAAGAACACAAAAGTAAATTAAACAGCAACAGTTTCCAAATTCAAGGCAAAGAAAAAACAAACAAACAAACAAACAAAAAAAAAAAAAAAAAACAAACCCCAACATTCTTGGGAGCCTATGCCTTCTCTGTGTATCTGAGATGTTTTAAGAGACTTCAGACCCACTTCATCTACTGAGTATTCTGAAGCTGATAAAAGCTTTATGCCATTATGTTAGAAGGAGCACACAAACAGTTCTTGAACTCCCTCTTGATTCCAAGTTATTGAACCATTTTAATGAGAGCATGTCAGAAGAAATGCAAATGAATGCTAATTTAGCAAAACTACACTTCTGTCATCTAAAATCATTTATACTTGGAATGATTTAAAGCTAATCTTTCTGCTTTTTGCATGGGTATGAGCATGAAGGACATTTATGAAATGCAATCTAGTTGTGTCTCCAGAACATTAGTTCAGTTATCTTTTGCCATTACTTTTCATTTACAGTAAAAGCATGTATGCATACCTCTTTCAAACAGTGTTTTAATATTGGCAGGCCTCGGGCTTGGGTAGAATGAAACCAAATACCCTGGTGGTTGGATTTAAGAAGGACTGGAGAAGTGCACCTGTCACTCAAGTTGAGAACTATGTGGGCATTATACAGTAAGTCAGCTCAACAATGCCTTTTTCACTTCTCTTAGATTAGATTAATGTAGCATCTCCCTACAGAATCTGATGTGTAGAAACAATGCAAGGACATCTGCACAAACCTGGGCCCACACATCCTAGCTCTGTGGCTGAAGTTATTGCTCATCTAAAAAGGTTCATTGGTTTCCCACACCTTGTGGGATCTGCTTAGCAAACACCTGGCACCATCAGAGCTGATGTGGCTTGACAATGCTAAAGAAGCTGCACTGCTGTCAGCAGTGCTTTTTCAGAACTGTGTTTTCCCACTTTTAGTGTGCAGGAGCTTAGAGAAAAAACAACCCTAATGTACATACTAAGGGAATAAGAGAACATCATGGAATTCTTCTTTTAAGCCTAGGAGACTGAGGAAGAGCTTTGCTTCAAATCTCATGTGTGCCTAAGGCTCAGCAGCTCTGTGGGTTGGGATTTAGCTAGGAAAGAATCCTTTTAAAACAGGCTTCTCACAGATTCTTGTTCAAAATTCACTTGTAAAGCTGAAGTGAGTTATGGAGCAACAAACCCCACCTCAGCTTTGTTATTTCTTCAGAGAACAGAGAAAAAAATTATCCTATGGCAACCTAGTTCCTAAAAAAGTGCTGTCTGAAAGACCCATTTCAGGAATAGCTGATCTGTTTCCATGCCCAATCAAACCTTTTTTTTTTTTTAATAAGGGAAGATAAGTTAAGTACTAGAAATTAATCTGGGACAATTCCTTCTGCACTTTTACCTAGTCTGTCTTCCCTGTGAACACTTTCACGGATCTTTTCAAAACAGCTTTCCTCATCAACATGCACAACATAAAATCATGTTTACTCTTCTTTTTCTTTCTTTCTTTCCAGTGATGCCTTTGATTTTGAGCTTGGCGTAATTATCGTCAGAATTAGCCAAGGATTTGATATATCTCAGGTTCTTCAGGTTCAAGGTATGTGGTGACTCGACAGCTGAATATCTCTGCTGGTTAGATGCACTGCATAAGAAGGACTCTGACACTCGTAAGAGTCACCATTTGCTTTCTAGAACAGTTCCTACACTCACAACTTCCACAGTTCATCCTTGCTTGTGCAGTTTAAATCCTGCCTGAATCCTCACTGATCACTGCCAGTGACAGAAGCCCAAGCATCCTATATTAAGGGGCTCTGCACACCAGAGAACTCAACTCCCAAAGCAGTTCCAGCACAGGCACAGACTAAAGCAATAAAATCATATTTGTGCCACAGCAACCAGTTACTATGCTGCACGTTTCCTTCCTGGTCTTGGCACACCTTCCTCTATCAAATGCTGTCTCTGGGACACCCGGATAACGGGAAGCTGCACTTCTGCTACATCGCCGTGCAACTCCGAGCTCCCACCCACACAACAATCCGAAAGCCGCAGTAAACATCAGTTCCCTCTCCCCCCTTTTTGTTCATTCTTCCTTAGGTTAGCCGTGCATATCTCAGGGGAAAGGGAACACCTTCCGCCACAGCACAACCATTTCGGGAGCCAAGCCCACAGGGCGGCGGGGGAACAATCCCCCGCATTTCCAGCGGCCGGCTCTCCCCGCCGGGCCCGCGGCTCTCTGCTGCCGCCTGCTGCCCGCCCGCCGGCACAGCCCCGCTACCGCGGCGGCACCATCAGGTAACGCACCTGACCCCGAGGCAAATCACCCCGCAGAATTAAAAGGCGCCAGGGACTCCTTACAGGAACAAGGGTAGATGAACACTCACTCGCCACTGGCAGATTGACGTGCTTGGAGACCCACGGGGCAAAACTACAGGGACTCAGAAAGCTTTTCTCTCTCTGGTGATTTCTGAGAGATACCTGCCTATCTCTGCGTGATGCGACTCAGCAACTGAGTGCTCAAAATATACAGTCATTGGAACACTTGTAAAAATACAGTGAAAAACAACTCTGCAATCTTACAAACGAGCTAATGTTCTCCAAGTGTTGACAGAAGGAGTCAGAAAGAATTAAGGGGGGAGCCTCAAATACAAAGAAATATTTTGAAGCAGATTTGTAGTGGAAAACAATGATCATTGTGTTCTCTTACACTTGGTACAGCATTCTGTTCAATAGAAAAGCTATAATTTTAGTTTTGAGTAACCATGAAGTTCGTGGCTATCTACATGTCTAATAATCTGAAGTATGTGACTGTCATTGATTAAAAAAGTAAAAGAAAGTATAATCTTTCCATTGGCAACTGAGAGTGCTAACAGAGGTAATAATGTCTAGCTAGTGAGATTTATTCTACTTTTTTAATACAAAGTCTTAAATGAACTTACCTCGTATTTACTTAATGTGTTACTCAAATTGATTTCTTTATGAAAAAAGCTTTCTGCAGGCAAATGCCTGGATCATATTAATTAGTGCCTCACCATAATATATTCCACAATAACACATGGTACCGTTTTCTCAGCAAAAGTCTAATATTGCTAAGATTAAATTGTTCTTCTGTATTACTAAGTTTATAGAATTGATTAGCTAAATCTGACATTTTTGCAGCCAATGCTCAAAAAATTAAATCATGAAAAATATTTCTGCATGGAGAATCATTGTATATTCAGGATCCTTACGTATTTCTCAGAATCTCAAAGTACAAACCAGGAGACTTTTTTCTAAGAAAAGAGACCCACAGGCTGAAACTAAATACCTCAGCTTCCTCAGTGTAGGAGAAGAGCTTTCCTAATGTCTTTTCAAATTCTTGGCTAAAGAAACCAACTAAACATCCACAAACATAACTCAATAAATAATATCTCATGTAACTGTAAGATGTCATAATGCTGAATTTGATTGGGAAGAGACAACCTGAGAGCAGCTGGCACACCACAGTGCTGTAGGCACAGGCACCCCAAGCTAGGACTTCCAGAGGTGAATTCAGCTTCCTTCTCCCTACAGGTTTGCAAAGAAAGAGCATTCTAAAAGAAATTTTCATACCAGCAGCTTTACATTGTCTACAAAGTACCACAACACCAGTTACATCATCACCATTAGTTCAGTAAGGGATTTAATTTAAAAGACAGCAATGTGTTACCAGTTGTCTTACTTTTTCTCATATACAGAGGAATTAGAGAAGCTGGAGCAGGAGAGATTGGCACTGGAAGCCACCATTAAAGAAAATGATTTTGAAGAAGGAAAAAGGGGCATCTGTGGATTCTTCAAAAAAGCCAGCACACTGAATATCTCAAAACATGAAACAAAGAAGGGTAAGTTCCAAAATGACAACTTACCCTCAATGCTTCAATGCATCACGCTTTCATCAATATGCAAACTGGACTCTACTCCGAGCCAAAAACTCCTGAGGAGCCCCGGAACAGAACCTTGCTTGTACAAAGAGTGGTGGCCACAAGCTTGTAATGCAGCACAGTGACATCCTCTGCTCATAAGACACACTGCCTACAACTCATTTCCCCTCATTTGCTAGATAAACTTCTCAGCTCAGCTTACGTTCACTTCTACTTGTCAAAAATAGAATATGGTTATTCAAGTTTGAGGAATACAGAACTAGTTGGTTGGGGGGTTTTGGGGTTGCTTTCTTTTTCTTTTTAATAGGGTGTTTTAAGCTTTTAAACAGATGCCTTTTTTCCTCTTCTCTAAAGAAAATTGGAACATATGCACAATATGCAGGGAACAAGCAATCTTACTTTACTTAATGTACACACAAACCCAGTACACAGCTGAAAAAAATATAAAAATAGCACAACTGCTCTATATTCTAAGCATAATTTCATAAAAATGCAAAAGTGAAGGTGGTAAAAGTACTGAAAGTACATATACAGCATACTGTCAAATAACTAATGAAAACATAACTTAAATGTGTAGGTGATGAAGTCAATATTACATTTCAGATACAGTAAACTGATACAGACCCAATTTAAGGTCTCATTTCACAACTGCTAGGTCGTAATGATAATGACCCACCTGAAGCCATGCTTGTACACAGACATGTATTTTGAGAGTTTTTACCTGCAGAGAGACTATTACATCTGGCTGTGCATGCAACTCCCACCAGCTGCCAGGAAGGTCTAGAGACTGGGAGCATAAAATGCCACTATTCTTCAGCTGGCAGGATTCAGTCAATTTTGTTTCAGTTGAACACATTTTATGACAGTTCCACCAAGAGTGCATACCCATGTTTCAACTTCCCTTTTTGATTTCGTTGAGAAATGCATAGAGTAGATAAATATTACACATTTTGGCTACCTGTATTAGATAGATTGTTAATAAATAGCCCCAATAATAGCAGATCAGAGTAAAACCTCTAAAGAAGCCTTTTTCTTCCACTTAGAATACTGCTCTGACACCATCTCTTTGAAATAATTGAAAGAGAAGCAGTAATAAAGCCACAGGGCCAAAAAGGTAGAATGAGAGAAGGTATTGTTACTAGAGTCAAGACTGTATCTTTCAAAGCCAGCCAAGCAAACAGCAATAATCAAAATTTATTTCCAATTAGCAGTGACCATGTCACCATAGGGAAACAGCCATATGTGCTTGTGTTTTCTAACTTCCAGCTTCACCTATGCTCCCCCTGTACCCCATCAGCTCATTTCATCCACTGTGACTGTGCTTTTCAGGGAGCTCTGTATTTTATAAGACAGCTGAGCTTGTAAATGATGCAAAATGACACATTTACTTCTAAAATCTATCAGATATTCCCCACTTGATTTTTAAGGTCCTGGTGAATTTTATAATAACTAAAAAGAGACAGAGAACAAGTAATCAGGTAACCTTTTTCAAAAATGTTATAATCTAGTGACAATGTGTTACACAAGCTTTGGTTTCTCTGTGTATGAGAAAATTAAAAGTCCAAAGCATCTGCTCTGTACCTTTTTTTTTCAGATTTAAAGGACAGAAATTATGTCAGAACCAGTTCATTTTCTTGAAGCTTTCCCTCATTTGGCTCCCTAAAGCTACTTACTGCCTCACTTATCAGACATCCTTCCACATTTTTTCTTTCTCATTACAGAGAGCACCATTAACACCATGCAGTCAATGCATGTGGGTGAATTCAATCAGAGGCTGCTAGAAGCCAGCACTCAATTTAAAAAGAAGCAAGGAAAAGGTACAATTGACATTTGGTGGTTGTTCGATGATGGAGGTAAGGAATTTGAGTAAGAATCACAGGGAGAGAGATTTCTCTGTTACCAAATATAAAAACAGACTTGGGAAGTTCCATAAAAGTGGGTTTTATAAAGCTTACATAATCAATTTTATGTTTATGAAATGTTTTTAAATTAACTTACATCCAATGCTGCTGAAGTGAAAGATGGAATTTTTACAACACAATGCACTAATTTGATATTCCTCCAATTTTCTATGTTCTTCCAGGTCTAACAATCCTAATTCCTTACATTCTAACTATTAGGAAGAAGTGGAAGAATTGTAAATTAAGGATCTTCACTGGAGGAAAAGTCAACAGAATTGAAGAAGAAAAACTAGTGTAAATATAACTTTGTCTCGCTTGTTCAAAGAGTTTGAATTGATGCTGAATATAATGCATATACAGCAGGAAGGTGGGAATTCTTCAGCTGATTTGTTGTACTGTGGGCAGCATCAAAAAAAGTACTAGATTGAGAGGTGTTAAGCTTATGTCATAGCCCTTAAAGCTCTGCAAATGGTGATTACCAAAGGAAACTCACATTCAGCACTTTTCCCTATTAATAGCTCATATTCCCTTCTCTGAGAAGAGCAGTTTGTACTCTCTAATGAGAATATAATGACTTTTATGGGATTTACATGAGATTGTCCAGGTAACAGGAAGTCAAATTGCACATGAAGCTCTCACATGCAAATAACATAGACAGATAGCTCACATAAATGTGATTAACTGTGGTAAAATACAAAGATGTTAAAGAGCAAGTAAATCAACTTTAAGGCCAGCTGATTTTATTCAAGTGTTTTTAATGAAGTCTAGATTTCATAATCATCATTTGCCTTTGAGCAAATGAAAGGTACTAATACAAACTTATTTTTATCACCACTGCATGGAGGACCTTTCCTTCCTCAGCACTTTACACATTACAGGCACAGCCATTTCACCACCAGTGGAAGCTGCTCAGTTTGGGATGAAAGTCAGTGACTGCTTAACAAAGAGCAGAAGCACCGTGTAGAGAGTTAAAAACATCTCCAACCAAAACTCTACTGGCAAACAAGTGAGAGGGGTGTAAGGACAGGAGTTAGAATCACCAGCTTCACTAGGATTACAACACAGTGCCTTGGAAAGACAGCTGCCACAGGGTGTTCCCATAAAGCAAAAGGGAACACAGAGTAAACTTTACTCCACTGTGGTTCCATCAGTTTTAAACAGTACCCTAACGTTAATGTACTTCTGCAGAAGACATTCACAAGGGTTTGTACAAACTATCCCTATAACTGGGTAGAAAAGGCCCTAGGGCTGCTCAAGGACCTTCTGGGAAGTGTTCTCTGCTCCCTGTCCAGAGCCTGCCCAGTCCTGGCTGTTCAGGACTGCAAACAGGCTCCTGAACCTCAACCCTCGAGTCACCTGATTTTGCTGGAAGTAGGAAGTTTTGACACCAAATGGGACTTGTCAAAACATACAGATTCCACAGAGGCAGTTCTAACGCCTGCACACACTGCTTGTCCCACAAAAGCCAGAGTAAACAGCATGATCAGGACAGCTGACAAAGACCCAGTTTGTCCCCAAGAAAATGGCGTGTGTCTGTATTGCCACCTAAACCCCAGCTTTCCTCAAAACAAGACCTACCTGCCACATGCAAAAGCCTTCAGAGAGACAAATCTGGGCTGGGTGATTCCTCCATTCCCTAGGCAGGTCTAATATAAAATCACCCAAGTACAAGTTCAGCCATGTCGTTTGAATTCAGAAGTCAAATTTAGCTGGACTTTCACTAGCATGTAATTCCCCAGATATTAGAACCTTTCCACAGAAGTTGAGATTTTGCTCTTTTTCATGTTCAAAACAGGGATTGCCACAAGGGAATCAAGATTTATAGAAGCAGGATGTTCTTTTAATATAAATACATTTTTAAAGAGTAAACTCTCAGGTCATAAACAAATATGTATTTTTACCGTGGTTTGCTCCTAGGAACTCTCTAACCTTTTCAAAATCCAAAGCTTACATACTAAAAATAGAAACAAAACAGGAGGTGGGAGAAGAGGTGTGGGAAAAAAACACAAGAACCCAACCATTGTTCAAACAAAAACAAAACTGACCTAATTAAACCTCCCTATCCTCAGCATAATCACACAAAAACCCATAAACTATTCCTTCTGCCAACTAGGGCAGAAAAGCAAAGTATTTTCTTTTATGAACATGTGAGTAGATCAATATAAATTCAAAAGTAAAAAGATTAACAAGATTCTTAGAAGTATTGGACATCAACATTCTGGACCAAATTTTCACCAACACATGCACTACCAGTACTGTAAAACTCCATCCAAAGCATTGTGACAGTAACACAGTAACAGAAGCCTTCATAAGTATTGGAGAATTCTGACCTACAGTATATTGAATATTCTTCCTTTATAACTCAAGCCTTTGGGAATACTTAAAGTACTATTGTTTTCCCAAAATGTAAACACCCTCCCCTCTGTCTGCTATTAATTTATTTTTATTTTGTGATTTTCATCAATCATCAGTTAAACGAATTATGCTACAGCAATCACATTAATCCTGTTCTGTAATTAGAAACTGAAACACTAAAGCACTTAAAGTAATTTGTCATATAGTCATTGTATAGTATTTGTCATATAGTTAAAGATAAGATATAAAATGCAGCTGTCTAACTGATTTACAAGTGTTCTTTGATACAAGGCACTCAGAAGTACAGTGGTAAAACATTCTCTCTTTTGTTTTCAGGATGGCTTCACTCCTAAGCAAATTCAGAATAAAATTTGCTGATATTAATATCATTTGTGATATCAATATAAAGCCCAACAAAGAGAGGTAAGAAGCATTACCAAAATCTATTATTTAGCAGCCAGCCTTTAACTAGAGCTCATTTATTTTATGTTGAAAATTAAAAACAACAAGAACAAAACAAAAAAAAATCACAACACAAAAAATAACACTTTCACTTCACTGTAATAATTTTCTAAGTATCAAGAGCAGGAAAAAGAAAAGAACCCCTTAACAATCACAAAGGGTGAAAACCATGTGTAATCTTTTTCTTTATGTTGTAAAGACTAATTAGACAGCATAATTAAGAGCCACTAAATTTAACAGACATTTTAAGATGACTTCACATATTTATTTAGGTTGCAATAAACTCCAGGCAGTCACAGTTCTCCTGTAAACTTGCCAATGCTGTCAACTCTGCCTTCTGGGTTTTACAATAAATTCGTTAACATTTTTCTGGTCAAACACAAGCATACTTCCTCTGTCCCACGAGGACAATATTATAATGCTCCTCTATCAATCAGATATAATGAAGGCTTATTAGTTTTAAAAATAACTTATCTACAGAATTAATGCTTTTAAGCAGAGGTTAGGAAGTTGGTAAAACAGTGCTCAAGAAGCTCCACCTCCAACTGTGTTAGCTAAATAAAAAGAAACAAACCAAAACTTAAAGTCTGTGTTTTCTAAAACATATCTCCATAGAAATAATCTATTTGTTCTGCTTATGTAGACAAAAGTATATAGGAGGCTGTTCAGGGAATAAGTAAATCCTATATTCAATTCACAGTACTGTTCCTCTGAAAATGTGCCCACCTCGCTGTACTCTCTTCCATCCCATCCCTTACTCCAATCAAAACTTTTCCTCTGGGTTCAAGTGCAATCCCTGGTTAGGCTCTTAATCATTCTGTGTCCCATTTCTACACACACACACACAGAACTTTGCAAAAACAATACAGGATTCACCAGGGTTTCTATGGACCACTGGAGATTTTGACTGAAGAAATGCAACTAAAGTATATAAAGATTTTATAACTAGATACCTAAAGTCCCCTTTAATGTCTTCTTGAGCTCTCAAATAATATTTATAATCATATAAAGAACTGTGCAATACATATCTTGTTTTTCCTCCAGTACAATGCAGTGATTTTACATAAATAAAAGCTATCAAAAGAATTAATATCTGGCATTAACATAACACACATACTTGCTGTATCAGCACTATTTGAACTGAACAAGTGAGTTATATGCCAGACACTTGCCAGATAGACCCCTGGATCTGTCTCTTAGCTGGCACCCCATCTATTTTATTAATAATAAGAGGATTATCTCTATTTTACATACTGAAACAGACAGTAAGGATGTTGACAAACTCTGAATGCTTAGCAAGAACAACACTAAATGCTGCATATCACGGCCTTTAACCCATCTCTTGGCTTCCTGGCCATACAGCCAAGGCCAGCCTGCGCCCAGTCTCCCACTTCACTTCACAGCAAGGTTGTCAGCACCAAGTGCTCAGAGAAATGCACTCACATCCATACAAAAGAAACTCCCTGATGTCTCTGTGGGATACTAGAAATATTCAACAATGGACAAGCAAGGAAGTACAGAAGGACAATAAGATTCTCCAGATGAAAACATTCAAAAGTTCAAGAAACAACTTGAAATTTAGAGAGAAAATCTGAACATATAGCAAAAAATCCCACAGTGTTTCTTGCAGCCCCTTTTCACAGGCAATGTGTATCACCTGTTCATCCATTGCATTAAAACCATCAGTAAAACCATATCAGTGAGGTGATTGGTTCAGCTAGTGCTGAAACAATAATAAAAAGTTCAGTATTCATAAGGAGACCCATCTTCATTGTTAATATTAGTAACCAATATACTGCAGTTTGGAGTTACTGTAAAACTCATTTCACTATTTTTGCTAGAACCAGGACAATGCAGAAAATTCTCTGCTAAATGCAGTGTTTAATTATCCTCAAATAACCTTTTAATTTTCCTCAAATAACTCAAACATACAGAAGTGGCACAGATATAACTTGGGGCACAATGTAGCAGAGAACAGTTTAAGATTTTGCATGTTTTTCAGTTATAATTATTATCAGGGAGGACTGTCATACAGTGACTGTGAAATAAGTTAGTAAGTTCATACCCTGCAGCAAGGCCTCCTTTGTGATTCCTGTTTCAGCTGGAAATTCTTTGAAGAGATGATTGAACCATATCGCCTCCATGAAAGCTGCAAAGATATAACAACTGCTGAGAAATTAAAGCGAGAGACTCCATGGAAAATTACAGATGCAGAGCTGGAAGCATTCAAGGAGAAGGTAAAGCCTCACCTACCTTTTTACATATGTACCTTTTCTCACCCACCAGATGTTTGAAGTGATTAGTCAGTAAAAGTGAAATACCAGATATGGCATTAGGAACATGACATGTACAAACCTGTATTTGATATTTACAGATTGGATTTATACTGTAAACACTGCAGAGGTGTGTTTTGAGTGCATTATAGAGCTCTCTCAGACCTTGGCATGTTTACACAGTATGTTCCAGGCTGATGAGAAGATCTGCCCACATCAAAGCCAGCCAGATGAAAACCACCTCTGAACCAGAAGCCACACAGTTACTGCACTGAGCCTGAGCTAATTAGGTCTGCTGAGGTTTATTAAATGGCTCCACTGTTTTGGAGTTTTGAATTTCTTAAAGGGTGCAGTTCCAAACATTCACCACTTTGGGCAATTTAGAACTGCATCTAGACACTTCAACTAAGGCTAGAAATTTCTCCAAAGGCAGGGTTAAGCATGAATTCTTACCTCAATGGCAGGGTGAAGACTAAACCAGTTTACCATGCAGAAGCTCTCCTGCAGTTCAGAGGAATTTCAAGGCTGTGCTGGCTGAGCCACTGGGTGAATTACAGCCCAGTCTGCTCATTAAATGTCGGAAAAATACCTTCTTACCAATGAACCACCAGGCTTCATTAGGCCAGTGACAAAAGGATGCAAACTCTTTCACCCTTAAGAGACAAGTTCTCCTACAACCCAGAGAATCAATCTAGCAATTTTAGTTATGGTTCCTTTGGAATTAACCTGAGTACATTGGGAGTTTAGTTATCTCCACTTTATGGTGCTGTTAACTTCCTCAGCAGAGCAAGGATTGTGACTCTGAGATCAGAGCTGCCAGAAGTCACAACCTGATATATTACCACAAGCAGAGATCAATGATGATTTAAGATAACACACTATACTGCTGAATGCAGCAGCTGTGAAACAGACTGACTGCTCACTGTATTACCCTCTTCATGCAGCTAATAACCAGCATAAGGTTATAGTAGTCAGCTATGAGCAGAAAACCTTAGAATTATTCTCACCTTAAATTATCAAAAATTGAGAGTCAGAGCCCCTAAAACACCTCAGTATAAAAGACAACAGGAATATAATCACAGACACTTATGTGCAGAAACAGTGAGATACAACAGAAAAAAAATACGTGATTAAGCTTGGTCTTGTCTAGGTCACTAATTAAGGAACCAGAAAAATTCCTCAAAAGCTGAAGAGTCAGCAACATGAAAATGCCAAATTACTCTGTAAAACAAGAACAGCAACAAAAAGTTTAGCTTACACATCTGGAAAGACATGCCCCTTTATCTTCAGAAGTAGGGTAGTTCTGGGAATTTTACAGAGGATATTAGAAGACATTTACAATTCAACAGAGAAAAACCTGGCAGCACAGATAAAGGGTGATGTTCTAGGATGATTCTCATGAGGTAACAGCTGGCTAAATTATGAGGGTTCTTACCTATATAACATGTACAAGAACACTGAAATTTCTGTAGAGAAGGAAAATTTAAGGTCTGAATGGAGAAAAACCTGCTTTTTACTTTCTCCGGAGAGAGAAAATAATTTACAAAATTGGTTAAGATATATATATCTTACATAAACCTACCCTGGTCTCTTGTTCCCTGTGACTTGTGGTTAAGTTATAAAAATTCTGAGGGCTTAAGCTCAAACATAAAGTAAGTTCAGAACAAAAATAATCCCTATCCCCAGGAAACCTTACATGGGGTGAACCACTAGAGTGGCCCTAATGCAACTATACTAATCAAAAAGTGTGGCTTAGCCTCATATTTTGCCATTGCTGAGACTCTGGACCCCAGAGCAGACCTGGCTTTCAGTGCTGCCAAAGCAGCAGCAGAAAATCTTGCAGGCAAGGGGGAGTGTAGAAGTCTATAAGACACCAGAACTGAGGATCACTGACCTGAAAGAAGAAAACTTCTTTTCCCTGTTGTGTTTTAATCAGAGTTACCGCCAAGTCCGTCTGAATGAACTCTTACAAGAACATTCGAGAGCAGCCAACCTCATTGTCCTGTGAGTTGCAAGAGTTTTGATTCTAAGAAAAATGTGTAATGGGATTCTGAACTCAAGCTGCAGAAATCCTTGTGTTAATTCACTGAGCACAAAAGTAATCTTTTAAGTACCTCCTGGAGGACTTGCATCTGGACTGATGGTTCTCTGCGACTGCACTGAATATGAATCTTTCCTGGTGATGAAGCAATTGCATCAAGGAAAAGAGGCCACCAATAAAATTACCCCAAAAAGGCCCTTTCCAGAATAAATTTTTATTTACAGACACATTTCTTATACACAGCTTCCATAAATTAGCTTGCACTTGTGATGCACAGATAAACCTCTACAGTTCTATTAATTCAGTCTCAAAAAAAGGGGTGCTCACGTAATGCTTACAATAAATTGACCCATATTTCAGAACTCCCATCTCACCATAACTGCAGATCAGAAAATAGGCTGATGGACTGCAAAACTGTGCATGTGTTGCATTTTTATCCTGTTTAAAAAATCATGCTATGTGTGAGTCCTGATTCCAAAAATATTCTTTACCAGTTTAAGGCTACAATCACAAGCAGTTCACGTCCAGTACCATCAGGTGAGCAAGGGTTTGCAAATTATGATATCAAAACACTCTTGTAGTCTAATTATATCAGAGTTGTATATGAACAGTTATGTTTTCTGCTTTTTATTTAACGAAAAGCCTGGGCTACCCCTGCTTTCATAATGATAATTTTTCCCTCTGCCCAAACAGGAGCCTCCCTGTGGCAAGAAAAGGAGCAGTGTCTGATTACCTGTACATGGCTTGGCTGGAAATTCTCTCCAAGAACCTTCCTCCAATCTTAATGGTCAGAGGCAACCACAAAAATGTACTGACTTTCTATTCTTAGAAAAACATCAATGCCTGGAATATGCCTTACTTGATTCCAACAGCTACATTTTTAATGGCAATGGTTCATTAAAGACATACTAATTTAATACAAATCTAAATCTTCAATAACTGACAGAAATTTTTTCAAAAATCCAAAGCAACACAGCAAAGAATTAGAACAAAAATGTCAAATGTGGGTCCCTGATGGTGTTACACTCCAGTACAGGCAAAAGAAGGAAAATCTATGTATATGTCATATGAGACAACATATATTTTGAGCATACAAAGAAGAAATTCTTCTGATTTTATAAGGTATTGAAAAATTTTGTGATATTTATCCTGGAAAGCAAGAATTAACTGTGATAATACAGAAAGCATTAAATCTCTAAATAATTATTTCAAATTGCACTATCATAGTTGCTAATGAGCACACAGTAGGATTACAATGAAATGCATCAACTTGTGAGACAAAAATCTGTATGGCATCCGTCAGGTGCAAGTCATGAACTGATAGGATGCAAGTAGAATACCTGCAATGCTTTTAGATTTTAATACTGTCAAATTAAAACCTGTGCCTACAGCAGATGCTTTTACCTAAAATGTTCTGCTAAATTAAACTAATTCAAATACTTCTAATTTAGTGACAAACAAAAAAAATTAGATATATAAAAATATGGACTCCATTACAAGACTTCATAACGCATTGTCAAGTTCTGGCATAAAATTTAATGTGTGACTGAAATAATTAAATGTGGTAAGTAAATTTCACAAAAAAATTAGTAAAACACTAACTATTCTGACAATTTTTGCTATGAATGTTAGGGTCAACATAATCTGACATTATACATTTGGATAATATTTACAGTGATTTATGTGATTAGAAAACCACAAAAACTCATTAGCTGAGTTGAATGCCTTATTTTTGATTTATATAAAAGAATTCTCTCTTTTCTGACTTTCTAAATAATATTAATTATACACTAACTTAAAATAAAGGCAATTCATTAAGTTGTGTATTTTTTCTATTTTCCACTCTGCAATGTTATGGTACTTTATAATTTCAGCTGTCAAGAAAAGCAGCTTCACTTTTTAATGGGTAAAGCTATATCGTATGTGTAAGCACTATTTAAATTAAAGACCATGAAGGAACATGGCTAATTTATTTTCTGTAGTCCTGCAAATCCTTTGAAAAGATCGACCAGCATTTAAGCCTCATGAAAACCAGGGAACGCTGAATTTCACTAAATGTATATTTTAAAGCAGGCCTCAGCTTCCATCTTGCTTGACTTATTAGAACTTGTAGTGCATTTAACACTCCATCTCCAAAAATGACAAATATTTAATATTCATCTTCTGAGTTCAACAACAGCAATTCAGCAGAACATGGTAATGAAGCCCAGTAATCCATGCTTTATTTTCTCCACCTATTAAAGACAGGATATTAAATATTGGTATTTTCTCATGTTCTTCCTTTGCTTCTTATACATTTACAATCAGGCTGAAGAATCACTTTACAATCTGATTGCATTACACAGAAGTTTCCTCCATACACCAGACTTCCTGCACAACTCTGAGCAAACCAAAGCTCACATTCTGCACCTACAAAACAAGAATATTCTCATTCTTCACAGTGATGTCAGCAGTGATACTGGAGCTTCTTACATGTTGCCAGGTCCTTGCAGCTCCTTGTAGAATGGCAATGGTCACCACCCTCTCCACCTCCCTCACACCACAGATACAATCAGAATGGCACCCAGCCAAAACCAAGCTTTTAGGGAGGCTCTACTCAGATTTTAAGTGTTTCTTATCACAATCCACACAAGGACCTGGAGGAATTATACACCTCTATTAAGTCCTTTAATTATGTACATGATTGACGATTGTTTCCTAAATATTTCCCCAAGTACTGTAATTCTCAATCGATAGGGAACATTGACCCAAACTGTTCTGAGGGCCCTAAGCAGATCCAAAAAGAGAATGAGCACAGAATGAACCAGCGATGGCACTTTCAATACTATTCACACTTTTCTTTCACAAACACACTGCTGTGGGAATTGCAAAAATAAATCACAAGAGGTAACTTTCTAAGTAAATAGTTACCAAAAACTAAGTACTAACATACACATTACTATAAAATTTCTTGCTTCCTCTACAGTGAACAATTAGATGTACCCACACAACAGTGGGTACAATAGGATAAACTCAGGATGCAACAGCTCTTAACTACCTGAAGGTGCTATTTCCACAAATTCACAAGTAGTTTAAACAAAGTATCTTCCTAGCAGCTTCTACTTCCTGCTCCTCATCATGTTTTCTGAATGTGTGTGGACCAATTTGGAAGAGTATTCTAATTATGGACTATCTTAAATTGCAACTTAAATTGCAAAATCTTTAGTCCACCTACCTCATTTCCAACTCTGTAAGAGACACTTATTTATATAAGTTATAACAAGTAAACATAAAACATGTGCTGAATTTTAATCATCAAGTTAGTAACTAAACTCTTAATTACGTGTTTTACTATCTCTAGAAAAAAATACAGCTCTAATGCAGTCTAGCATATTTTTAGCTTATATCACACTACCAGTTCCACAAGTTCATATAATTCAGGCTGGATTTGGGCAGCCACTACAAAAGCAAGTACAAGTAAAGTGACCAGGGACATTTAAGTGTGAAAATACTATTGCTATGAAGCAAGGACAAAGAATATTTTAAATTTTGTTCAAAGCCTAGGCACAGCTAAGCTTGTGCCTATGGGCCTGTTAAAATGATCCACTATGGTTCCTCTCATCAGTGAATCTTACCTTTCCTTCCTAAGATTAGTGGAGGAGCTCCAACAGGTATCACAGAAGGCATTTAATCATAGTTCAGAGATTACACTTTCCTGAAATCTTTTTACAACCACTGGGAAGTTGCCCATCTTGATCACATACCCCTAAAGCAGAGTCCAGATTATGCTGTCTAGAACAGCATTCTTCCAATGTGCCTTTCACAAGATTTTTCAGTCCCCAACAGAGACTCTTGTTGAGGGGATTATTTCTTTATTTTATTTTTAAATCAGCTATCCAACAGTGCAAGTAGAAAAGCTACCAAACCAAAAAGGCACTCCATTGTGAGGATAAACAACTGCAAGTACACTGCAAAAAGCATGTTGTTATCCTATTTCACACTCAGAGGAGTTTCCACTCAATCTTCATCATCACAAAGTACAAAGCTCCAGGCACCATCATAGGAAATTTCATCAGTCTAAAACCTCTGCAATTTTTGTTGCATCTTTGAAAAGCCCTACCAAAAGCTTTTCTGACTAAGCAATACTAATCCTCAGTAAACCTAGACATTTCATTTTTTTTTACTCTTTTTTTCCCAATTCTATATGGGACTTCATATTTTTTCATCAAAAGCAGTTTCAGCAACTGATCAGGAGTTTATAAGCAAGAGACATCAACAGGTAACAGGAATCAGCACTGCAGTTGTATGTACAGGGCAAACAGCTGCAAGCAGTCATAGCTACTACTGACCCATTTAACTTCCCTTAGCTGTTTGCCACCTCCCCTCAGGAAGGGGTCCCTGACCTATCAGCAAAGGTGGGGGAATAGAATGTGAGTAACCCTCAACATTTTCAGTTTGAACTTCAGGAGTCTCCCTCAAACTTCTTCCTCTGTTAATCTGGCTGTCATTGGACTTCAATTAAGTGAGTGTAGATCACTCCAAGATCCTGCTCTCTCCCTTGTTACCTCTCCAACTCTTGGCAGCAGAGCAAACCAGTGCTGCAGCTCTTTGCTAAATGAGTGACTCATCCCTCAAGTTACAGATGAGGAAAATCAAGGTTTTGCAAGTGTGCTTCAGCAGAGGTCAGGGCACTTCAAACATCTGTTCAAACATGCTCTTCAAACATCTGTTCATGTGGGTACCTAGGGCACAGCCCCTTGGCAGCTGTGTGGGCCATGGAGACATTGTGGCCAGCATTGCTCAGGGAACACCTCATACTGGCCTTGGCTCTGCAAGGAAAATGAAAACAAACAAATACAGGGAGTTGCAGCTCACATTGTCCACAAACAAGTGCAATAACCCACACTCATGTCATTGCTGGAATTTGATCAGAAGAAATTAGGTTTCAAACAAAATCAAACACACTAAGGTTGTCTGGAACAGAGTAAAAAGCAATGGCAAAATTCCACAACCCCCACACTGTACTGCAAACATGCAGTCAAAAACAGAGTTTCATTATAAACAGACAACATCATAACAGCCTTTATAAAGTACAAACCTTAATCATTGTGAAAGAGACAGCTGTGCTAAGTAAGAAGGGGATGGGAAGTTACTCTTTTTAAGCCATGGTTTTCTTCTAATAAAAATCCCCATTTTAACACTAAAACTTCAGTGGGAAGAATTTTGTGGCTGCTGCCCCTGAAAGAGGCTCTGTTTCTTTCTGTGTACAACAAAGCAGCCTCCACTCCTGCTCTCAGTCCAGGGAAAAAGGCAGATGATTTCAGTCTATCTTAGTACTGTTTTTTAAAGTCAGGAGGAAATGCCTGATGGAGAGCAGCACTTATCATCAATCTGGAATGCAAGAAGGTTTACTGACTATCCACAGAGCTAGCAGCACATTCCCAGAACCAAGGTAAACTTGGTTTTAGAATTCCAGCGTAAGGCTTGGGGGGGGGGGGGGGGGGGGAGGGGGTTTCCCCTTGTAAAGATCTGGGAAAAAACAAGCGTGACTCAGCTGAGTCCTCTCTCCTTAGTAGTATTCCTGGGCGAGTCCTCCTCTTTATTGTTAATGGGGTTAAAGGCTACCTCAAGCACAGTTTAGAACCCAGGCTGCCTCACTAGGCCTGGTCATTCATAAAATTGGTCCTTTTCTACACTATAATGCAGGACACACTCATAACCTCTATAATAAATAAACATTTACAATTAGATGTTAGTTTGATACTTTGATTAGATTGATAACTCCAATTCCTATAAACTTCAATTTTTGGATAGCTTACATCAAAGTCATAAAATATTTTAAGTATTTTTTTCACATGGGTCTGTGTTACATGCATATTCTCTTTCAAACAGTGCATACTATTTAGACTGAAAAGACTGAACATGAATAAAAGCAAGCACAAATTGGGACATTCTTAAAAATACCTTTCACAACTGAACTGCAACGTGTAGCAAAGGTTTCACTGCCATCTGGCTGCATTTAGAAAATGTAACATAGAAAAAGAGACAATCACACACACATAAGAGTTTAAGACAAAAATCACAAAGACCAGTTGTTTGACAAAATCTAGACCAGCCAGA
This sequence comes from Cinclus cinclus, assembly GCF_963662255.1. NCBI lineage: Eukaryota > Metazoa > Chordata > Aves > Passeriformes > Cinclidae > Cinclus > Cinclus cinclus. Next base: position 11,141,128 of record NC_085058.1, read on the forward strand.
AGAATCCAAAAGTCTGTAGCAATTTTGTGGAGTGAAATACCTCCTTCAGCCTCCCAAGGGGCAGTTTTGAAACTATGAATCCAATGGATAGTCTTTTCAGCCCAGAGCAGAGAGCCATAGGGGAAATTCAGGAAATTCCCTATTCCTACGGATATAGGTATGTCCTGTAAAATGCATCTATATATCCTACACAGATATAGATATGTAGATAGAAAGACATATATATAGGAAAAATAGAGGGGAAATTACATCATAAATGGAATGGCAAGAGGGTGGAGAGTATTAAAGACAGTGAAATAAGAAGTCTTCTGCTCCACGACACAACAGGGCAGGCCAAGCACTGGCAAGTCTTCCCATCCACCGCATCGTCAAGAATTGTTCTCCTTTCACAAAGCAAACGCTTCTGTCACGGCCTGACCATTTCTGAAGGAGTCTCTCCGCCTGTGCGCAACGCGCTCTAAGATCCGCTTTAACAGCAGGACTAGACTGGATGCCCTCCAGAGGTCCCTCCCAGCTCCAACCTGCCCGTGACTGTGGGAGGACAGCGGCTGTTTGCAGGCCGCGGGGCAGCCCGCAGTGCTCAGCCGCCCCGGCTGTGCGATGCTGGAACGAGGACGTCCCCGCGCCTCCCCTGAGGGCCCCCCGCGCCAGCCCCGGCCCCGCCCGCCCGTGCAGCCGCAATCGCGTCCCCCGGCAACGCCGCGCGGCCCGCGGGGTCCGACCGCCAGCCCTCGGCAGCGCCGCCGCCGCTTCCCGAGGAGAGCCGCAGGCCGGGCTGATGCCCGAGGAGTTGCCCCGGCAGGAAGAGCCCGGGCCGAGGTAGAACGGGGCACCGGCAACTCCGCCCGCGCCCCACGAGCCATGCGGACCCCGGCGGGAAGCGCCGGGCGAGCGGTCCATGGCGCGCTTCCCACACGGTGGCGGCGGCACTATGTTGGCCCGGTGCCTCCGGTGGCTCCGGCACCCTTGCGGGCGCTGTAAGGAGGGGTGGAGGAGTTTCGGGGTAGCACACCCTGCCTAGCCCGCAGCCCTCGGGGGCTCTGGGGGGAATAGGCGCTCCCCAGCCGCCCCACGGGCACGCTCTGCAGCTCGTGGGCCGCCCGGCTGCAAAGCAGTGGCTGCGGTTTGGGGCGATGGGCGAACCCCGCCTCACACCCGGGGCGGGATTCTCAGTGCGGGAGCGGGGCGCCCGGGAGGAGTTGGGCTAGGCCATTCTCACCGAGGGGGGAATGGGGTTGCGCTGCACGCGGAGAGGCCGCAGACGGGCCGGTTTCCCCCCCTGCTCCTGCCCCCGTGGGTCGCGCCGGGTTTTGGCGGGGTTTTCGGCGGGCGGATGGCCGTCCCTCACGGCGTCTCTTCCGGTCCCTCAGCCATGCCCGCCTCTGAAGCCGTGCCGCAGCCGTCCCCCAGCAAGAAGCAGAAGGGGTCGGGTCTTGGAGAGGTCTCCACGCGGCTCCGCTTCACCAAGCTGTCCGAGAACGCCTTCGCCCCCTCCAGGGGCTCCGCGCGGTCTGCGGGCTATGATCTGTATAGGTGAGGGAGGGTGAGGGTGCGGCACCGGGGGCGGGAGCCCGCGCTCGATGCTGCCCCGCTCGGCGAACCCTGGGCAGGGGCTCCGGCGGCTGAGAAGGCTCTTGTGGCCTCTTGCCGAGCTGAGCCTCCGGACAGTCTCGTTGGCCATGCGGGAGAGGAGGCCAGAGCTGACCTAGTCCTAAGCTCCTTTGCTCCTCCATCCCTGATTACTTACGGGTATCTGGGGTCCAGCCATGTTACAGCATTGATCTCATCACGCACAGAGCCAGTCGTTGGCTAAAGGTCAGGCTTGACAGAGCATCTAGACTTGCTGTTGATGCTCACATTGGCCAGGTTGTGTTCCTATTGAAAGGAAAAAATGGTAGTGCACTTGGGCCCTCCTTGGCAGCTTTTGTGCTTTTCTGCTTTCCTCTTGGCTCCAGGGTTGCTGCCTGCCAAAGGGCGTTGTAGCAGTTTGATAGTGCTCCTAGCTGGAAACTACCTGAGTTGACATACAGACTTATGTTTTGGTTTGTTTGAATTAAAAATGGCCCTTATTCAATGGCTTTCACTATGTTCATTCTCTGTACAGAACATCTGTAGCTGGGCTTGTGGTTGTTTGCTTAAGTGCTTCTGTGATCAAGACACTAGTTTTGAACAAGTGAACTTGGCTGCCACCACTTTTAACTTACTTTTTGTAGTATTATGTAGAATAACCAGCCTTTTTCTTCCTTCATCTCTCTGACTTCTTTCCTGAAGATTTACTACACCATACTTTACCCTTTTTTCTTTTTATCCCTTTCAGTTCACCAGGTTTGTTTTTGTTCTTCCAGTGTTGCACGATAGACCTGGAAAAAGTCTGTTTTATAGAAATTCTTTCAGTGCTTCCCAGTATTTAAAAAACAGTTCTTCATCAATGTCAAAATATGACAAGTATTACCACCAGTGCTTTTCATTAGGCTTCCAGTTGGGTAGCTTCAGCAAGTTCTTAAAATCTCTGTAGTTCAGAGTTCTCAGGATAATTATGTGAATCCTGAACTGTCAGACTGCTTAGAAAAAAACAGTGCCACCTAAAAGTTAACTTAATAGATTATTAATTTTGATGACAACTAGTTAATCTTAGAAAGCTTAATCAGACTGTATTATCCATAAGTTTCTGCTTTTGCACAAAAAATGTACAACCATGTTCACCTAATGGTTACTTTAAAGTTAAATTTGTATTTTTTGTCTATCTTATCAATTAAAAAAGCATTTCAAACTGGCAGTTGCCAGGAGTGTGCTGTTCAAATGACACTTCTGGAATCTTAAACTACCACCATCAGAATGGCAACATCTTGTGTTTTATGATCTGCATTAAATTTTGCAAATCTGTATTTAAATTTCGTGGTATAAATTCCCAGGCAGATTAATTCGGGGTAATTTTGTACCTTAAGTTTACAGTAAAGGAACTTTAAAAGTATCCTCTATAAACTGCTGTTTCTTTCTTTAATGTAGTGCCTATGACTGTGTGATACCACCCATGGAAAAGGCTGTGGTAAAAACAGACATTCAAATAGCACTTCCTTCTGGGTGCTATGGCCGAGTAGGTGAGTACACAGCTGTGAAAAAGCTGCAGAGTCATTCCAGAACAGGTTTGACACCATCTTCACATTTAGATTCTGCCTCAAGCTTTCAGAATTAATCTACACAAGAAAGGGATGCCATGTGAGTGTGGGATTTACTAAATCTTGTAATAGAGATTTTCCTGTTACCTGTTGTCAGATACATTTGAGGTTTTGTTGTATGTCAAGTGACAAAAGGATGATCAGCAAAAATGCCTGTACTCTACCTACAAGTTTATAGGCTCTGCAGTAGTTCATTATTTCTCTGCAGTTTCAGAATTCAGATCACAAATACTAATAGGTAATGGACATACAGAAAATGCATCCCTACATGTTTAAAATTAACCCCAGAGGACCAGTGTTGTAGTATTTGATTACATATTGTGACAGAATAGTTGAGAGAACCTATACAAGATATTCTGTTTATTTTTTTGCATTCTTTATCTGAGTTATGTATAAATTCTTAAAAAAAAAAAAAAAAAAAGCAATAGCCATTCCAGTGGAAGAACATGATCAGAGTTAGCCATGTCCTTTAATGTAAAAGAACTCATGCATTTCTCTTACCTCAAAGAAGGTTTTGAAGATTATATAACTTTTAGCTTCTCATCACAGTAGACTAAGGTAAGTGAAAACCCAAATCCCCACACATAATCTATCTGTGTATAATACTGCCTAGGAAATTGCTTGCCAAATATTGTTTTCCTTCATAACTTCATTGACCTAATACTCTTTTGAGATGATGCTGAAGCAGTGAGTCATTGAAAATAAACCAAGATTACACAGCCTTTGTCGGCTCTGGTTGCTTTCCTTGGAGATTGCTACTCTGCAATTGCAGGTCAAATAAAGATATGTTTCATCTCTTAAAGATTGCAATTTTATTGTAGCCTGTTGTAGCTGTTGTTCTGTTTAATAGATACGTAAACTCTTACAGTAATTCCTGTAATAAATTTATTTTAAAAAGACTAGAAGCAATTGTCATTGCCACAACTCTGTGCAAACACACTATATAACCTATAAATACCATCTTTTAAAAGAAATAACTTGTAATACTTAAGAAATTCTTTTATAGCACCACGTTCTGGTTTAGCTGCAAAGCACTTCATTGATGTTGGAGGTAAGCTTTTTGTTCTTTTTATTAAGACTTAGTAAATATTGATCACAGAAGTGCCTTAGTTTCACACTGTAATGTGCAAATAAATGATGGTTTCTTGGGTAGTCTAGCAAAAGGAGATACCTGGGTAACATCTGAGAGAGACAGGTCATCATAATTATGTTAAAACTTGCTTAATTATAGAAAAGATTACTGATTTTTTAAAATAATAATTGTATCGTCCTTCTGTAGGCAGGATGCCTGCCATAGAAGTTATTTTTTGGCTTAGGCATTAAGGATGACATATATGCTGGTTTCTCCCTTTTTTAACCAGCAAGTTAATTTGAGAATTGCATGTTTTTTTTACATTTTCAAAACTCAGGAGATACTCCCACTGTTACTAGCACTAACCTTAATTAGGAAGCTGTTCAGAAATGCCATTGGAGTAACCCAAAAACATTACGTAAGAGAGCTGTATAAATACCTTTTCCACACTGGAACTAATGCAGAGATTGCATAGTAGCTATGGATCGTATGCACTACAAGTTTTTCAAAAGCTGAAGGAACTACTTTAAAATAGGTTTTTATTCTTAAATGTGCATTTTGTGGTTCAACATAAAAACTTCGAGGTACACTCATGCTACAGTTTCTTCTGGCGTTAGTAGTCTCTAATGGTAGTACTTTGTATAAGCTCAGGAATGTCTTGGAATAGCATTTAATTTTAGTATTTAAATTGTTTCTGCAAGTAGACTTCAAAATACTTACTTGGGACCACAGGAAGGCCCAAATTCATGTTTTCTACTGGAAATACATTTCCTCTATCTGAGAGAAAAAAACTAAAGCAGAAAATAATTATTTTAATGTGCACTGGTAGCTAATCTTCTGAGCTATGTAATTAATACAGTCATACAAAATACAAGAGTTATAGTCTTGGTACTTGAACATAGCTGTATGACAATCATTTCCTTACAGCTCTGATTCTGATACCTTGCCAGAGGTACAGGATTTGTATCTCTGCAAATCCATAGCTCTCAAATGAAATATTAGAGTTAAGAACAGATTTCTGTTTGACACTGAAAGAGCTGAAGTTAGCAGAACAAATGGAGCCTGAATTTGGTCCAACTGTCTTGATTTTAGATAAGAGTATTACTACTAAAATTAGTAGTACGGTGGTAAAGCACTTCTTGACATGTGATAGTGTTTTTCAGTTCCTTTTGCAAGACTGATTAGCATTTTTAGATATCTCAGTATTTGCATATATAGTTTTGCATCAGAAGTATAAAGGAAGTCACTATGAGATATGGAATCATTTATTAATCTAAACTTTATCTAGTTATACACTGACGTTTACTAACTGGGTATGTCTTGAAATTCTTTCTCATGACAGCTGGTGTTATTGATGAGGATTACAGAGGAAATGTTGGTGTGGTACTGTTCAACTTTGGCAAGGAGACATTTGAAGGTAAGTGTTTAGCCTGGCAGAGCCTATTTTCAGCCATCTGACTGGGAATGAGAAACTTAACTTTTTCTTTAAAAGTTTATGCAGAGCTAGAACTAGCTGGGAACACTTTTCTTAGTTAAGAAAAACATAGATACTTAATAATGTCCTGTCAAGGGAACATGAAAAGATGCTGCTGATAGCAAATTAAGCAGCATGCAAAAATCCGCCCCCAAAAAACCACCACACCACCACAAAAGCAAACCAAAACATCCCTGCTTAGCTAAGCTTTAGATTAACCAGCTGTACTGAAATGCAACTTTGTATTAAGTTACTACCTTTCTCTGAAAAGAAAAATCAGCTGAGCAGTATTCGAGAAAAACTCCAGAATCCTGGGAAACATGAGTAACAGAGACAGGATTTTCCATTTATTATGCTGTCTTTCTGAAAGAAAGTTTTAAGTTTTTGCAGTTTTACGTTTTAGTGCCCAGTTACAAGATAGGTGCTTTGGTGGCCTCTTCTGCATCTTCACATCACAAGCTGCTTATGGAAGTTCTATGAGACAGATTGGTTACTAGTGAGAAACTGTTTTCCTTTTATCAGTTTCCCTTTCCCCCTCCCTAGATTCCTGGGTCTAGTTCAGAAAAAGGAACTACGTTATCCATACAGCTGTCTCTCCATCTCTGCAGTACTTGTACATAATGAACTTAAAATGCCAAAGTATGGCAGCAGGAATGAATGGAAAGGCCTTGAGCTGGTACAGCTGCTGACATTCACCTCAGAAGGACCAAACAAAAGTTTATCTTAACCTGTATTTTTCTGGGTCTGTTAACATCTGTTTAGCTAAGTTTCAAATAAGTGTTTTCACTTTTTCTTTATTCTGATATTTTTGAAAAGGGATTGTCTAAAATCTGTAATCATTGTTCACTTTTTGAAGGAACTAACAATATTTTAACTTCTCTGCAGTTAAAAAGGGGGATAGAATTGCCCAGCTCATCTGTGAACGCATTTATTATCCTGAGCTAGAAGAAGTTGAAGTAAGTTACCAAAGACACTTGTTTTTGCATTTTTCAGTGATTATTAAAAATACTTGTATATAAGATTAAATTTATTGTATAGATAAAAACTTGGCTAAAATTGCTTTCAGTGGTAAAACTGCATAGCAGCAGTGCTACCTGGATGAAAGTCTTGATTTTCTGAACATACTCGCTTGGATCTTTTTTCTTATTGGTAAGTTTTCAGAGTTTTTGAGAAACAGCTCACTATATACTAGAAATGGTTGTCTCATAAGCGTTTGTTTAACCTTGTACAAGAGATATTCTAAAGTGTCTCATACTTTTTTAGTTTCTTAATTACAGGTCTTGTTAGAAGTAAATGGTAGACAATATCTCTTGTATAGAAATAAAAGGCAAGTTAAGGCACTAAACCAGTTTATCATAATTGATATCTTTCAGGCTCTGGATGATACAGAACGTGGTGAAGGTGGTTTTGGCTCTACTGGAAAGAACTGAAAATTACTTGAATACACTTTCTATTTTTTTGTTATGCTATTTCTAAATTCTCATCTGAGTTAGAATTAGGGTTTTTGGAGTACATAAAAATATTTCAGGTTTTATTGAGACTTCTCTGTATCTGTCCTCCAGTGAATTTGTCTGCATAATGAGGAAATGTGCATGACTGGCTTGCCTTGTTACTAGGTGATGTATTTTCTTTCCAGATGTTTGGTCCTCAGCAATAAGAATGCATTGTTTATGTGGCAGTTATACTGCAATAAATAAAAAAATAACTTAATTATTTGTTTTATTTTACTCACCTAAAGTACAACAGCCGATTCTTCCCTGCCAAGTTTTTGTTAGACTTCTGAAAGCTATCTCCACATGGCTCAAGATTTCATACTGAGCCTGTTTCATACAGCATCAGTGACGGTATTGATAGGACTTCCCACTCTGACCCTTAAAGCAGAATAAGAAAAGATACTTAATATTGCATCCTCTACAACCTGTCCAAATACTTGTGTTTCTGCTCAAAGCTAAAGTTCTGACTTTGATCCTTAGCTGATCTTCAAGTGACCAATTTTTCAGCTCTCTTATATTAAAAGAAAAAGCAATACAGTGTTTGAGTTAAATAACACAATTAATCTGGAAGTAACTTCTATGTAGTAAATAAGAGCTATTAAATACACTGTTGAAATATTAATTACAAATTTATTAATATGTTACTGTACGGAAGAAAAATTCTTAATTATTGAAGCAGTGCATAGTTTGGTTTTTTAAGTTCACTTTTGTCCAGTTAAGAGAGAATTCTTTTGGAATCTGTCCTAAACTTGACCCAGTAAGTGTGAAGAATTTTTTAAATGACCCTAACTTTTAGGTGAAAGAATATGAAGAGAAGAAACAAAAAAGGAAATAAAAGTGATTATTTTTCCACTTTACATAGAAGAATTAGAAAAGTTCTTTTTTCCTGCAGCTGTATGTACTTTAGGATTTTCTTATCTGGAGGATCACAGGTAGGAGATACTGTGCTTTAAGTTTTAGCAGTGGAAAGGAGTGCCCTTTGTAGGTTGATGTTCATACTGCTCTTCTGCTTGGTAGTTTCAGCTCAGGATCATCCTGTCAGTATTAGTTTCATGGTCTTGTCTAGGACTTTTTAGTGAATACTACACATTTTATGCATTTTATTCTGCCCACCCCTGCAAGGAGCTGGAAAATAAAGAGCAGTGAGACAGCATTCAGATCCCTTCAGCCATGGGATAGGCATTACACTGACTCGGCAGTGCTGAAACAAGAAGTAGTTTGATTTTTGTCTAGGGCAGAAGACTTTTCCTCTAAGTGCATGATATGCTGAGTCAGTTTGCTGTTCTTGCCCCTCATCACAATGCTGTACTTGCATGTGTACACCTAGACAGGCCACCAGGAGCAGGCACACCCTGCAAAAGGGCACTGTAAGCAAGGAGCACATCATACCAAAGCAGTCTACATGAACTGGGAAAGCTGAGCTTGACACAAAGTTTCTTTAGTTCTGTAACCTGCCAAAAAGGAGCTTAAAGGCTATTTAAAGGTGTTAAAATCTATAATCCTTTTGTGAAAAGCTGTTTCCTCTTGCTGGACTGTAAGGCAAGAGAAAGTTTTGCTGCAATTTTTAGTTTCCACTTCCCAAAGCAAAAATCCAGCAGGGGTTCCACTGATGCAAGTCCTTTTTTATAAAAGATGCTACAAGATGACCTTGCTTGGAACAGCAGCCTACAAGGAAAAGTTGGAGTTCTGCTGATACTCATTTGTTGCACCTGATGGAAACTGATCTGATTTCTGGTTTTTAATATAATGCTAATACTACAGATTCTGAGATAAGCATTAGCTAAAAAAAGCACAATCTCCAGAGCTATCTCAGACTTACGAGGAAAAAAACAAACTTATATATGCGTGCCTGCTGTAATTTGACAACATGAAAACTGTTCTGTCATTACCAGAGAAGGCGCACTTTGAAAATCAATATGGTGAAGTTATTTTCCATTGTTTCTCAACACTTCTCTGGAGAGGTGTGCCATGAGTTTTACATCGCTGCAAGGCCCTTCCCAGTAGGACCTTGGAAATGTTTACTGAAATGAGAAATGCTTTCAAGCTCACCTCTACACTAAGCTTATCCCTGTGCACCAAGCCATTGCACATGGGTAAGGAATTCTGTTAATTCCTGTCAGAAAGTTGGGGTTTGCTTTGCTTCAATAGAAGTAGTAAATCTATGAAAGACAAATACTACTACCCAGGCAACAAGTTACCAATGTACTGAGGGCTGTTAAGGTGATACAGCTGCTGCAGATTAAGGCCCACATTTGAAACTTTTAGAAGCTTTGTACTGGGGCTGAGTAAAGCTTCTTAAAATAGCATTTGCTACTCTGTGGTTCAAACCAAGCTATCTACATCTTTTTATTTATAGTCCCACAATTTCATTTTCCTATAACATCTACGTTACAGAAGTATATTATCTTGGTATCCTGCAAGAGAGAGGGGACTGGGAAAGTCTTTTTCATTACTTTATCTGAGACCTGTCCTACCTACGTTACCTAGTTGTAAATTAGTTTTGTAATTCAGTGATAAACTGCCCAAGTGTGTCATAGAGTGCACATGCTTCCGCTCGAGTAAATAACTTCAGAAAGTTACCCAACTGTGCACAGGGCTCACTTCTGTGTGGAGAGATTCATGTCTCCAGAGCCTGCCACTGGGGTGTGATCCCCAGGACTTGCTGCAGGTACGAAACTGAAGAGATGTAAAGCTATTTCTAAAGTAACAAAATGAAAATCACTTTAAGTAAAAATTACTTTGGACTGTTCTCCACTATCACTGACTACATCCAGGAAAAACTGCTCTTCAATTACTCTAATCTGCAAGAGGAATTACCTAAAACTTGCAGAACAATATTGTTAACATCCTCTGTGTAAATGAAACATGAAATTTTTATAAGTGAAAAGTAATCTGTTGGGAATTCTCATCTATAGGAGAAAAGAGCATTTTCATGCAAGGAAAGGAAAAGGGCATTACTGATTAACAATCTGCTTCCTTTTTTTTTTTTTTTTTAGAAATGGATTTGACTGGTAACAGGGATAGAGAAAATTTGCCTTTCACCCCAGGTGAATTTGGAAGAAAGTTGTGATGCTTGGCCCCAGAGTCACCTCCATGGTTTGAGTTCTATTTTGATATCTGAGAGGGTTCTATTTTTTTATTTCTGCTGCAATATTTGTGATAATCTTTATGTCCTTAGAAAGGCAGAGGATCATAAGCTGATGATGGTTTTGAAGAAACACGGGATTCCTATACAATTCCTACCACTCAAACATTCCACTTTTGGACAAAACTTTAAAATTATGGCAGTAATATCACTGCTACTATTGATCTTTAGTTCTTTCTCTCCCACAGAGTGTTAACTTGGTGTTTAGTAGTTGAGAATTTAGGCACAACTTCCTCAGCTCAGCTACTGTTGTATTACTCTACTGCACGTTAGGAATTTTTTTTATCTATTTAATGTTTTCTAGTTCAGCCACTAGATGGCACTTAAAGTTTGCTTTCTTTTCCACTTTTTCATAGGTATTTTTCAAAGATGTGTTCATCTATAATTAAGAGTTGATGACTCCCACTGGGACTATGTTGGTGGAAAGGAAGATGCAGCAATATTTGAGTGAAAGCAGGCAAAAGTATAACCATTAAAGGAGGAACAATGACTATAATTTAAATAAGATTTGGGTGGTTGCAGTGTTTGCATAATCCCTCCTGGCATGCAAGAGCAGTAGAGAAGCCTGTGGCTTTTCTCTCCTGCTGCGTTTCAACAAAAATGGAAAATTGTAATGAGCAGCAACATTTTTCCTATATTTCGTATTCGCTGTGTTCTTACTCTTTCTTCCTCCATTCCTTTAAGTGGAATGCAGTCTACTTAAGGATTGCATTGTAATGAAAATAATGTATAGCCTGGTAAACTCTGCAATGGACTTTCCAGATCAGATGCCTCTGGCTGCAAGTTCAGGATATAAATTAAAACGTACTTAATACATGTTAACTCAGTAAGGGTGGGTATAGTATCCTGATTTATGTAAGTTAAGGTTTCCTAGTTTCTGTATTGGTTCCTACTCCTGTAATTACACAGTTTGGAGGTCTTGTATTTGTCTTCCTCCTCACCTTCATTTTTTTTTTTTTAATAACTATCATTGTATTTTGGCTTAAAGATGGTTAACCAAGTTTTTGGTATTAAGTAAACTTCTATGACCCTGCCTATTTCCTGTCCTGTCAAACCTTTCCTTGTAAGAATAACAGTGTCCTTTTATTTGGTGGAGTGTAGCATGATGTTTTTGGCAGGCCCAACATTTTTGACTTGCATAAATTTGTGACCTCAAGTGCAAGAAAAGTGAATGCTTGCTTCAGTACCTCATGGTTTCTGCCTAAAAAGAAAAGTGTCCACATCACTAACCATTACAATTTCTGAAGGAAAACTATCAGCACACTTATTCCACCTGATTGCACATGACTGCACTTCCAAAGAAAAGAACCAGAAATAAAATAAGTATTTTGCACCTAGTTATGTAAGTTACTGAAAGCCTGAAAATATAGGGCAGACTGTACTGCCTTACTGGTTTCTAGAATTGGCACACATGGCACTTCCCTCACTAACAGCTATTTGGCAGTCTCTACCTCAGTAAGGATGTAATTCTGCAAAGTGTAAATTCGGGTCTGCTGCTGGGCAAAGAATGTCATTGCATGGTTAAAGGTGGCAGATGAAGTGAATTTACCTAATTATTTTCCTAAACTTTCCCTCCATTAACTGTGTGGTTATTTAGCTCTTTACCACTGAAGTGATGCTTTTCCCCTACTCAGAACACAGCAAGAAAGCCTTTTACCCTGCCAAGTCTGAAAAACTGACAGATTAATTTTATAATTTGAGAGCTCCCATCCAGAAAGTAACTACTGTATTTTAACATGTAAAGTATGTTTAAACAGACACATGTGAGCTGCATATGCCTACTTACTTGTTGTCCCTTAGATTTTGATGGGTTTTTCTTCATTGTCACAAAATTTTTGTTAACCTTCAGTGTTTTAGAGAACATTTGTAGCGTATAATTTGTACCAAAAAGAGTTTTGTATCAATCAATACTGCTCATAGCCTTGAGCTGAGGAAAGTTATCTTTTGTCTGCTGTTGATTGTAGCAAAGGAATTCACTTGCTTTCATTTCATAAAAGGAAAAAGGAAAAACAAACAGACATGAATGTAACATCTTTGGCCAGATTCTTTTAACATGAGTATTTTTGTGGTTTATGGATTCCTACTCTGAAAGGTTGTCTCCAAGCGTCCAAGACAAAATAACTATGTGTCCTAGTTGGAAGGAAACATCTTTCCTTTGCAGCTAAACTAATCGTGCCATGTCTGGCAAGCACAGCAGTTATTCAGTACTGTCTTGCTAACACACCTCAGTCCTGATGACAGCCTTCCCACCTGCTTAGCTTACACTCTGCTCACTGCCAAATTCCAGGGACCCTTCCTCAGGGTGCAGGACAGCATCAAGGAATCCCACTTGTCAGGTTTTCACAGCAGCAAACAAAAACACCAGTCTCACTATCCTATGCTCCCACATAGGAGTTACTGCTGGCAGCAAGCCAGGCTGATCAGCATTACAGGTGATTCAAAACATTTAAATTCTGCAAGACTATTTTTCTTCATCCTATCTGTGATGCTGTATCTTAGCAACATGTATAGGCTAGAGTAGTGAAAGAAAAGGAGGTCTTTTGTTAGGTGAGAAAGTGTGATATTTAAGTCTTATTCTTACCTTTCTTCTCAACTTGCATTTAAGTCATTAGTAATGTGAGAAAACTGAAAAAGGAGCTGTGACAATGACAGAAAATCATGGATTCAGCAACAGAGAACTCATTGCTCTCCCTGGACATGAAGAGGAGGTGACTGAGAGCTCCACTCCTTGGTGAGGGTTATTTTTATGGGATGGGATTTTTTGTCTGGTTAGTTGGGCTTTAGTATTAATCATGTCATCTAAGCTACTAAATATTCTCCAGGAAAAACTGGATAAAACTCACTGCCTGGAATACTGCTTCCAGATGTAAAGCCAAAGTGCTGCACCAGGAAGGTAGCAAGGTACTGTTCTTTTTTGTCAAAAACCATTCCTTATTGTACACTTTGTTATCAGTTCCTAGCCAAGAAAAGCTTTAAGAGTGGCTTTAAAGAGGGCCTCATATTTCTGGAAGCCTGACAGATGTTGTGTCCCACCCTAGGTCACCTGCAAAGAGCCCCCAGACTACTGTTCATAGCTATCCCAAATGGCAGCTAAGTACGACTGACTAATAGTCAAAACAGGCAAGCTTTCACTATTGTATCTTGAGCAGGCTGGAGGTCTGCTGTGTGGGAGAAAGAAGCCTCTGTTTGCATTTACTTTTTACTTGGATGACCTTAGAGATGCTTAGGGGACAGCCTGGACTGAGCAGAAAAACACAGCACAGGCATTTCCAGGTAGTTTGGATCCTACAACAGGATTTTTAATTTTTCAATTCTGTCTGTTCCTGGCCATCTGCTTGCCAATAGAACCTGCCTATTTTTTTTTTAAACATCATTATTTTCTGCTAATAAAGTTGATTTTAAAACTATGAGAACCTAAACTAATAACAATAATAAATTGGACTCTACTTCTGTCCCCCTCCTCCTGAAGTTTGCTATTCGAATGTACAGAGCTAATGTCCAAAGCATGGCTGGATATTTATTACAGCATGCAAATGATCATTGATTCCAGGGCTGCATACAAGCTAAATGAAAAATTATTACTCATTTGCAATTATTCCAGGAAATCTTGAGTAGCTGCCAAAATAATAGAACAGCTGGATGAGAAGAGGGATAGGATCACTTTAAGCTGGCACTCAGGCTAAAGAAACTCATGCAAAGTCACAGCCATAGGTGTCTGGAAGACTCAGCTTTGTCCCACTGTGGAGCTGGTGCACAACAACGTGCATTGTTACGTGCTAACAACATCTGCCCAGAAAATTAGTTGCTCCTCCAGCCTCCACTGGAGAACACCAAGTGCCTCTAAAGCCATAGATCAGCAAAAACACCACATCAAAATCAGGACCATGATAGGCTTGTTAATCAAGACACTGTTGTTGACACTAACCCAATTTAGAAACTATATAAGTGGAGTTTATTATAAATACTGTGACTGCACAGATGGAGTAGATGGAAGAAAGCTAAGGCCTAAGTCATATCTTATGATGCCTTAGGATCTCCCTGGATAAATCCTTTTCTCCTCATGCCTTTGCTCATTGGTCTCTACCTTCTGGATCACCAAACTTCCATCTCCAGGTGTGCTATCATCTAGCAGGCAATGAAGGAGTGATTAAATAGCAGGTTGAAAAGTTCATGTGAAACTTGCTCACTTCTGATGAACAATAGAGAAATACTTTGAGCTGTATTTAACTGGTACTAAAGAAAAGGGCTTATAAGTTAAGCATTAGAATCAAAATTACACTTAATATAAAAGCTCCTTTCTTAGCACTATAAAGCACATGCCAATAGTCCAGGGAAAACTCTTTTCTTAAACTCCATCATAGGTATATTATGTTGCCTCTTCTGCTGATAAAAGTGCATTCCATGGTCTCACTGGTCTGTGCATAGTCCCAAAGTCTGGTGCTGTTGCTGGCAGAGCTTTATTATATAGAGCACTGTGCAAATGCTAAACAAAAGAAAATGACATTGAACTGCTAACAAAGACGTTTGGTATTCAGATTTCCCCACTTTCCCATAGCCAAAGAGGCAGTCAGACAAAGGCTTCCTCTGAATCCTTGCTCATTGTGTGAAGCAGAATTCAATCACCAAATGGTATTAATCATGGACTTCCATAGCTCTCTAACTAACATCTTTAAAGTTATCCTGCATGCTAAATATTATTTTCAGCAGCTGAGAACTGTGAAATCGATACAGCCCTCATCAGAGCACTAAGGGTATTGGCATTCCTCTAAAACTATCTCCATACTCAAACAGTTTCTATGCACAGACATCTTCAAGAAAAGTCAGAGGATTGCTTGTTTTAATATCTATGGAAGTATTTTATTCTCTCTGAAAAAAATACCTGGGTTCATGTTTATTAATGCCCAATTCTCAAGGTCAAAAGTAAAATTCATATATTTGGCCAGGACCATTGCTTTGCAAGAGATCAAGATGCCAGAAAGTTATACTTGATTAACAGTAGGTGCCCAAGGGATCTGAATGAAAACATTTGGAATTATTAAATCAATACCTGTCAAGACTCCTCCATCTATAAATGCAGTTGGTTTTAGTAAACATGTGTTGAGTGGTTTTAAGTCACCTAAGGAAAGTGTGTTGGAATTAGGGGATTTTTATGTGTTTCTGGGACATGAGCTCAAAAATTGCCAAAGAACTTTGGCACAATTGAAAGATATGAGAGTCAGACAGACACTTCAAAAACTAGTCAGGGTAAATTTTGAATGTTTTCCAAGTGAAATGCAATTGATCAAGGTCTCTGCACTATTTACTACTGAGAGATGACAAAAGTCTGTCTAAGGAAAAATTACCGAAAGAGACAGCTGTAGGGTGGGACACAGCATTGGCCTCATGTGATCTGCATACAAGTCATTAATATACAATTACATCTGAGATACAGTATAGTCATAAGACTGAGAGACCTTCTCTCAGAGCTCCTTTTCTCCATCAAAATGAAATATAGAATTCTTCTGTTATTCCACAGGCCCGAAGTTATTCCTAAGGGCAATGATCTATGTCATACTCTCCCCAGGGATGCTGTGGAAACCCCTCTGGCTTGATGCAGACAAAGAAAGGAAAAAGCACAGCACAGAGAGCAGCCCAGCACTGGCTGGTAGGTTGAGTAGATGACCTGACAGGTCTTTTCCATCTATAATTTTCTTCTGTGGCTTTGATACTGAAGGCCCTGTTGACATCCACAGTGCTCTTACTTTCCTGGAAGCCTTAATAAAGACCTGGTTTGGAACTCTGAAATACAACTAATACCACTAAGCAAATTATTCTAGTATGGGGTGGGAGGCACCAAGAATGCCAGTGGGAACATGCCCCATCATGCTAGTTGGGTTTATTGTGGCCTTTAACACCAGGATCCCCTGAAACACTTGCATCATTACATTCTAATTGCAGTGATTGTCAGCATGCTGCTTAGTTCAGTGCAGAAAAACCCTGTTAAAACTGCATAACCAGCTATTGTACTTTGTACCCAAGTCAGTGTTTGGATTTATAAGCTCACATGTCTGGCCTGGTCCCAAGCCTTTGGTTCATGAGGAGATGCAGAAACCAATCTAGATATCCTCACTCGGCAACAAACGTGTCAGTATTTCTTCTCTGCTTTTCACCTAGTCTCTGTCTACCAGAAGCCTCTTCTCTATAGCACATCCACTTGTAAAGTTGGTACAAGCTCACAAAAGCCTCTTTGTCAGGTTTATGCATTAGTCCAAAGACCAGACTTTCTGCTATACTCTGGTTTCCACTGGACTTACTTAAAGGGCAAACACAGTTCCAGTTCTACCTCAGAGTACAGCAGGAAGATTCACAATCTATTTTGTCACCCAAAACTTAGTCACTTGTTCTCCACAGCATATACACCATAAGCCCCTAAGGCAGAACCAGTTTGTGAGCAGTTTCTGCTGGTCACTGGCCGAGTTCCTCAGCCAGCAGTCAGATTTCCAACAGTTTGCAAAGCCAAAAGATATTTTGCCAATACATTAACTAGATGAAATATGGGAGCATGTAGCCTACAGCAACCCAGATCTGAATCTAGAAATCTGGCCTTTAGAGGACTGGTGGTACCAGAGGAATATTCTGACTCAGCTGGAGCAGCTTCTCAGATCAGAAGGAAACTTTGCCCAGTGGGAACTCACAGCAGGTCACAGCTCAGTTTCTCATGAGATTGGCCACATCTGTTCTCTTTTATGCAAGAGAAACACTTCATTAGGGCCCTATGTAACCTTCTGTTGGGCAATACTGGGCACTCTTGGTTTCATCAAAAGATGAATCAGTGGGTTCCATTATTGCTTCATACCTCAATAGTAAAGTTTTGGGTGGATTCTTGGACAAGAATCTTGGCTCTGGAAGACATGCTTGATATGGTAGCCTTGGACACAGCCATACAATAATTCAAGCACTTCTTACAAAGTGCATGTATTTACTTACATCAATAAGCATAAAATGCAAGCCAACACCTTTGCTATTGTACAAAATAGAACACCTCAACACTATTGTATCTCTTGGAATTCACAGACAAACATACCCCTGCTATGTGACTTAGGAAAATATCTTAAAATCCAGACCTTTCCATGTGCTGTGGAATGACCCTGTGGAAAAACTTCCTCCAGAATTGAAAGCTGACTGTAAGGGTCCACCACAGGCCAGTATCCCTGATATTCAGTGAATCATACTGCACACATATGGAAGGCAAAACAGAATCTGGCACTTAGTAACATTTAAGTTGCTCTTTTTAAAGGCCATGTTGGTATCTTTTTAAATGTTTCTTATGAATTTAGCAGTTGATTTCTTGGCTCTATCACAATCCAGTTTACTCTCCAGAGTAAATCTGAAGTCTGAATGGAGCAGCATTCTGTTACCAATCAGTTTCTCACTACAGAGCGAGAGAAATAGTGAGAAATGGTGCTGAAATAATTCTGTTTGTTCCCATTCTTACCTTAATGTAGTATTGCTGCTTTATTTTGTGCTCCAGAAAGCACCAGAGACTGTGGCTTCGCAGCTCTCTCTTTCCACTAAACATCTCACACAGATGACACACCCTAGCAGTGCTGGGCCTGAGCTTGGGAACATCTGCCTGTTCCAAAACCCAGAGTTCCCACATAACTACATAATTTGCTGCTATCGAGTTACTGGGCTAGCCACAAATTGACTAATGCAATAGTCATCAAGGATCAGGAGGCTGGAGCATGAGTCCTTAAATTTCAGGGGAGGGTGATTTGTCCTTTAGTATCACGAACATTTTATCAACACACAAATGAGAAAAAATCCCCATCTGCCAGCCACGAACAGTACAAAAGAAAAGGGAATCTACCTTTAATTTGCAGTGATGTACTCTAGACAGGGCATTCTAGACATCTAGACATTCCAAAATCTCCAGTGATGTTTGTACCATAGCCATTTCCCCAGCTGTGGGGTAAGGCCAAGGACAGGAGAGCAGCTGGGCCTTGGCACTGCAGAGCTTTGCTTGCCTTACTGTGACTGAGGAATATCATTCTCAGAATGGATATCACTTCTTCTCCCTTAGTGTTTTCAGCATACAAACTAAACAGCAACAGCAGTCAAGAGCAATTCCTTTTCCCCCACATATGTCACTGATACAATAAAACTTTCCTGAGAAATCCTTTCAGTCTTAGAAAACCAGATTAGTATTTTTCTAAGCTAGAAGGATCTTCTGAGTTGCTCCTTAAGCTTCACATGACTCTTGGGTGATTTCTCACAGTCTTTTAGCAACCAAACTGTCCCATAATCCACAAAGAGAGACTGTGGGTTAGAGAGACCATCCATAACATCAGGTTAGATTAGAGGAAAACAGAACTTACCACTCTGAACACACTAATCAGGTTCTCTTCAACAACTCTGCAATGCTACACTCAGGAAGCAGGGGAATGAGAACAGGCTACAATTATTAGCTGCAGCTGTTTGCACCAGCCAGTCTCCTACCTTTAATTGCCAGTGTCACAGAATCATAGAATGCTTTGGGTTAGAAAGAGCATAAATATCTAGTTCAAAGCCCCTGCCATGAGCAGACACTTTCCACTAGACCAAGTTGTTCAGTGCCCCATCCAAAACTCCTCGGGGCAGTGGTATATACACCAGCATGAGTATCTGGTGATAATCTGTGATGACTGTGGAATAAAAGACTGTCTGAATTCATTGATGGGAAGCTAGTAGGGCGAGTTCATTGAAAGTCTGCCTGGGCTCTACCAGAGCTGCTAATCCACTCTGCAGTAATCTGTTTTCTGAAAAGAGTTTTCTAAATCTTAAATCACAATATCTAAGTTATTTTACATCCTTCTCTGGATATTGCAATACCAGCAATCGTTAATATTATTTGATTGGCATAGTAATCAGTGAGGAATGTAGTCCTAGAACTTCTTTTTCTCCAGCTAGCTGTTGTGTTCACTATATCATTTTGTCTTTTTCATATGAAAATGCTTATGATTTCATCTAGAATGAATTTATTGAGTCTGCAACTAAAACTCATCTTAGTGGCATATGTAAAAAAATTAATTTTGGAAGAGGCAATTATTTAACACCACTGGATTGCCACTTTCTGGGACAGAGAGGTTTTTATTGCTTGAGGTGAGCAAATAAACACATTAAGCTTCCCAGATCAGGCAGAGACAATAGGACTACAAAGATTTAATGTGCTTACTGTGGAATTTATCAAATATGTTTCTCTCTTTTTAATCCTTCACTGTGTCACAGTTTGGAATTACCTCTAGCTTCTGAGCTACCACCAAAATACATTTTATATGCCTGTTTATAAACCATTTAGTTATTCGAGCTCCTCAAGCTCCCAGTGCCATAAGCACAGCTCACCTTTTCCCACCCATATATATATATCCACCTGTGTTAACTGTTCTGTCTTAATGTTTTAAAGATAAGCTGAGACTAGAAAGTTAAACCAAGTCCCAGAATAGATTGTAGAAACAGTCTTCTTCTGCCAGCTCTGCAAAAGAAAATAAGCAAGCACTGTTTGTTTTGTGCTTATACCTGCTCATGCAGTACAGAATTAATGGATCTGTTTATATTCCTGTAATTCCTGAAAAGAAATTTGTCTTCATGCCACCTTGCTTCTTCTGACCTGAAAGGACCAGGTCCTGGGGAAAAATATGAAGGACTTCAAATGCTAAGCCAAGTGGCATAGTTTTGGGCACTATTTCATTCTTTAGAGCACTGATTCTGATACCATGTACTGTCAGCAATCTCTGAAATGACTGTAAAAAATCAAAAGGAAACTCTGTATGTTCAAAGGAGCAAACAGGGAATTAATTGATTTTTGGAGTCCATCCTAATATGTATTGGGCTCTAAGTAAAAACCTCTATGGTATCACACCACAAAGTGGTTGAAAGACTTTTTTTTTTAAGAGATATTTACAGCACTTTGGGGGCAGAGGGGGAAGTAAACAATTTTTCTAACTAGCTTCTATAAGGAAAGGGAGGAGTGGAAAGGAGCCTCTCATATAGCATTGAGATTGTGAGATTGAACTTGTGTCCTTTTCAGTGGAACATTTTCCACAGTGACTATAAGCCATGAGCTAACTTTAATATTCACTGTTGCTTTCTCTGTATATGTACTTAAATGTCTTCTAATAAAAGTGCAAAGCCCAAAGCCACTGGTCAGCATCAGCCAGACTGAAGCAAGAGCTAAATGTCAACCAGCTGCTGAGCTCATAAATGCCTTCCAGGAAAGAAGGCAGAGAAGGAGAGGCTGGATCAGTTGCCACCCAAATGAAAACAAGCAGGATGAGCTTCAGCTGTATTCACCTGCAGCAAATAGGAAGAAGCTACCACTGAATGTACTTGTGGGGACCAGACCTGACTGAACCTTGGCTCTTCCTAGACATAAAAGTCTTGCCTTTAGGGTGCCAGACTGCTCTTACTTCAGATTTGAACTCCCACCCCAATATTAGTGTTGAAAGAGCTCCATGTATCAGAAATCCCACAGCACAGTTTAGACATGAGCTCACCTGCGATCAGTGGGAGGGCAACTCTAAAGTAGCTGTCAAAGAAAAAATGTTTTTTAAATCAAAAAATAGGGAAAACTTTTCAGTCAGCTTAGCAAATAGTAAGGTATGGGAGAATTGGCAAAACAAGAAACCATTGGAATAGCTCTTACATAAAACTGCAATTAACTTCTTTAGTTGATCTTGTTAATTTACTCAGGTAGATGGCACTAGGGGTCATGTGTGCAGGCGGGATAGGAAAGTGTAATAGCAGGAGGCAGTTAAATGGTTGTAAAAGAGGGGGACAAATCATGATGCAGTTCCACGTCCAGCTAGTGAAACTGCCTGAATTTATAGCTGGATAAAGTATGTGAAGTTATGGGTAATTTGAGTTCTCAAGTGGCAGGTCAGATCTGTGGAGTGGCAAGCACAGCACCATTATTGAAATAAGCATTGGCAAACTTGTCTGCCCTTATGTTTAATAACAATTAATTTTATAAGCAGTTCTAGATGATAGTAAGTGGCTGTTCAGTCAATTTAATGAGCACACAGAAGTGACTCTGGAGGTTGGATTACTGGCACCGGGTTGAGGCCTTACTGGGTGGGTGGGACATCTTTCCATCTCCATACATAAAAATTTTTATTTGTGTGTTACTTATACTCTGAACCTCTGGGAGCTCAGAGCAAAACTCCAGTGACCTATGAAATTCTGCTTCTGAGGCAAACTATCTGCACAGCACCTATCTTACGCCCAGGCCTGTCAGTACTGCCCAAGCAATATTCTCATATCTATCTGAGCACATCCATCTGAGCAGGCCACAGGCTCAGCTAAGGAAGCACCAGGGTTCTCCTCTGCTCTTTGTTTTCCTTTCCTCTGCTGGAGCTGTGGATGGCTGTGTTGAACATGGGTGAGATCCCAGGGGCTCTTTGAGGATCTCGTTCCAGAGAAATCAGTGGGAGTTTTGCCATTGACTTTGGTGGGGCCAGACTTCATTCATAAAGTGTTGACTGTTTTAATAGATTTACCAGCCCTGCAGGCAGCCCATGCAGAAGTGTAACAGATCTTGCACTCTTGCTTCTAGAAATGAATCCCCTGGCTCAGGCCAAGGTCTGCAGAGAGCAGCTTCCCTGTGCCAAGCCCTTCATCTGGGAAACCTACCAAGCTAGTATTGCACTGTAAGTTTGCAGCTGAGTGCGACTGACTTGTGCCTCCACCACAGGAGCATAACCAGAGCCCAGCTCTGGGAAAAGCCAAAAGTCCCATGGAGGTGTAGCCCAGGTGGTTCTGCCTTGCAGTAGGCCGGGTCCTCAAGCAATAGCAGCAAGGGTGGACTTTGCCAGCTTGCACCATGGTCGAGCTGGCCCTCAGCAGCCTCAACACAAAGGTGGCTGAAGCCACCCTCCAAGCCAGCAGCTGCACAAGCAAAGGAATGGAGCCTGGCTCATTACATGGCCAGGCCCCTGCTGCAGCAAGCAGCACTGACCCTGTGCTAAAGCTGCGGAGAGGACTGTGGTCTGAGTGCTGCCTGCCATGTGTACTGCTCTGGCATGATGGTCACTTCATTTAAAAAGGAAAAAAGGAGAGCGGGAATCCTGTTCCATTGTTCTACTGCAAGTGGAAAAGGGCTGAACTAATTCAAACCAAACTCTTAACAGAAACTCCTCCCAGGCAGAGACATTTTTCTGTCAAGTTTCATCCCTGGGAGAATTTTTAAAGCTGAGCAATGAACTCTTGAAACAGAGGTTAAGGCCCTCACTAGCTCCAGGCTTTTAATACAAGGAGCAGCACAGAGCAATGGGCACTCTTTAATGTGTAGGAATGTGTCAGACTGATGGGAGGCTGGATGTACTGGGGAAAGGAAGGGGTTAATTACCATAATTGCACAACAAACATTTCCTAATATTGTCACTTTTTACCCACAAGTTACAAATATCTGTTACTATAGAAGCAAGATGTTGATACTGGATTCATTTTCTGGGTTTTATTCCTTTTTGTCATTTTTCCCATGAACTAATAAGCCACAGTGGATTTGAAAGTATGAGCAAATGTGAACACTATACAAAGCACTTTTATATTCTATTGACATTTTCTTCCCACCCTAATAATTTAGAGCTGTTAACATAAAAAAAAAGATGATCATACTTCCCATCACTTTCATTTCCCATGTTTATGAAGGAAGAGTTGTGAGTAATTTCCAATAGTTATTGTTTGCAGCACAACACATGGTCTCAATTACTGGGATAAGAAACAGAGAGGGTTTTGGTGAGGATAAATTATTTATCTGTGCATTTCATTCAAAATTCATTTTCCATCCCATAGTTTATATTATTTTGATCAACATCATCTTTCTTATTTGACTTTATAAACATAATTCAACTATTCTGAGCAGGACCCTGGGTCACAAGAGATCAGTTTGATGACATATTTCTGGAGTAGTGAAGCATAAGCAGAGTGACCCTCCACCAAACCTACATTCTGATAAAAGTATCTACCGAAGAAGGGCAGATCTGGACAAATTCAGAGTAATGGAACACAAAAATAACCTTTGGATTTGGCTTTTGTTTTCATTTCTAAGTAAATAAAAAGGGACAACAGATAGTGTCAGAATCCAACCCCACACAGAACATAATTCCATGCATATGTATTTTCTTTCTGGCACCTGGAGGTCCTTCACTCGTCTTCGCACTGCTGCCTTGAAAATGCCATTTCTACATTAATGACCTGAGTGGTTTCAGGCCCGTGGTTGAAGTCTCTGCACGGGAGCTGTCCCCAGGTAGCCTTGGGGCACTTTGGGCACTTTGCTCCTGCTGCTCAATCAGAGACAGGTACCGCTGACACGTGACTGTGCTGAACCAGCACAAACTATAAAGAAGCACCTTTAGAACAGATCACAGCCACTCGAATGTGGCAGAGTAAGTGGATTTGTCATTCAGGGCTTGATTGTTGCAGTAGATTTGAAGAGTGTGTCTGGCTGGGACAGGCTAGTGGCATTGCTGAGACTGGCAGCAAATGATGTTTGGTTAATTGCAGAATTTTCAGGGTGGGGGTTCAGCTGACACCAAAGACGGCATTACTTTCTTACTTTTTTTCCCTGCCTTCCCAGCTGGTGCTTAAAGACAATGTTCAGCTGCTTCTCTTGTAGGACTGCTCTTTATTAGAGATCATGCAGGACATGAGATATTTAATGCTGAGAGGGCTGATGGGGAGGTCCCCCTGCATAAATACTTTACCAATTCTCTATTTTTTAAATAAATTCCAGGCTGGTCTGTGGGGAACTCAAGACTGTGCTGTTCGTTAGCACAAATGAGCCCAACACAAATAGTTGGTCTTTTTGACCAGAGGGTTGTGCAACTCTGCCAGACTTGGCCTTCAACCCAGGCCTGGCAGTCACATTGGGAGCCACAATTTCCTCTCATGGTTTTATCTGTGCTGCAGACAACACTTTTGTTCCCAGCATATTTTGGGATATAGGAGTGCGGAGTTTGCCTACATATGGGTCACAACATGATCTGTAGTAAATTCAATCTCCTAAATGACATAATCATATTACAGGGCAAATGTATAACAGATAAATTCACACAGAGCTGGCTTTGTTGAGGAGTGAACTTTTGAATTACAGTTCTGCTTCCTGGTTCCTTGCTGTTGCTCTGAGCACATGTGTAGTGGATTTTCTCAGCCTTTTTTTTCTCCCTTTCATTGCTGAGTGCTGCTTTCAGTCTTATACCATGAAACACACAGATGATACTCGGTTTAAAGATCAGGTCTCTTCCAGACCTCCAGCCATCCTTCACTGAAACTTTTCCATGCCATACAGCAGCTCTCAAGGCCTGAGACTCCACCTAGGATTCTCCAGATCTGGCCTCAGCTGTATCATGCCACAGTTGTATCCCAACAGTAGAAACTGGTGCTGGTCTAAGCCACGGCAGCCTCTCACTTCTGTGGAGCTTGATGTAAGAGTTCTACTAACAGAGGATCTATGAGCTTTCCATCCTTTGTTGTGGCTACCTCTCCCCAGTGCTGTGAGGACACAGATCTTGAAAAAGGATATCTCTCTGGAAGCATATTTTTTAAATGGAGGCAAAAACATTATAGCAAAAAGCTTTCTGTGAAGGGGGTTCATGCCTTTGGCAAATACAATTTAAACATATGGAGTGGGAAACCTGTTAATTTCTGTCTTCATCACTTACCTTTCTTTTTTCAATTCAGTAAATAAGAAATTATCTTTAAGGGTTTATTAATCTGCACACAATACTTGCTAAAAGCTCATAATGATCTGGACCTGATAGGCCTTCCTGGGGTTTTTCTCTGTTTCATTTGGTAACTTCTTACCAGCCCAAGCCCTGTGTACTGCTTTGCAGTCATTCCTAAAGTGCTGTTTGGCTCAGGAGCATCAGCCCCAGGGAAGGCTTTGCGTTAAGGCTGGCAGCCTTGTGCATCTGAATAGCACAAAGGCAGATGGCTGGTGATGCATGTCAGAAAGTCTGAGCAGCTGCCCTGCAGAGCCAGTGCTACTGTGTTCTTCATTCCCCTTCTCCTGTCTTCCAGTTCCCTGTCATTTCAGCTTTGCACTGATGTGAATACAGACTGGTGCCTTCACATTCCTTGTCTGCTCTGTACTGACACGTTCCTCCCCTCTTCCTGCCCATCCCTTCTATCACAGGTTTCTCAAATCAGCAGCAACTTGTGCTATCACCTTCTTCTCTGGACCCACCACTTACATTCCCAGTTAATATTCTGCCTGATTGTTGACTACAGCTCCTGCTCAAATATTTTTCCATCTACAGTTTGATGCAAAACAAATTTATGATAAAGGTGTTTAATGATGATCCATATTTTTTTAATCTAAAAAGGCAACTTTGTATCAGAAGATTCATTTAAAATGACTGAATGGATCTAAAGAAATCTGCATTGACAAGTGTTTTCAGCTCTTTTCCATCTTTAAGGTATGTGTGCTGTGGCAGAGCTGGCAGCACTGAGAAGCTCAGACCCACAGTTATGTTGGGCACCTCTTGACTGAGAGAACTGGCACCACATCACTGTGAATCTCAGCATTTCAGGTAGGAAGTCCATTTCTGCACTATGTGCCTGGACGTGAGCCATGTTTAAATGCAATATGGTGATAAGGACCACTGGTCTCATCTCTTGAACTTACTCATTAATTCCCTTGTTAGATGAATTTACTCCTCAAAATGCAAACATCCATTACGGACTGGATCTTTGTTCCATTAAGTCAAACTTGAAATCAGCACACTCCAGGCTTGGAAACTGTACATGCAACTTCAAATTAAGAATCTGGGGAAGGCTTAATTATTTGGATGGTTTAGTGGAGCAGCACAACCGAAACCAGACCACGCATAGCATCACCTGCAGTGGGGGAAGAGATCTCAGTGCTGGTGCAGCATAGCAGGCATGTGCTCAGTGCAGTACACGACTTTGGGTCCCACACTGTAAACCAGTTTCTGCATGATTTGTCTTGAGATTCACCTCTTTGCTCTGGTTGTTTTGTTTTTATGGTCTAAAACTCAAAACCAAAGTGCAACTCAGCCAAAGTGCCAAGATTTCCAGGTTACAGATTGAAACCAAGCAAAGAGTCCATGGTTGGTATGGTTTCAACCTAAAGCCATAAATCATTTTTTATTCACCGAAAGTTCACTCCAAATTTACTCAAAACTTGGCCTAGATTTGCCTGAAACTTGGCCTATTAATGCTTGAAACTCAGCCCAGCTTCAGAGAGGTTCATGAACCTCTACAAACCTGGCCAAAGTCTTGACTTTGTAATGAAACCCAAAACCAGGAGAGTTTCACCTGATTTGAGTTGGGTTACAGACATTTCTCATGGCTCTAGTATATATTATTATTATAATAACAACACATTTATACAGAGCTGCAAGCACATATAGAGAAGTCCAGACAGCTTTTGTACCTTTCTGAGCTCACCAGCTCAATCATGTAATGGACTGTAACTACAGTCAAACTCAGCCCCAGATGGGCTTAAAAAAATAATTTCTCCTGGGTTGCCAAAGACCCAAAAAAAATCACCCTGTAAAGCACCTCACACAGAAATTACAGGGATGAAGAATCAACCTCCAAAGAAAACTAAGCAGTAGCCCTGTTTTCTGGGCTGGTTCATCCAGCAGCTGGAGAGATAAGCCAGGCAGGCTGGCAGAGCTCAGGTCCTACTCACCAGCAGTGTCACTTTTGATTTTGATTACCTCCATGCAGCCTGCTGGCCTGGATACTTACCCAAAATTTTTTTGTTTGGTTGGTTTGTTGCAGTTTTTTTGTTTGTTTGTTTGTTTGTTTGCAATAAATTACCAAGAACTGACATGGGTTTTGTTTGGTTGTTTTTTTTTTTTTTAAACTGGTGTGGCTGCACCTGCAGTGGAGGCATCCTGGGTGGAGAACCTATGGGAAGAGACTCTCCAGAGGCTCTGTGCTAGGGCTTTCTGAGGAGTGTGGGGAGTGGCCAGGGTTCCAGCAGGCTTCATTTGAGATGCATTGTAGTGAAGAGGGGCAGTTCCCATGGCTTTATGCCAGCTGGGGCTCTCATGGCTGATGAGACCCTGTGGCTTCTTGTCCTCCTCTCCAAGGACACCTCAGCACTTTGGAGTTAATCCTGGCAGAGCGGCCATTGCCTGTGAGCTGTCCCAAACCAAAACATCTGGTTCTCAGTTTCTGTCCTGTAAAACAAGGATGACAAACACATCTCAACCTCACAAGGGTGTAGCAAGGAACATCCTACAGCCCTGGGAGCCATAGAGAAGCTCATAAACAAACAAACCTGCAGATGTGAGAGCCAAGCCAGGAAGAGGCTGGGCCACTGTTGCTGCCATGTGCAAGCAAAAGGTCCAGCCCAAGAAAGGGGAAAAGCTCTTCCTGGGTACTTAACAAAGACTTATCACAGCGTGACTTTGGCCTGGAAGTACCAAGATACAGTATCTGGACAGCCTGGACTCTTCAGACAAAACCATCTACATTTCTATGTGCACATATGGGCACGTGCCTAAGCAGGCTGAGGACTTGGCTGTGCATGAACAAGCAGCAATGGCACATGCTGGACTGGCTGGCAACAGCACAGGGCTGCAGCCCAGCTTTGCCAGCACACTCCCACTGGTCAGGCAGCCTGGGTCTCCACAGACACTTCCACGTCACACGGCACAGTAGAAATAGAAAGGAGAGCCCAAAATACAAAAATAAACACTTTGTTGACCTCTGTGACCCCAAGGTTCCTCTCCTGAACTCAGTGGGAAGCTCATAACTGAGAAATTGGCTTGGGCGTGATATTCCTCAAAAGCATTTGTTATGAGGGTGTGAAATACTTGGCAAGTTTTAAGGATAACAGAAGCAGATTGTTGGAATTTTTCAGAGCTGAAGTCATCAACATCTTCAACATTTTTGCTGCACAGAAAGAGGGTCTTATCTCCAGGCAAACCAGAGCACACAGCCTGCTCCAGAAGGATCAGACTTCAAAGCCTCCAGGAGCAGCAGCAGCCTTGGTGAAGTGCTCACTGAATGAGGCTGCAGACAGAACCCTGCTGCCCACCACCTCCACCAGCCTGGCACCAACAGTGCCTCTGCCTGCTCCCAGAGCAACCTGGGCATGTCCCGCTCCATGAGGACAGCTGCTGGCCACCTGTGGACCTGCAAGGGACAACTCAGGAGCACAAAGCACCAGGGCTTGTGCAGGACCTGCACATGTGAGTGAAGCAGAACATGTGTTGGGGCACTGTGGGCCACTGAATTACTGCAGCATCCTGCCCTCTCCCTATTGCTTTCCCTCTTGGTCCTACTGCAACCTCTGCAATCATTCACATTTTCATTGGTGTAAATGATGGCATATTTTGCCCCAAATCACACCTGTCTGCTTGCCCTGTCTTAAGTTTTCACAGCATCCTGAACCAGCACGATCCTGCAGGTAATTGTGACATCCCAGACCAGTGGTACCAATGGGGTTTGCATACAGAGCCTTCCATGCAGGTCTGTGTAACCACAGGAGCTCACACAGGGGCTGCACAGGTCTCTGCAGGCATCCAGCACACTCAGGCCACAGGCAACAACTAGAAGCTCTGGGGTTTTCTGAACACAACAGTTATAGCCAAGTGCTATTCTGCCAAGATTGTGATAACATGAGGGCTTACTCTGGGCAAATACTCTGGTAGGACATTGCCAACCCAGATTTACTGGATTAATCTGGTGTACATCATATCTTGGCCTTAGCTTCTGGCCACTCCTGCAAGCAGAAAAACTGCAAGATTTGCTCTGGGGAGAGAGTGAAGTAGACAAGATCCTGGGTTCAGATGTCCCAGGTTTTTGAAGCTGGTATGTCCCATTAGCTCCTGTCCTACCTGGAACGGGGCATCTGGGGGGCACTGAGAGGGGTGCACAGCTCCTGCAGCTCCAGCCACATCCAATGTTGAACTCTGGCTTCCCTTCTATAACTGAAAAGACAAGATTTTCTCATCACAGTGAGAAGCTCTCTCCTCTTCATCTGGTGCCTACTCAGAAAGCAGCAGCACAACATAAGCTGTTAACCTTGCTAATTTGGGCAGAGTGTCAGATGCACAAGAGAACTGTGAGGCTTTAATGGTTCAAGTGGCCATTCCTTACAGCCATCAACTTTTAACAAAATTGGTGAGAAAGCTTTTGCAATGCCAGTGCCACCACCCTCAGCTTGGCCTGGAGCAGCAGGTTTGGTGCCTTGTGATGCACTTACCTGTGGTGGTGCTGGCTGGCAGAGACTGGCGGTCCCAAACTTGGGCCCAGGAAGGTACAGGCAGCAGCTGAACACAAACCGTGGTGTCTTGCTCTCCAAACAGTGCAGGCCTGTCTGTGCTGAGGAGTCTTGACCTGATTAGCTCTTCCAAAGCACAAACCTGAACTTGAATCACAGCACACAATATTTACCTTACAGAAAACCTGAGTATGACCCTTCAAGACCTGCCATAAGAAAGCAAATACTTGGGGCTCTTTGAAAGTCAGCTTAAAAGAGAGACTGTGGAAACAGTGGTGTCCTGCCAAAATACACGTGGGCTGTCAAGTTTACAAGATACTGTTACAACAATAAGAAAATTATTTGCTGTGTACAGTAACAAGCCATCTTTGTTAAACTATGCTAATCAAAAATTAGATTTATTATCCATGCAATCATCCATGCAGAGTCATAGGCACAATCGGAGGGGAGAGAAGCCACACTTACTTCAAATAATTAAGCATTTTGCTATTTCCTTGAATTTGAAAAATATCCTTTAATTGCAAAAGGATACACATTTAGAAAGACCTCTATTTCAGTCTGTCTAGTGCTTAGAGTCATTCTGGGGTCCCACTATCAAATGAAGTACAGCAGATTATTTCAAAATCACACTGCAAGTTACAAACCACTTTTTAATTGCAGGTTTCGTGCAATGTTATTGTGCAACCTTTGTGCTTTACTAAGACATCAAGAAAGCTGTAGAAATTCAAACTAATGGAAATTATAACACACACAGCAACTAAAACCAAGAAACAAAAATTATATATCAGTTAAAGGGTACTGCTGCAAAGAGAGAAATTAATAACGTACAAAAAAGTGGATTTTTATGTGCAGATTGGTACAGCAAGACTGGGTTTTCCATTTTAAAATTACTAAAAGAGCTACTGTCAAGATTTCTTGTTTCTGAAACATAACAAAGGCAATTTGCAGAACTGTGTGGGCAACAATGGGGCTGCTGGAACACAGTTAAAGAACCTTTGGCATAATAAGGTGTTACATAGAGTTTAAATGTTAACCAACTCTACTGGACAGACTCCTGGCAGGTCTTTCTGAAATCATCATGCTTCTCCATTCCTCTCAGTGTTTAGGGGCTGAGAAAAAAATACTTAAATTGTACACTTAACTATAAACCATACAATCATGCACACTGGCACTAAAAATCATTCCCAACCTGCTGATATAAGAGTGCCATTTACTACTGTAAAGTTCTGATTATATCTCACCATAGTTAGGCAACATGTGGAAAAAATACACTGTTCATCATTTTGGCACACAAATAAAATCCAGACATTGTCTACTAAAAACATCAAAGTAATCCTGTGCACAAGTTTCTATTGTATATAGTTATATTTGTTATGCAGAAAAAAAATCACAGAGAGCAATAATACAATTTGGAGTGAATTATAAGAGTACATTTCCCCTCCCAAGCTATTATAGCTCAATATATATTCCCTCTATCAACTACACTGCTGTCCCAGCAGCAGTTTCAGCACTTCTTTCTTGCAGATTTTACAGCATCACACCTCAGTACAATGTTCTGCTGCTGCTGTAAGATACACCGTGGCATTTGCATATACAAGAACACCCACATCACTGAGTAATTCACTTGATATTAAAACCCATCTACAACTTGTGATGATTTCTGGTATTGGATTATTCCTCTGTTATCAGTCTTGGGTTATATGACAGTAACTGTTGAAGTGAGGGTAAAAAAAAGGAGTATTTTAAGGCAGTTTTAGCAAACAAGACTTTTCGCACTTGACTGTGTTTTCTGTATAATGATTTAACATCCACTGCTGCATGTTTTGGCTATCAGATTACTTATTGACAGGACTACTCAGGTCATGTCATTGGAAATGTTCTCACTTCCTTCTGGAACCACACAGTAACTTGAGAGAGGTCCACTGCTGTTCAGATTTGTGAAGGCTTCTATACTTCTTCTGTTCTTTCCTTGCATGAAGAATGAACAGCAGCAGCTCCTTCAAGGAGGAATCACCTGGACACACAGACACAAAGATAACCCTACTGATAACGCCTGAAGTATAAGAATGCAGTTTATCACACTTTTAGCAAGAACACAAAGCCACACAATAAACTAAAAAAAAAAACTGTTTTATTGTGACATTTATGACATTGAACCCTTGTTGATATGAACGACTATGGGTACTCTTGACATGTTACAATATGTCATGGTGTAGGATGGCACTGATTGTCATCTGACTTTTGAGAATGTTTAATGGTCCCTACTGACCTCAGTGCATTTTGGCAAGTCACAGAAACTTTATCATCAGGTTTGTGTATACAGTTAACAAGTAGTTGGTCTTATAAGCACCATTACAAACCCTCACATTAAGGGTATTATTAATCTAGTTTACAAATGCTTCATTGATAAAAATAGCAAGATTACAGTATACACACACTTAATTTACATGTAATGTATTATAGGCATAACTGAGATAAACTACTGAGCTAACTTTGGTTGATTGAAGTATTTAGACTGAATAATGGCAATTTTGGCTTCTAAGTTGTGTAAATATTACAGTGCATTTATAAATCTAGGTTGAAAATTCACTAGCACCAAATGGATATCATAAATGGCTGACCTAGTAAGTTGTAGTTGGAGAAGCGCAGTTTAAGAATTACAAAAATAGAGCTGTCCATCAGCTGAAAGCACATTCTTGTACCTCTGCTGAAATGATGATGTGTCTCAGCATCAGTGGCCCACTTCCAATGGTAAAAGTCCCAGTTTTCAAGATTCAACATATCAAGGTAGCTCAGCTACACGTAAGAGCCTGAGAAAGTGGTAGTTTTGAGCTCATGTATTCATCCTGTACCTTGTTTATATAATAATATGATAGTGCTTGTTCATACAAATGTACTCATGTAAGATTGTACCTATGATATGAAGAATCTGATTGGGAGGAATATTCAGTCCTACCTATCTATCTTTGGTTTAATTATTTGGTCTTTGGTTGATGAATTAATGAAGCAATATCTGAATTTTCATTTTCAGGTTATCTCCCAGCTCACCACTGAGGTAGTCTTTGTCATGTTTTGCTTCAAGCTGGTAAAGTTCCTTCTTTTTATAGAGTGGAATACTACTGATTTGTAATGAGTAATTTCCAGGCACTGGCTTCTTCTTTGTGAAATGAAGGTAACTTATCCCGTCCTTCTTATTGATTCTAAAGAAGCCATCTTCATTTCCGGAGTCAATTAAGTATCGGTTATGATTTGTCAGTGTGGTGAGGGCAGGGAGCAGTTCCAGGATGCGATCTTTGTTACTGAGATCTGAGATGTTGATGGAGAAGACTGCTGCTTTCTCAATGTCCCAGCTGGCAAGGCTGATTGGTGGCTCCAGCTCATGTGGGTCCTGCACAAGAACAAAGGATGTCAGTTGGCTTTGTCTGAGAGCATTTCACACGTGCCTCTGTGTGTTTCTTGCCCAGGTCATTCATTACTAATTAGACAATTTTTAAAAGGAGGTTCTGTAACATAATCTGTCAAATCCACTCTTAGGGCCTAGGACTCCTCAGGATGAGGTACAGAGTGTGTCTCTACCCCTCTGTGGGTAAGAGGAACCTGAGACATGTGCTGGAAGTTTCTGTGCACGGGCCTTGCTGCCTGACAGATGAAACCCCTCCATGCTGGGAGCCTTTGACCAGCCTCCCACAAAGAGAGCAAACAAGGCACACTCCTCCTCTGTGCCAGGGGAGCCACAGGCTGAGAGAACAGCTGTGAACGACAGCAGGGTCTGTGAGGGAGCCACAGCATTGCACTGGGGATTTTCTGCTTTGCAAGATTCATTTGGGTTAAGCTGGAGCCAGGGCAGCCTGCAGGTGCAGCAGAGCGCTGGAAAAGCAGCCTCACCCTTCACCTCTGACTGGGTGGTAACATTTCAGACAGCAGCACAAGCTGTAACATTTTCATTTGGAAAGCAAGGGAAGCTCTACATTACTTCTGAGACAAAAACACTACCTGACTTCCAAAACTAGCCTTGGTCTACTTTAGGGTGTAGATCGTTCCTGAGGGATTGTCTCTTGGCCCACATCTTTCTGAGTCCTGTTTTCACAAGACAGCCACAATCTCCTTCCCCCAGAAAGGGTCAATTACCTCTGCTTCATTTGCAGTTTCATTAGCACTCCTGCGCTTCCTTCCTCTCTTGGGATAGCCATTGATTTTACATTCATAACAGGCTTCTGGAGAGAGGGAGTTGTCATCTACTTCTCCACTGAGTGAAAGCTCTTGTCCTTGACCTCTGCCTAGCCCCACTCCAGAAACACAGTGTCTGAGAGAGGAAGAAATACAAAATTAACTCCAGCGAGACATAGATCTTATCAAAAGCTGAATTTGGGGTCTGTAAGTACAAATAATTAAGCAATTATGTTGCATTCATTTCCTAGGAAAAATTTCTGCTAAAGTCAACAGACAAAATTCTCACTGAATCACATTGAGGCCACTCTATTTCAAGAATCTGCCTTCATGGGTTTTTGCCCAAGAGAGACCTGCCAATATTTAACAGTCTTAAAAACAGAGGCTTAAGCTCTGAGTTTTTGTTAGCAATTTCTGTTATCCAGCCTGGAACACATTTAAAGAGACCAGTTTTCAACAACTGCTGAAAAATCTGAAAAGTGAGGTCTTTCATAATGCATCCCAAAGCTTTTAGTCACTTACAAAATTTAAACGACAATCTTTCTGCTTTCCATTTGGGTTGCTTGGCCCTATATGATGTGCAGTCCAAGCATGCCCAGTGGAGCAGGGTAAAATTGGTTTTATTGATAAAACAGGCATTTATTAAAAATACATTAATTTGAAACACAGAAGATGGAACATACAAGAACCTAAGAGCATGCAGAGTTGTTATTCCAACCAGCAGGTGAAACCACTTGTATAATGTAATTTCTTTTTGCAGCTGGTAGGGGGTGGTATTATTAATGTTTGTTTTGTTCTTCTTTAAGGAGACAAGTGAATCACAGCAAGGAGTGCGAGCTCTCAAGTGCCAAGCTCAGGGGACTTGGCAGGCTGCTGGGGTGTGGAGAGGTGAAAGCAGTAGCCTCAAATAGAGGATTGAACCTGGTAGCCCTGACCAAATTACAGTTTCAAGCTTTAAACCCCTCCCTTTCCACGGTTACCTTTCCCAAAACCCTCCCCCACCCAAAATCTCCAAAATCAGTAGGTGCATCCAATTCTTGAACGCCTTCCCAATTCTATCCCACTTTAACTGCTGACAATCCCCCTGGTTCTGCTGCTCCACTCTGCAAAGAAAGGAGTGGACTATGTCCCCTTGGTGTCTGTTAGTTTAAAATGAGAATCCCTTACCCTTGTCCTATTCTGAAGTAACCAGGTGGACATCCACAGACATAGCCACCTTCAGTGTTTGAACAACCATAACTGCATGGGGCTTGTGAAGAACCGCATTCATTGATATCTTGGCAACCTCCACTAAACTGCTCATACTGAAATCCAGTAGGGCACATACATTTATAGCTTCCCAAAGTATTGTGGCAGGATGCTCCTCCACAAATGTGTGCACTGAGACATTCATTTTCATCTGGAAAAGAAGCAGAATATACCATGTTAACTTTTACCCAGGTACAGCCCAGCCTACCCTGTGTACAGGTCATGCTTGGCTGAATGAGCTCCAGCTCAGATGGACACAGACAACTGCACTTTTCCTCCCCCTTGGCTGGGGCAGTGGTCTCTGGGAGATGGCTACAACCACACAGCAGCAACACTGGGACTACTCTACAGAATATGTTTCATGCCATGTCAGCTCATGCCTGGAAAGCAGTGAAACAGAGAAGACAGGTTTTTCTTTTTTTTCCCATAAATAACTGAGAAGAATAAAACTTTGTACAGCCAACAATCTGGTCAAGTAATCCCTTGTTCACAGTGCTGTTCAACATTAAAGGAAAAAGAGCAAGGAATAAAGTTCTGACACTTTTTCCAGGCATTGAAAATTCCTCCCTACACACTTACATGTAAATATTAGACATGGGTAAGATAAGGAAAGTAGTAAAGTAAAAATAAAAGCAGCTGTAAATACAAAAGACTGCTGTATTTTGAACCAGTCCTTTTCCAAACTTCCGAAGGGTGGCACTGTAGGAGTTTGAGGTCAGTTCATGCTTATTTACTGAAGATGGCTACTTTTTGAAATGAAGCTGGTCTGATTTTTGGTGTCTGATGCAGAAAATTGCTTCAAAAATTCTGAATAGTATTGTTGCCCATTTTCTGTGATAAATGCATGTGTACATTGTGGGTATGTGCACACATAAGAAACTCCATTTGGGAGGTACAGAGCAGCATCTCTAACCTCAACATCCAGGTTACAGGGGAATAAGTCAGAGCATTATTGTCTTTTTCCAAACAATGTGGCTCTTTGTTCTTTGTTTAAAAGCAATGTCTTTGCTTCTTGCAGCCTGATTCACAATGTGGTGTACTGTGGAAGTGCCTGGGCAGGGGATGCAGTCACAGACAGCAGAAGATATGGGAGGAACCAAAGCATTCTTCAGTGATTATCTAAATGTGTTGCAGCAACATTAAAAAAAAGTCCCTGAACGATTCATTAAATAGGCTAAAAAAGACACAAACTGTTTGCAGAGTTGGGATTGCCAAGGAATATGAAGGAATTGTCACGGAAAAACCTAGTACATGGAGTCTTCCCCTGTGGTATACCCAGGAGATCCAGATAAGTATCTTAAGAATATACAGTTACAGACAGTGCAATGTGAACATGTGGAGACCACAAGGTATTAAAACCTGGAGCTGAATCCTGTGTTTCCAGAGCCTGTAAGGGTTTGCCATTAATTCAGAGCAATGTTTCAGTGTTTATCACACCTCACAGCAACTATACCAACATCATAAATGCTTGTCTGGGCCACAAGATAAATGCTTTTTTGGGCCACTGCACCAAGAGCAGATATGCTCACTTCACCATGCTCCACAGCAGCAAGAAACAGAACACAAGTGAGATTATTTCCCATATTTTGGGTGAGTGTCAGGAAAAAAAAATATATGAAGGAAAAAGTTTTGGGACCTTTAGACTGCACAAGCTGTGCTGTCAGGCACCAGCCTTACTCTCCTGTGCTTTGTAAGACAGCTCTGCTTTGCTCAGCTTCAGCAGAAAGGAGAAATGCCATGAGAACACAGGGACCCAAGTCTCCTTTCCTGCAC
Organism: Cinclus cinclus; assembly: GCF_963662255.1. Taxonomy (NCBI): domain Eukaryota; kingdom Metazoa; phylum Chordata; class Aves; order Passeriformes; family Cinclidae; genus Cinclus; species Cinclus cinclus. The sequence continues at coordinate 11,177,895 of NC_085058.1, forward strand.
CTGTGGACTTCTGCCTGGACTGCCCCATGTCCAAGAAGATGGAAGTACTGGCTGAGTCTTGCCCCAGCTGTGGCTCTCAGAAGAATTTTCCCAGGTGAATTATTGGGTGGACCAGTATTTTTGGTGCCAAGGCTGGCATCTTTCTTTCAGTGGGGCAAGTACTCACTGCTTATGCACTTTGAAACTGGTATTCCCTGTATAAATCTAAACAGTAGTCAATGGCCTCAGAAGCTGGAGTATCAGTGTACACCTGGTTTGGAAATACACTTAGTTAAATGTTTTCACCCAGGAAGACCTGGAAACAGCCAAGGTGTTTCACAAAACTCAGCACTGCACTTTTTTCAGATTCCACAGTGTCCTCCAGCAGCCAGGCAGTGCTGCTTTGTTGGGGGTTTTCTATCCTCCTGTAGATTAAATTCTAATTTAACCCTAAACTCTGCTAATTTAATTAGCATTCAAAATCCCCATATGTTTTTGTTCCCTCCTTGTTCCCTGTATGTCACAGGCATAGAGTGCAAGAGTTTGCAAAGCAAACGTCACAGCAAGGACTGCATAAAATGTCAGGAGGTTTGGTAAGCACAGTTAAAAGCAGAGACCTCCCTGGAGCACCACAGTGATAACAAGGCAAGGCATGTTTATCTTTTTGAAAGCAGAGAAAGCGAAACAAAAAGTTATAAAGCTTTTTTCTCTTGAAGAGGTCATCAAACACATCTCTGGGCATCCACACAAGACTAGCTTGCATGAAGCCCATCAAGTGTGATAGAAACTGCATATAACTGTCACTAGAGGAAAATTTTTCCTGTTTCTCTTGCTTGAATCCTGCACTGCTGAAACAGAGGCTTTTCCCATGACTGCCACACAGGCAGCCCCATCTATGAGGGCTCAGAGACTTGGCATAGCAACAAAGTTTTGACAGGGAAGAAATAGGCATTTAATTCACCAGTGTATTTACTTATTAACGTATGAGCACTAGCATCTGCTAATTATAACCAGAATTGTCCTGTAAGCACTCACTCTAAACTGTATCCCAAAGCTTCAAGGAAGCACCTTTAGATATACAGCTGCAGGTTTGCTCAAATATGACAAATTCTGTACAGACGAGAGACTTAAACACAGCAGCCTTCCTGTAGGTGTTGTAAGAATGACAGAAGCACAGATCAAGTAGGATTTTAATGGAATTTGAGATGCTTGAGGCCAGAAGTTGAATTTTATGATTTAACAGTCCAGAGTTGTACTTCTGAGAGTGCCAGGCTTAATCCACCATCCACTCTTAGACAGGACCTTTGTCCAAGCAGACACCTTTGCAAAGTTGAGTAAGATTTCCTTTGTTTAGACCACAAAATACATGAGTTACACCAGTTTCCTCAAAGTCTATACAACCTCTAGCACTCTCAAGGAGAGCTTTGTCCTTAAACACTTCTTGAACCAGGACATGGGCTCCTGTGTGCTTCATACCCACTCTGCCTTGACAGGAGAACACATTTGTAATGAAACTCTGCTGAACTTAGCAAATTATAATCAGAAAGTATGGCAACCTGCACCATCGCCCTTCACTTCATGCTGTTAACAAAAGTAACATGCATTTTAATGTATGAATTTACAAAAGTGACTTGCCAACACATTGGTTCCACTGGTAATGCTGGAGATATCCTTGTGGGCAGCTGCACCTGTATCCTCCAATTATATTTTGGCAGCCATGCTGACACCGGTGGTTGCCATCACATTCATCAACATCTAAAAGAGTGAAACACACTTTGAGTTTTGGGAGAGAAGCTCAAATTATGCTGCATTTGGAAAACATGTTACAAATAATCATATATATTAATTTACCATATATATACGTATATTTCAGGATCTTCCAAAAACTTGACCACTTTAGGCCTTTCAGGTTTGGATTTGTGGCTCCACAGCAAGTAATATAGGGCTGAAAACCATGGAAAGCTCTCACATTCAGCAAAAGTTTTCATTTTTGCATTCTGCTGTGGAGCAGACAGCAGTCCCATTTTTGTATGGGACCCCTAATGCTTTCCTAAGGGTCCCATCTCCACAGCAGACAGACCCTTGCTTTTACCCTGACATCCAATCAAAAAATCCCAGATTACCTCTTTTCAAAACAACTCAAACTCTGTCCCAGGAGAAGGTTCTGTCACCTTGGAGATGCAAGACTTCCTGTCCTTGATGAATCCCTCAGAAAACTATGCAGGATTCAAAAGAAGTTCACTGAACTTATGACACTTAAACTAAAACATTCCAGGCTATGTCTCCTCAGAAAATATCTGCCCAACCCTTCAGAATCCCACAATATATCCATTTGTTCTGGCCCACAGAGAGAAATACTGCCTTGTTGCTAAATTTCTGTACCCCCCCACTTCAACCTACACATGGTTGCTTCTGTTGATATTGGTGCTTACTCCATAAGTCCTTCCTTAGGTGACAGAAGAATAAAGATTAAGGAAGCAAGAGAAGGCCAAGTTAAATGTATTGTGTTGTACCCACCTTCACAGCTCTGCCCAGTTTGATCAAGTGAGAAGCCACGTTGGCACTCACAAACAAAACTTCCTGGTGTATTCTGGCAAATGCCCTTTGCCCCACAAAGATTGATCTCAGTAGCACACTCATTGTTGTCTGAGGGAAACCAAAGCTCAGTGTTAGTTTGTAGTCATAATTTCAAATAATAATAATTTCAAAGCTGATGTCCTGGCCATGCTAATGGTGGAAGGGTTGTGGCAGGAGGTAAAGGCATCAGTAACACAGGTGTCCCACTGCCCTCCCAAGTTCTCCCTTTGCATTACAAGACACTTCACACTGCCTTGTTTTGAATTTGGAAACACAAAAGTAATAAGAAGGGGAACTTTCTTTTCTTCGTCAAGAATATGGAGTTTGATGTTTTGGTCTCCAAACACCTCCAAATTCACACCAATACCACAAGATCATCAAACTGACACAGAAACAGGATCCAGCTTGCAGAGCAGAAAGTGTGTTTTGCAAGAGGAAGCAGTTTAGTTTAACGCTTCCATGTACTCAATGGGTATGTGTTCAGAGGACAACTGCAGAAATGGATATTTCACAGCTGTTTCAAGAAGCCTTGACATCATCTCAATGAGCTACAAAAAGAGAAATAGAGCTATTTTTTTTTCTCAGTGCCTAAGAAAGTGTAAGGCAAGAATTACAGTGCTGTTTTTACTGGCTGGTTCTCGCAAATGCAAGATTCAAAGACAGATTATGAAAGCAAGGGATTGTAGGAGGAAGGAGCCTCTCTGCATCTCTGGTGGCATTAGGATCAGAATTTGGGCTATGTTTCCATCTGGTTCCTCAGGAAGATGATTTTACCTCCTTGCTACTTTGCTTCTGGAGTAAGGGTCAATAATAAATCCCAAATCTGTGTCTACCTTCCCATGTCACCTACCAATGCAGGCTGTATGGTGCTGAGTGAATCCAGGAGGACATTTGCAAGTGAATCCCCCAATAGTGTTGACACAAAGGAACTGGCAGTTGTGCTGCTTTGTTGCACATTCATCAAGATCTAAAAAAACCCAAGAAAACATCTTTCACTTATGTTCCCTGGACTCAGAAATAAGTGATTACAAATAAATAACGGCAAATAAAGCTTTTTGAATTTACATTTCACTTCCAATGCTGGTTTCCAGTTCCTCTTAGATGAAGCCCCACATTTAATGAATGGGACTTTGGAGCTACACAGTGTCCATGCTAATAACACTGAATTGCAAACAACGCTCTCATCTGTCCAAAAGTTGCTGTGACATAATAAATGTCTACTCAGCCAATAAATGGGAAGTCACCATCTTCATGAGACCTGGGAGATTGGAAAATGGTCTTGCACTGAAGCACACTATTATTCCAAAAGAAATACCAAAATGCTAACAACAAAGTACACTGTCATTCTCCATGCCAGATTTGGAATTGCTGCTCTAACTTGTGTGGTTTTAGTCAAATCTTAGTTACCAAGACACATAAATGTATGACATTTTAACAAATATTCCAAAATCTCTTCTGCTTTGCCTTACCCAGCATGCTGCAAAAGCAGTAGGTAAAAATTCTGTTGATTGGCAATGTATTGCAAACCACAGTCATCTTTGTATCCAATAAGATTCATTAATAATTTAATTATATGGCTTAAACCAATAGGCTTACCAAAATAAGAACAATCATATATATTATTAACTCCAAAATCTTTTAAGATCACCTGCGATCAACCTGCAAAAAATCCTGTCGATCTGTTGTTCATCCAAATTAACAAGGAATTAACTGAAATGCCAGCTCCATCCTGTGCAGGACAATTCCACTGTCTTTAGTGGAAATACTCATATGAATCAAGGAGACAGATTTGCATTATTTAAATGTCTTTGCAATAATTCTTGCCTGTGAAACAGAGTTTCTGCAGTAAATTCTTTTCTTGATTTTTACCTTTGCAGCTTCTCCCATCTTCTTGCAGGATATATCCTTTTGGACATGAACACTGGTAGCTCCCCTCTGTGTTTTTGCAGATGAAATTGCAAGGTTTTGGAGACTCATTGCATTCATTCAGATCTATAAGAAGCAAAACCAGATCAGTGCTAGTAATTAAGATTTGTGATAATGTTTTACAAAATGTTCAGGATAGATTAGAAGGAAATCCAAATCCCCAAAGCATTAAGAAGTGACATTTTATTTTCTCATTTTTCAAAATCTTTCTATTTCCTTCTTCAAGTCCTCTCTTAGTAATAATTTTTATATACAAACACCACAGTGAAAAACCTACCAATGCAAAGGGTGCCAGTGACATCTGTAGTATAGCCCGGATTGCAAAGGCAGTGATAAGTTCCCCTCTCATTGATGCACTCCCCATTGCGGCAGACATCATGAATAACCTTGCACTCATCAATATCTGCAATTAAACGAGTGGAAAAAAACTGATTTTGTACAGCTTCAAAAGATTCTTGTAACCTGACATGTAGAAACCCACACCTTACATAAAACAATTATATAAAATAATGAAATATTGCACAGATTTAAGGAGAAATATTAAGTGGAAAAATACAGAATGGAGCATTAATCTAACCTTCTTATGCAAAGAACAAGCTGTAAGTGGAAGGGAACAACCGGAGCTGTATCCGGCTGATCATGTATCAGCCTCCACAAATCAAACACCAATTTGCCTTCATGTACACAAATAGCTCTCAATGTGTGTCTGCAGCTCACTTAAATGTGAGAGTGCAAATCCCCATTTGAGTGCATGTCAGTCAACCAGGACATAAAGCAAGTATTGGCCAAGATGGGATGGATGCCTCATCATCCAGGGCCTTTGGCTGTGCACCTTCCTCCCAAAGGACTATACTCGGTTACCATGAAAAATCTCAGAAAATTTCAGCTGATATCCAAAACATTTAAGACCTTACAGTGTTCAAATATGCAAAAAGAGAGCTTATAACTTAGCACTTAATTTGGCACTGTGTAAGAAATCATTTAATGAAAAATACCTGCTCCACTGGATGTGTATCCTCGGCCATGAGGGCAAAGCTTCTTGAAGGCCACGGTGCCTGGGAAGGGACAGACCTCACAGTTCTGCCCCCAGCCTCGGCCACCATCACAGCAGCATTCCGACTTGGTGACGGCATTCCTGTTGCTCGATCCGATTTGGCACATACTTTGTAAGACTTCAGTGAAGCAGTAGCCCTCCCTGTTGTCTGGAAGACAAATTGTGCATCACAGAGAATCCTAATGGTGAATTCCAGAGGGTCACGAGATACTGGGAATTTAGTCAGAAATATAACAGAAAGGGCATACTTCACCCTGAGACTGCAGAACTGAGAGTGAAAGACTACCAGCAGTAAGAACGAGAGAATGACATCTAAGGGAAACAAAGACAAGAACTTTAGAAAAAGGTGGAAGACAAGAAGTTGCAGTATGCTTATAAAAATGCATGTTTCTGTTTGAACCTAGAGAAAAAGAACTGGCTGAAAATCAGGACCAAGGAAATGTCAGAGCAGTTCCTGGCTGACTGAAACCACGGAACAGTCAGCTTTCATAGCAAGTCATCCCAGCTGGACTGACTGAGGCAGGTAAGAAGGAACTTGCAAGAGGACACCTACATACGAAGGCCCCACCCCAAAGACATCTAAGTGGGTTTTCTCACCACACATTTCTAAATTTAATTTCAGCCCTCATTGCTGCTAGGCAAGTGGCAGTTCATTCAGGTGTAAATTGGGACTTACCGAGGCACTCATCCTGGGTGTCAGTGACCGTGAATCCCTCGTTGCACTCACACTTGTAACTCCCCACGGTGTTCACACAGCGGCCGTTCTCACAGAGCCCAGGTTTGGTCTGACATTCATTCTCATCTGCATTTTTGAAATTTTACGACAAAAATTAAGTCCGTTATTAGAATAATATAGGTAAGAGGTTGGTATAGAACTTTTATGCTGTGCCTTCTGCCTGCTTAAACTTCAACTTTTTTTATTTTTCTTATATTTTAAAGTTTCTTTTATTCCATTTTCAGAGGAAAGATGGCCATCTTTGTGGCCAGCTCACAATTGTTATATATTTATATTCCTCACGGGTTTTCAAAACTTTTCATAGCTATAGCGGTGCTTCTGAATGCCATCCAAGGTTTAAAAAAATTTCAGATGTACTCTTTCATGCTCGCAGAGATAAATGAGCCTACAGCAACCAACCCAAATCCTGACCTCCTTCCCTCAGAGCATTCAGCAGCAGCAGTACAAACTGTAAAGACACCCACACCCAGATTTTCTTACTGCCCACAGATGTGTCCACCTGAACAGCAAAACCAAATGTGTGCAGCACCAATAGATCCATTACACAAGTAGTTGTGCAATTCTGCCCCTGAGTTTCTTCACACTTTGTTAAATACAAAATTTTTAACACTGCTGAGGAACTATGTATTTCAAGAGCTTCAACACTTCAGTGTCACTTACCTATACAGCCTTCTCCATCTGGTCTGCGCTGATAACCAGGCCCACAGATACACATGTAGGTGCCAATTAGGTTTTTGCATTCCATCTGTTTTGAGTCACAGTCATGAATTCCTTCTTCACATTCATTCTGATCTAAAACACAAGGTTTAGACTTTATTATATAGAGACATGATCCTGGAAATTCACAATAGTAAATTCTGACTTGAGAATCTCAGTCATAATCAAGCTGTACAAATACATTTATTGTTCTAAACCAACCATAAAATATACTAGCCTTGAGCAAATTGATTTCTCCCAAATGCCCATTTTTAGGGCAAGACAAAACCACTTCATCTGATATGACCTCACTTTAGGCAGATGTATAAATTTACTGGCAGGACAGGACTAGTACAATCAAGTGCATAATGCAAACCATAGAATTTCATCCCAAATTCTTTCTGACTCAGTTACTTCCTGGGATTAAAACTCTGGCCCAATGGCACAGTGAGTCAGAGCCCTGCCCCTGCAGGAACTGAAATCATTATATCATAACTGTGAGAGTGTGGTAGGAGCTTTACCTCTGCACATTCTCCGGTCCTCCCGCAGAACGTACCCCCCGGGGCACTTGCACTCGTAGGATCCAAAAGTGTTCACGCAGCGGAAGGCGCAGAGCAGAGGGTTCTGAATGCACTCATTGACATCTGGATTTGGAGCAACAAAGACCATGGGGGAAGGGAAACATTTGTGTAAAACCCAGCAGACTTGAGTGCACAGGTATTAGGTACAGGCAATACCACAGATCCCAGTTTACTGAGGACTAGATTTTAATAGCTGGGGACACTTGGTTCTACTCTTCATGGATTTCTGTAGAGAAGCAGGCACCAGACATGCCAGGATGTTTGCACAGCTATCTGAAGTTTCAATAAGTTCAACAGCAAGCAGCCAATGGAAATAATTTCCAGATCCATGCTGCCAAAATAGTTGCTCAGTTAAAACTATATATTTTCCCCACCTAGGTTCGGTTTTTTGGATTGGTTATTTAAATTCTACATGCACTAATTTAGCTTCCTCATAAACTGAATTCTATAAAACAGTATCCTTACTAGAAACATTATTTTGAAGTGCATTTGCATACAGCCTGAACTAGTTGAGTAATTACTGCTATATAGTGATGTTTCTGCAGTCTGCTTGCTCCTCCTCTGCAATTTGAGCTTCTACCCAAATTCCACAGGGAAGTGAATGAAGCTCTAAGTGTATGTAAAAATAATGCAATCTGATGCAAAAATAGAAGAATTCTTTTGCATGGGCTTGCAAAGAAATATATTGTGGCAGATAATTTAGGAACAGCTGTGTCAAGTCAGAGGACAGTGTCAGAATGTCCTAGGACATTCTCCTTTCCCTGGTTGTAACAGAAGAGTATAAATATTAAAAACCTCATACCCTGTGTGCAGAGATCTTAACCCTGATGCAGCCTCTCAGTTTAAGAACTTCCACAGCCAAAAGCCACAACCAAACTATCAAGCTTAATTTCCACTGATGGATTCCCACACAAATTTGTATAATATCTTTCTGGGTCAATTTATACTTGTGGCCTCACTAATATTCTTCAGCAAAGGGTTCCACAACTTAAATAAATACCATGCATATAAAAATGTTTGCTTTGGTTTGTCTAACATGGTCCCTCTATTTTTGGTACCTTTACCACTTGTGGCTTTATAAAATCATATATCTCTTCAACCACATTTTCCACACTGAAAAGTTATAATTTATTTTTCTTCTATACTTCTGATCTTCCTTACTTCTCTTCGTGCATTTTCAAATTTTAATATTTGAAATTAGACACCAAAGCATGAAAAATATTCAACTTAGGGGTACCATGGTAATTGTTGAGTGCTGTATTTGTATTTTCTTGTTTGTTCCCCGTTTTCTCCCAAACTCACTCAAGCAGCTCATTTGCTATCTTTATCACCCACAGTGAGTCTCTTCTCTCAAGGAGGTAGGCAAAAACCATACACACAGTAAACAGCACTTCTGGGAACTGTTCTGAAGAGACTGTATCCCAACATGCTCCTCTCTAGGCAGTCCCTTAGTAGATACCACCTTGAAGTCTGTCCATCCCAGCTCCAGAGAAACATACTACAGTTCAAGGTGGATACAGGGAGGAGGAGCCCATTTTCCCATTTCAGACAAAGAGGTATTGTTCCAAGTGTCCATATTTCATTTTTAAAGCTACTTTACTCCCCTCAGCTGTCTTCAAAATCAGGAGGCACAATTACAACAGTCCTTAGCACACGGGAGTCCCACCTTCACAGGTCATCATTGGCCCAGGCTCAAATCCTTCTACACAGGTGCATTCAAAGCCTCCTATCACATTCCTGCATGTTCCATTTCCACATGGGTTTCCAACAGCACATTCATCAGTATCTGCAAGTAGTTAGGCCAAGGCAAGAATACATGGTTATACTCAACCAAAATGATAAAAAATCTATGTTGTTGATGTACATCCAGAAAAACAGAAAACGCAAGAACTCACTTAGAGTACTGAATTAGACTCCTAGAATAATTTGGGATTGCTAAAGGTTATCCGGGTCAAACACTCAGCCAGAGCAGGGCCAGATTGGAGCAGATTGCTCAGGCCCTGCCCTGGCAGTTTTTAAGCACTAGCAGGGAGGAAGACTCCACAACGTTAGAATAAAACAACCCCACTGTTCCTTTATGCAATACTTAGCAACTCAGGAGAATCTCTAAAATGGAAGCTGGAACAGCTGTACTTACCCACACATTCTGCTCCTTGTAGGATGTAACCATACGGACATTCACAGCGGAAAGACCCATCTGTGTTGATACACTGCCCAAATTTACAGTTATCAGGATCAAGGCACTCATCCACATCTTAACAAGAAGTACAAACAACACAGTAAGTGCAATTGGCTTCATGTGCTTTTAGACTTCTCTCAAAGAACAAAGTGTTCTAGCAAAAAATATTTCTGAGATCACAAAAAATACTAATATTTAAATTCTGACATATTAGGATTAGGGTACAGAATTCGTTTTGCAGGCCAGCTTTCAGAATGCAGAAAAGAAACTGATTCTAAATGTTAGATATAAACCTCTCTGACTGGAGCTACAGGGAGAGCAGCAGATATGAAAAGCAGTAGTCATCCAGTGCTCCTTAAATGCAAACTTTTGCCAGTAAGGCTGAAGTGCTGTTTGTCTTGGGAGAGAACAGAATGTACTGAAGGGATCTGGGAAACTGTGGTTTGCACTTCTGGAGGATTAAAACCACTTACTGTAAACAGGCTACCCATATTGTATAAGAAAACACAAGTATGCTACGTGACATTAGATCCATTCTCTAGATCCTACATAAGTTTCCTAGCTCTAAAAGAAGTTTAATTTCTGATATTTGAGATATTCAAGCTGGAATTTGAAATCAGTATGAAAAGTTGGGGAAGATGAAAGGTATAGAAGTTTCCACAATTCATGGCTTTGGGGAATAGTTGCAGACGTGTTATTCTCAATTGAAATGGGGAATGGGGGATGGGTGGAAAAGGGACACTGATGCAAAAGTGGCACTGTGCAGTTCAGGCACTCACCCAGCCTTGCGTCACCAGGTCCAACAAGGATGCCAATTCCAAATGGACAAATCTGTCTGAATGCCTCTGAAAAAAAAACCCATAAAAATCAAACCATATGTTAAAGTCTATCTTGGCAATCAGCATTCCACACAAACTACACGTAACCACTGCTACCAGTTCATCCTCCTCATATTCAGCTCCAGGAAAAAGGTATGTAAATGTATAAACTTGTCATTTTATATTCATGCAAAAACTGCATGTTTGCTTTACATGTCATCTGATCTCCTGTATGCATATGGATAAAATCCCGTGAATAATTAGCAGTATTTAACTTCTTTAAGAAACAAACTAATGCAGCATTTCTATTTTAGAAGTATCAATAGCAGTGACTGCATTCTTTTCTGTTGTAAAATTTCCTATATTTTCTAAAGAAGGCATAATTTAATCCAGACTCAGCTATCTTAAAGCTATTTCTTTTTTAAAATATGAGAAAAAGAGCCTTGATATCCTTTGGGAGAGCTTGGACTGTGAAGAATGCATGTGTTGTCACTTCAAGGAAATGCTGCAACATAAGCTGTGCTTTTCAACTGACTTTGGTTCACATGGTCCATGTCAATGGAATGAAACATGCACAGGCAATTGGCCTAGGAGGAATATTGCAACTGGCACTTCTAATTCTCTTTTCTAACCTCAGCTTTTGTGAGGATATTCTGCAAAACATCTACATGACTAATGAATGAAATGAACTGCAATCATGTATTGCTGAATCCAGTAATGCTGTTAACCGCATTTGTCAGCACGAATTAAAGTCCGTTCAGCAAATTGCACCACGATGCTACAAAGGCCTGTTGAGTTGCTTGATGTCAAGTTACTCACTCTTAAAAAGGATACTAACAAAGGAAAGTGTTTCTTCTGCAATGGTCCAGGCAGGCTTTCCTTCCTCAAGGCCTGCATTTTGTTATCCCCTGCTACTTTTGCAAGTCATTCACATTGATAAGATTACAAATTTACATTTTCTTAATAACAAAATTCAGATGCAGGTCTAGTTTAACTGTTGGGAGGTTATTTTAATTAGATTTCATGTTTATGGCACTGTCTCCTATAGCTATTTGCAATTAGAAGAATTCCATTTTTGTCTTGCAGGAAGTGCAGATCAAAGCCTGCATTAAGGCTCTACTTACTGCTTTCCACTTTCTGTATGTGATACCTCCGTAGCAAAATATCCAGCACCTAAAAATTTTAACAAATCCATATGCAAAGAAGGAATATGTTTGATACCTGACTATCCAAGGGATGTGGTTTTTTTAGACTGCAATGGCATCTACTTTACAGAGACCTATGACAATTACTAGGGTTGAACACCTTTAGAAAATTATTTTTCAAAACTCCTTCTAATAAGAATCCCAAACTCCATCAGTTCAGAGAGGCAGAATGGCAAGCTAGTCAATAACCCACCATCTGCTTCCTCTGGGCAGAGCTCACATGGATCTCCCCATCCCTGCCCCTTTAAGGCACAGCAACACTCTTGTTTGGAGTGGTTTCGGGACTTCGGCACAGAACACTTTCCATCTTCAAACTTGGTAAAGCAGTAGCTCACTCTCAGATCTACACAGAGAAAAAATTTGTTACGAGCAGTTAGGGCAACCTTGGCACAATTTTTACTTAGAGGTGTTAACTGCAAAATTACAGGACACCCACCACCAAAACACCCAACTTCCATCTAGCTCTGTTAATAGGCACCATCATTGTCTCTGACTGTGGAAGAGCTGAATAAGGAAGGAAGCTTGCTACCTTAGTAAAGAAAAGCTATGGGACAGTTTCCTGCTTCAGTCATGGAAAAGCAAGGGTTTTTCTCATCAGTCCAGCAGAAATTGAAGGGCTGTACTGTCCTCTTATCCTCACTCCTCTTTGAAAAAACTGAATATTGCCTCATGAATTTATATTCTGTTACTAGTAAGAATCACTGAAGTCAAGATATTTTCATCAACTTGCAATGACAATATTATGTAGTGCTAAAATGAGAGGCAATTTTCAACAGCCCTTTCCTTCTTCCTTAATCCGGAGGTACACACAAACAAAGCAAACTCTCCCTGTGGCACTACATTTTATTCCCTGGAGCTGGGTAACCAGGATGCTGGACAGAGCTGAGATCACAGACCACAAGCATCCCACAGGCAGGGAGCTGGCAGCTCTCTGTGCTGGCAAGGGGACAGCAGCAGGGCAGTTATGGAAGCAGCTGCTCACCCAGTTTTCCGGCTGCAGCATCAATGCTGGGCAACATCCAGGTTTTAACAAAGTCCTAGGTAATGGGAAGTTCTGAACAAAACTTTGTTTGGCCTGAGATATTTGAAAAAAGAGCAATCCTCTTTAGGGCATGGAGAGAAGCCCTTTTCAAGTTCATACACAAGTGTGCATTTCCTCCTGTCATTGCGGAGAACAGTGGCCTATGTTAAAAAAGTAGAAGATTGGGCTGCATTCTTTTTTAGGATTTTGTTTCTTGGTGGGTTTTTGTGATTTTTTTCCTTCTTACCTGAAGAAAAGAAAACCCTCAGACATAAGAAACTTCATTTATACAAGCTACATAAACACTAAAGCTAAAAATACGCTTTCTTGATGTTGAGTGAAGTAACTGTGCCAAACTGCATGGTGGTTGGAAGACTTGGATGAATGTTTACTGCAGGTTGGATTCATTTTTACCAAAACCACAATTTCATTTAGCCCACTGTGAAGTGAAGAACTCGCTATGGTGTCAACAAGCATCACTGCTCTGTGCCAAGCAAAACTACAGAGGTCCTTATAAAGGTCTTACTCATCAGTGGTTCCCACTGTGCACAGTGTATAGGACATTTAATGCTGTATCTATTTCATCATTTCCAAAGCCTTTAAAGTAGCTCACTCCCTAATTTGTTGTGCCTTTTCTTTATACACAAAATAAACTAATCTGTGGATTTAATTATTAGATATTCAGCTTTTAGCATCTCATCTGTTAAGTGCCCACGTTTAGGCTCTGAACTGCGTATGCAGTAATCTGGAAGCCAAAAGATACTTCAGATTTCCCTAAGCACATGAGTGCTTACTGTCCACACAACATTGCTTGCAAATTTTTTCCAACAATCTTTTTTTCCACCCACGTTTGCAGAGAGGATCAACATATAACAAGTGTTATGGTGAATATGGTAACTGTTAAGGAGGGCTTTAAAACCAGAAATGTTGCCTTTAGTCTCCTGTCTGTATTTGTGCTCCAGCTCTGTGTCTTGTTGCTGTCTACAAAGAGAAATATTGGTAGCCCAAATATTTCTTCCAGGGGTGCAAGAAAGGATTTCAGGATAACATAATTTCATTGCTTAACCTGGTGCATTTAACATTAACTTCACCCCTTTTATTGTAGTGTTCTGTTTAACGAAAAACAGATGTTAGGGCAAGACAGAACCTGGCCCCAGCTACAGAATTATCATGTTTTCCCTATGAAAAACACTGTTTGAGTCCAGAGCCCTCTTGCTGTATTAGAAACAGCTCGCTAAAAAGGCATTTATGAAACAAACAAATTTTTAAATGCCAGAAAATAGGAATGAACTTACCTTGGCATCGCCTTCCTGTGGAAGACAATACAAAGCCTTCTGGACACAGACATTTGAAACTGCCTGGAGTGTTGCTGCATGTGCCCAGGGCACAAATTTCTGGCTGTTCCACACACTCATCAATGTCTGTAAGATAAGTAATTAAAAAGATGAGAAATAATAATATTTACACTGGCAGCTGTACTACATAAAGGGCAATTTTACATCATCACTGATATCTATAATATTTGACAAACAAAAAGACCCAAAAAAAAGAACTGAAAGAGAAAGCAGTAGTCCAAGTGCAAAATCCACAGTTAGTCTTCAAATCCTCTGGCAGTGGGCAAATTTCAGCAATGTACCACCAAGGAAATAGCCTGGGATTATATTTTTCTAGGGTTCAGAGCAAGTAGTTCTGCTACAAAGAAATGATGGTGAGACCTTTTCTAGGAAGCGTGAGACTTGCTAGTGGCTACAGTTCAGAACTGTAGACTGCCACAAAAGACTGAACATTACTCACATTTAAATGCAAAGAAACTAGCTAACAATTGCAAGCAGCTAAGAGACAGAAGAAGGATTGTTCTGTACACACCTTCACATTTGTCATTCTGCAGGATGTATCCAGGAGGACAGATACATCTGAATGAGCCATCCAGGTTCTGACATGTGCCTGGTGAGCATTTTCCAGGCTCCAGTGCACACTCATTGATATCTAGAAGAAAAGAAAGGCAATTTATTTGAGGTAATTGCTTTTATCTCAGTAAATCTCTGACTGAGGCCACTTTAATTTTGATTCCATCAAACTGAAGGTGTAACTTTACAGAAGCGGGAGGAGTGATGTTCTTGTCCTCTTGTCATTGTTCCCTTCTGCTAGGTATGATGATGGCAGTGTGACAGTTCTCTCTGACCCTACTGTTTCACTAAGCATATCTGCTCAAGGCTTGCTGCATTATTTTTCAACCCTAAAAGAAAGCACTCACCAACACAAGTCCTTCCATCCAGAGCCACCTCATAGCCATCATTGCAGAGACACTGGAACGACCCAATGGTGTTCACACACTGACCATTTCTGCAGAGCATTCCATTACCACTCGCACACTCATCCACATCTAAGAAAAATAATATTGAAAGTTGTCAGAAATATCAGCAACAATGGAAAGTGGGTAGGAGATCAATCCCATTTCAAAAAGCAAGTGAGAGGAAATTACTGTATTACAAAATTGTCAAAGCAGGAGTAAAACCCAAATATTTCTGTATCTTGCGCCAACATTCAAGTGGCTCTAGAAAAGTGAGCAGTGCATAATCGAAGAGGCCTTTTGAGACTGACAAAATAGGGTTTTGTCTTTAATCACACAGATCATGCAAAAGAGAAGATAGTACCTATGATACTTGAATTAGAAGTAGAAAGCCTCATGAACACGTGCCTGGGCTCAGCAGCCCTTACCTATGCAGTCATTGTTGTGTGAGAGGATGAAGCCCAGGTTGCAGCGGCAGTTGAAGGAGCCAATGGTGTTCCTGCAGGTTCCGTTGCCGCACGCGTCTCTCTCGCACTCATTAATATCTACAAAGAAACAGAAGAGAAATAACCCAGACTGGAGAGAAGGGGAAGAGATTGTCCTTTCTCTCAAAAGGATTTTACATACGTTTGCACACTTGATACTAACATCTACAAAAATAATCAAGGGTCCAACTATCATTTGCTTCACTGTGGCTCCTATATCACCTTTCCCAAAGTAAGCGTAAGTTATCTCTTAATTGTAAGCATTCTGAAATCTCAATTTGTTCACACAACACATAACTGACAGTTGTGAATGGGATAAATACAAAATTCCGTTGTTAATGAAGATGACTGTTTCTGAAAAAGCATTTTTTCTGGCAGGAAATCAACCCTTCCTTCACTCTATGAACAAGTAGGCCATATATAACTGCTGCATTGCAACAGTAATCTATTAAATTTCTTGTCTAAAGGAATAAGCAAGACAAGATGCTCCAGGAAATTCTAAGAAGAATGAAATATTTTCTTCATAAATGAAAAAGAAATTAGACATCATCAAAGCATCCCTAGACAGGATATGTAATTTTAAAGGTCCACTCTATTTTAATGAGATGGTTTTCATTCAGTATCAGCTTTGTATCATCTCTAATGGCCAGTTTTGCACCTTTGTCTGGTGGTAAATGGCTCACAATCTCAGATATTATAATGCAAGTCCTTATTAGAGAGAGGACAGACTTAGTAACTATTTTAATGAGAGCCTAAATTCAGTTCAATTTGATATACTTGCCTATACACATTGTCCTGTCATCATTAGTTTTGAATCCATTGTGACAAATGCAGTAGAAACTTCCAACAGTGTCAATACACTGGCCATGGCTGCAGATATTGGGAATTTCTTGACATTCATTCCGATCTGAAACCAAGAGGTGCAGTGAAAATTAAGGCTTCTGAACTACAAGGCTGGAAAGATGCATTAGCAGCAACCAAGACAGTATCCAGTGCATGGCCTAACTTAAAATAGTATTTTTAATTTTTTAATGACAAAAACATTACCAAGAAAATCCCAGAAAAGGGCTTATTTGCATGTAAATTACCTCTTCCAGTATTTGTGGACCTGAAAAAAATTTAGCATAAAAACTATATTTAGCAAACTCAAATTCTTGCTGGAGGGAAACCATATCACCATGGCTTTGAAAAGCAGAATTACTGACACAAGATTGGAAAGGGTCTGAGTCTGAGGGCTCTATATTGACGGCAGGAGATATGAAAGAAGCATATGAATTACAGTTTGCATTCTTCTCATGAACGTAGCTACTTGCATTTAGCCACGTTTAATCGTACAAATTTCATGATCTCATGGAAATCAACAGAACAGAAAGGGGGATAAACACCACACTCTTCTCTCTAGGCTTAGAGAGAGATAAAAGGCACTGGATTTATCAACTTATAGTGCAGAGAGAAAACAGGCACACATACACATGTTGCAGCAACCATGAAATGTGGCAATCCTATAAACTGGACAGAGCTCAAACAGCAAGAAGAGTTACTGCAATATGGAGTCAGGGGATATTTTGTATAATTCTGCAGAGGAGGAGAGCTCTCCTGCCAGCATGTGATTGCTGCCCTTAATAGCAGGGCACCTCTTATACTTGTTCAACAACCAACTGCTTCCTGCTACCCTTGTTAGAAATGCTTTCAGGCAGAACCCAGGATTCTATTAATAGTAAATGAAATAAAATGTTAACAAACAAAATGTTTGCTCTCTGTAATAGTTTTTTCCATGACAAATCAGAAACATCAAATGAGGTGTTTCTGTTGACCTCATCACCACTAAGAGCTGGTTGGATTCAATATGCTTCCTTCCTTCTTCCTTTGGATGCTGCAGCTCCAAAATAAGAGAACTGAGGTGCTGCCATGAGCTTACATTAAAACTGATTAGGCTCTAGTGCTCAGTAATTTTCCTTTATATGCAATCTAAGCCAAGCAGATGCAATTTCTCAGCAAACCATACTTAGGTCATTGCAAAACTAAGAGTCAAGTTGTTCCTAATTGCAAAGAATTTCATGTATTAAAATTCATTTTCCTGTCTCTCTTCTGCACTGTACTTGGCACAGGGACAACCAGCACATGGATGATCCTGACAGCCCCAGGATCTCTGTACATCCCATAGGGCCGTGAGTAACTCTGGATGGGTGTGCACTGAGGACCAAGCTCTTGCAATGCTATTGATCACAGCACTGCTAATTACACTTTGAAGGAGGCAGAAGGAAAGCCAATGCTGTCTTCAGAAATCCTAATCTTCACAGCTCAGGAGAGCAGAGACAAAAGAAAAACTATGACTCACTTGTGCTTTGTGGGCAAATGAATAGTCATGTGAAAAACTAATTTATAAGAAAAATTATTTATTTTACCAGAGTAGAGAGCACCAGAAGAATGCTATCTTGAAGGTAAGGTAAATGCAGTACTCCTAGTGCTAGTGGCTGTGATATAGCAGATTTGACTCAATAGCACATAAACTACCAGGGTGTGATTGTTTTCCATGCAGTAACATGGCTGACCCAATACTGCAAGGTGCACACCACTCTCTGCTCCCAGCAGAGGGGTTGGGAATTTCCTTCCTTTGCTGGATCACACACTTTATCAACCACTTTTATTTTTGCTCTAATTGTGTAGCTTTATTTTCACCAAATATAAAATAAGAGCAAAATACAGGGAAGTATTACTGTTTGTGCCAATTCATCCTTGGAATTGTAACTCATATCAGAACCTTCCCTTGCTCTTCCTGTACTGCTGTAATGAACCCTTAACAACAACAATTACATTAGGAACATATTGAATATTTACATGTGCCACCGCATAGCTTAACAAAGAAAAGTTTTAGTTCTCATACTAGCATTCTGATTTCCCCTACACCCTTTTCCCATAAGGCTCACATGAAACAATGAAAAAGTGCACTGCAGGGAAAAGTGCACTTCCTAAAACCCAAGTACTCAGAAGCAAAAACCCAAGGACAATGTTACTAGCTTCCGCTGTAATTCTTATTTTGTTCAGAAATGTATATAGCATATAATATTTACAGCAGCTTGGCCCACTGCAGTCTTTAAAATCTCAGCAATTTTTCAAGTAAGCAAGATAACATGAATGCCTCTCTGGACTAAGATATTGTAAGAAAAAGCAAATAGATTAGAAAACTGAAGTTCCACTCAGTGAGTATTTAAATATCATGTTATGGGCCCTGTTTAAATATGTGTCAAAGTTAGGAAATTCAACAATAAGCTTTTCAAGTTAGTTATTGCATACAGGCAAGCAGATAAGTCTACCTTTCCAACAGAGGCTCCAGAAGAAAGCATAGAATTATTTGTAAAATACAAGCGGAGAATAAATTGCTAAAACACATATAGAAAATCATAATGAAAATCAGAAAATACAGAAAGTTAGTAGTACATCAAATGGTCTTCCCTTCCTAGACCTGACAAGGGCAAAAGAAAAATGCTTGCATTTGGTGGGATAAAGTGAAAGACAAATACCTACTTAGGTTTTTAACTCTTCACTTACACATCCATTGGATGGGCCTGGAACTACCTCAGTGTTTATGGGATGTCCTAAAAGACTTAAAGAAAAGAGTTCCTGAAGCTCAGACCATCTCCTGAAATACCAACCTTCTGGAGAGGAGAGCTGTTTCTCAAGCCCTTTAAAATCCCCCCCTGTCTGCAGCCCTCCCAGGCACTCACCAGTGCAGCGCCCCGTGGATGTGAACCTGTAGCCAGGTTTGCAGTCACAGCGGTAGCTCCCAGCTGTGTTCACACACTCTGCATTTTGCTGGCAAACTGGTCCATTCTGGCATTCATCAATATCTGCCAAGACAATAAAGGAATTTGATTTTTACGGTAAGTTGGCAGTGGAAAGATGTCCAAACAGTATTTTTTTAGCATACAGGTATTAATAGCTTTCAGTGTAAACACCATCACAAAGCTTTAGGCAAAAAAAATTTTGATCAATTTTCCTTACTTCAGGTGCTGCAAAAGGAGAACTTTATCTCCCCAGAAATGTAACTGGTTTTCACTTAAAAGCAGCACACAGAAGCTTTTGCTCAAAGTTCTCAATGCCTTGCCTGCAGCACCCATGTTACCAGCAGTCATAACACACACCAGAGAATGACAGCAACTCATATTGTCCATTCAGTTCCTTCACTAACTGACTAATACAGTGTTAGGGAATGTTTAAACTTTAGAAAAAAACCCCACATCTGTTTATAATTTTTACAAAAATATTTGTTCCATTAGAAAAAAAAAATCTTGGAATTTAAAAATTTGTGCTCATGATCTGACTCAGGACTATTATTTTTTTTCTTGGCTTTACTGTCTAATGTGAAAAAAACCCATTTCTTCTCATGACTGCTGACTCATGTGCCTTCAAGGCCTTAGATGTCTGACAGAAAATGTGGTATTTTCTATGCAAAAGAATTCAAAATGTCTGAATTAGCACAGACTTATTACACTGATAGTATCATTTTTCCCCTCATTAAGGATGCCTTCAAGGCTCTGATTTGGCAGTGTCTGAGTTTCCAGCTGGTGAAACACTATTCCTCTGAATGAGAGGAGCACTCTACCTTCGCAGATCAGGAGCTTGTCATTGTAGAAGAAACCCACAGGACACTCGCATCGGAAGCTGCCAACCATGTTTATACAGATCCCATTTTCACACACTCCAGGAATTTCTCTGCATTCATCAATATCTGCAAGAGTAAAGGTTTTTTTAATATTTGTATTGTATTAATGGAATCTTCTGCTATAGACCATGTCCTTATGCATTTACCCCTTATGATAATTATCAAACATATAATGCAAGCATCAGAATGTTCCCAACTGAACAGTGAGCAATCATTCCAAACTGCGGAAATTTAGGTATTTCCTGCTTTCTCAGGTTCTGTCTCCTCTCTGTACTGAAGGTATATTCTGCTGCAGAGGAATACAGAGGAAGACACATCCTTCCTCATGTCTCACCCACAGTCCTGATGAACCTCATCACCCTCCCAACACCACAGTCACCAGGAAGAGCCAGAGAGCCAATGGAACTGGTTTTGGTTTAATACAGGAGAGCATGACTGAATGCAAGCACTTGCCAGAATTAGTGGTGCACTGTTTTACCCTAGTTAATCTGAAAAAACTTTCAGGGTCTTATGTAACAGTTTGAAAGTGCCAATGACAGGTAACATCTGAAGTGCTGCCAACATGCTATTAATTAGATTGATTAAGCCAGGCAGCCAGGGCTTGCCAATGCTTTATATACACCCCAGTTAAGTCACTGATTTTGTCAGAAAAAAATCCAACTGCTATTACAATTATATGTCTTGCCTATTGGGTCCTTACACATTTTAATATTCTCATGAGAGAGTTCAAAGACTCCTCCAAAGCCTCTGCCTTTAGTAAACATTCACATATGCACTGAGGTACACAGCCATAGAACATGGTGGGAAATTGTCAGCTAACAGGAGTGTCCATCAGATCGTGTGGTTTTGTTTGTTTTGTTTTTTGAGTTTTTATTTTGTTTTGCTGCTGGATCCAACCCTTAATTTTCTATGTTAGATTCTGCAATTTTGAGTCCTCTGATATGCAGGATGAGTAAAACCAGAACTATTTCTGTTTCTGAAACAAACACCTGGAGTAATTATACAGAGCTTTAATCCAAACAGAGAGTAACATCATTGGACTGTAAGCAAATATTAGAGGGTACACAGAGCACTGCCCCTGCAGTGGGCTCTCCCTTGATCCTGTGCCTGCAGGTGTAAGGGACATGAGTAATCCCTGTGCAGAGCAGCAGGCTGAGTGCCACAGCCTCGATCCCAAAGCAGCAGGGAGAGCTGTGATTTGCACAGCTGTGAGAAGCTCTGTGTGCAGCAGTCTCAGCACAGGGCCTGGCTGTCCTGGTGGGCTCTGCAGGACAGCCCTTCTGTTTCTACTGACTCCTGAACTGCACAGCTCCATGCTGTGGCAGTGCAGACAGAGCAGCCTGCAACACCCCTGCACACATCAAACACTGCAGCTGCAGCTTCTACCTGTGCATGTTAGCAAGATCCAAGGACTCCCTGCTGATGCTGGTGAAGGGCCCAATTAGCTTGAGCAGACTGCAACAATCTGCACAAATACAAATAGCTTAGCTAGAAGGGGAAACTTTGCTTCCAATAAATGACCTAGTAAATAATAAATATTGTGCATTTCTGGAAACTCTTTAAAAATTACATTCCCCACTTTACTCGCAATATTTTCATCTAACTAGCTAAACATTGCACCACAGCAACAGCTTCATGCTAAAGCATCTGATTATTGCCTATATGCCATCTCTGTTTGTTACAGGGTACATTATCTGCTTTTCATTTGCATTTTAGTGTAAAGGAAAACAAAAGGGAGTCCCATTAGGGATTTACTCAATTCCTTGTCCTAAAATTCCTCCTTTTCTCCCTCTTTTTGTTTTTCAATTTGTTACTCACGATTCAAATGTAACACACAATAACATATGTGAGAAATATTCCAGCTGAGCAGAAAAAAGGATTTTTGTGTCAAACCAATACCCAAGGGTACTGATGTGAAATGTCAGACTAAATCTTGCTTTAGTTTGAAGGAAAGACTCCCAGTTCCTCTCAGACCAAATGCTGGTTGGCCTTACTCCCAGACCTCTCATTCCCGGTGTCTGTGCCCTGCTCATGTAGCCCTGATTACAGCTTCTTTGGAGCTCTGTGTTGCCTTGATTACAAGCAGCAACTGTCACTGCTGCCAGCTAGGAGTAGCCAGGCAGAAAGTTTGCACTTAAGTTGGACTTAAACAGAGAGTTGAACTCCATTACACTGCTTCATTGTTATTCCTCACATGAAAAATAAACAACCAGGAAAACAAACCTCCCCTCTTCCCTGGGCAGAGGTAGCATGGAATTTAGTTCAAAACATAAATTACAGCTCACCAACTGGTAATCCTGTATAAATGTCGATGAAGAAGCCAGGCCTTTGACTTCCACAGAGTGTGGAGAATTCATCTGCAACAAGAAAGCAAAGCAGTGATTAAAGCATTTTGAATTAATCAACAGTCAAAAATTCATCATATGCTCTGGCCAAGAAAGTTCTACTCTTTCAGCACCTGCATGGCAAGCAGAAGTAGGCAGCCCCTTTCCCAAACTCACCATGTGAGTTCCCTTGGGTTCTCATCCAGTTGGGATTACATGCTTATTTTGCTCTGTTTATGCCTATCCCTGTGCATTACAGTGTTTGCATACAATTTCAGATCTGACTCTTAAAAACCTGAACTACATGTTGGAAGTTATGGAAGTCTCTAGGAAGATGCTCCTGAAGCAAACCACCTCAAACTAGAGTGGGATGTGCTGCAGTGTCATGTATGCCCACACAATTAGCAGAGACACTCCTACATCTTACATTTGGCTGCTCAACACAGATCATTCTCAGAGCACACCAAGGTATCTCTGTAAGCCCCTGGCTGCCACAAAGGCCCATCATGGCAAACAGCAATCGAGGCAGAGCAGACCAGACCCTGTATTTGTTAGAGCAATGCCAATAAAATTTTGGTCAGTGGCTCAACACTGGATCAACAAGCACTTGCAAAGAGATGGATTAATTGATATAGAGTGTGAAGTCTCTGAGACAGTGAAGCTGGCACAAGGTAGAACCAACCCAGCGGCATGGACACAAACCACTCCACATATGCCTTCTTTGTGATTAGGGCTGATCATCTCCAGGACAAAGAGGCAACTAATCCCTTCATTTTAGACACACAAGAGCAGAAAAAGACATAGCATCTCTAATGGTGTTACACTCACTAAAACGTGACCATATAATGGTCATATATAATGGTCACTATAATGGTGTTACACTCACTAATTATGATGTTACCAAGGCCTTCAGATAGCTTTGCAATGCAAAAATGTACCTGTGCTTGGGATAGGACACTGTTCACAAGGCTTATTCCATGCACGTCCAATGTTGTAGGAACAGCAGCACATTTTCTTGGTCATATTGAAGAGCAGCTCACCATCACAGGTTTGATTGTCAGCATAGTAATTTCTGTAACACAGACTTCTTCTCATATCTGTGAAAATGAAGAAAACCTCAGGCCAATGCAGTAGGTAACTCTTAGGGAAGATGATCTTCCTGGCCCAATGCACTAAGATAAAGCTTTAAAGAAATCCCAGCACATACCCATGCAGTTATTTCCTCCATTGACTTGCATGTAATCAGGAGGGCAGATGCAGGTGTAGTTCCCAACAGTATTGTAACACGTGCCAGGCCCACAAATGCCAGGTGTCTCACACTCATTCACATCTAGAAGAGAACAAACAGGCAGTGATTGAGCAGCCACAGAAGCCTTTGTGTTGGGCTTCTGAGAACAAAAATGTCTCAGTAATGCCTGAGGTGGGAAGGTACTGCTGGAGAAAAGCTGAAGAGGATCTGAGGAAGGTCATGGTGGAGTGAAGCCACACAGAGAAGGAAGTGGCCATGGAAAGCCCAGCTGTGATGCAAAGATAGGAACTCTGATATGTCTGGATAGCTCAGAAACAGTAATTTGGCTTTTGCATCTGTGCACAAAAATAATATTTGAGGATCTCCTCCATTCTGGATTGTTAGATCAGGAAAAGAACCAAAGTCGTTCCCTTTGGAGTTCGGACTGACATTGCCTGAGTGGGGAAAATGAGCCACTTTCTCAACATAGGATGTCATATTTACTTCATCAAGAGACTAAGTTTTGTTTAAGTCTAACCAAAACCAAACACAACACCATCTCCAAAACACCTTAGTTCTCAAAAGTTAAAAATTATTTCTCCAGCCTTAGAGATTTTAGAGCATCTAAAATCTCATCATTTTTAGAGCATCTTTGACACACCACTCAGCATCTGTTGGGCTACATAAGCATAATGTGGATGAAACAGTTTGGTTCAGCCTTAATTTAGGGCCTGGAAGTTTCGTATTTCTGCAGTGTTTTGCACCTCATAGGTACTATGTTATTATTAACAATCTGGAAGACCAAAGACAGCCTGGACAACAGGAAATTTTAGAACTTCATAGGTTGCTTAAGGTTTTACACCTTGAGAGTGGCACATAATGTGACACATACTTCTGACTGTGCTATGGAAAGGAAAATGTTTTGCAGTAACAACCAATATTTTCAGCAGGAGTGAAAAAAACAGTGGAAAAATACATAGACACACCAGTCTACCAGATTCATGAGGAATGTTTGTTCTTTTATCTGACTGCTTATCCATTGCCCATTACCAAACAGCTGTTTTTTATAGCCAGTTAGCAAATTATGTTTTACTTACAGAAAAAATTGTTGGGTTTTCAGGTTTTGATCAAAATAAGAGAATTTTTAAAAACCTTTCATGTATTTCAACATGGTCAAGAAGGCATTTTCACACTCACAATGCAAGACTTCAACTTATTAAATTTTCCCACCCTAGAGCTTTACACTTCTTAGTCTAGTTACGCTCCTTTTCAAAGAAAGATTAATTCTCTGCATATTGATCTGTCATTACTTTCAAAGAATAAAGCAGAAGGCTAGTTAAGTGAAAGCTCCATACCATCACACACTCGAGTCTCTTCATTCAAGTAGTATCCTGATGGACACTGGCACTGGAAGCTACCAAATGTGTTAATACATTTTCCTCCTTGGCAAAGTCCAGGCAGTTCTTGGCATTCATCAATATCTGTCCAAACAAATGCATAAACACTTCATTAATATTTTCAATGAAAAAAAGAAGACCCTCAATACAGAGTTTCACAATATCAGACACGTAAGTACAAGAAATTGCAAACATTACCTTCTAATATAACTGTAATAGGGTTTGGTCGGAATCCTTCCCCTCCAGGGCAAAGAACCTTATATTCAGCTGAAAACAAAACAGATTTATGAGCATATGATAGTAGAAACATTTTCAGCACATTGTTTTTGAAAATGGATCAAGTTATTAGATATAATTTAAATGTAAACTTACAAACTAACCAGCTAGAGATGTTAGGTTTTACTCTGTAACATCACCTGTTATTCCATTTCATAATGTAGTTTTCAGTGTAATAGCAAACTTGCTCTGAAGAGATAATAATATTCCGACCAAGTAATCTTTCTGAAAGGCTAGTCAAGTTTTTGGTGAAGACCAGTGAAAGCCTGTCCCTTGCATGTCCACAATAAATACACACCAGTATTTGAGCTACCTGGCTAAATTAGGAAAAAACCCACCAAACACTTGGAAATGCAGACCTACTTGTGTTCACCAGTGGGCAGTGCTCACAGGGAACTCCCCAGGCTTTGCCCAGGGAGCAGCAGCAGGAGGCCTTGGAAACACCCACTCCAATCTCATTGCTGCAGAAGGTGCCACCATTATCTCCCCGAGTTTTGATGTCCAGGTAACAGTTGCCAGATCGTGTATCTATTTACAATGCACATAATGACAAACACATCTTAGGAGACAGCAAAACACAGCACATCCTCTCATGACGAGGGATACCTACAGATAGCTCCCATTTCTTGCAGGACACCAAAGCAACTAAGTTGTGCGGCCCAGCATTTCCCACTTAGGCTGTTGGTGCCCCATTCCTTGGCTTTTTTGGACTTTCACAAATTAGGAAATTTATTCATCGAGTCCAAGGGCATGTCAACAAGGCTTTTTCTCTTTTTTACTCACATTTTCTCTTACATTTGTACATGTTTCCAGTTCCACATATCCACTGCTTTCTCCTCTACTTGAGGTTTACAAGCAGGAAAGATCTACTAAATGTTAGGAATTTCAAACACATTAAAATTTGAGAAGCATCCCTACACCCTCTTAAACAAACAAAACCAAAAATATATTAGGATTACTAAGCAATTGGAGCCTAATACAAGAGCATTTCCATTGGTCATGAAACTGCACCTAGCCAAGTGCACTCGGTGCTCCAAGAGCATGGGTGGCTTCATGCCACAACTTAATTTGCCTGCTATCTTGGGGCCAGATGAATTTGGACTTAAGTTGGTTGAATTTTAAAATTGTCTGCTGCTTGCTGTAAATTGAGGACAGCTCCAACAAGCCCCAAGGGGTTGGTTCTGGCAGCAGGGCACTGCTGGCATGCTGCATCAGCTCTGGACATGCTCCTGCTGCCCTATTACAGCTTCTAAGCCAGGGGCAGTGAGATGGGAATTGAAGAGCCTGATCAAGCCCTTTCCCATGATCTGGGACTTTATTCCTAAGCAGCCCCTCTGTGGAACTTCTCTTCTAAATAGCAGAGGGAGTGGTCCCTTACCAACACATCCAACTCGGGTGGGATTCAGCTCGAAATCAGGAGGGCACTCACAGGTGTAACTACCAGCAGTATTGATACATGTGCCACTAATGCAGGTTGTAGGATCTGCACATTCATTAACATCTGCAAGAAAAAAACAACACGTGGTAAGCCAATGCTCAAGGACACTAAAAACCATTAATATGGTCAGGTACCATATGCTGACCAACAAAAAAACATTAGTTACGATATACTGGTCTCCAGAAAGCTCTAAAAAATAAACAGGCATTTTAGAAGAAAAGTCTGAGATGAATTCATCATTTCTTATGAAAAAGAGAAAAAGCATTTTTCCTGAAAAAAATCAATCTATGAACAAGATTCATATAAAGTACTAAAAAAAATCTTAAGGGAAAAATACAAGGCAAGGCCATGGCTTACCATTCAGTACTGTAAAAGGCTCAACACATCTCTGCCAGAACAGTTCTCTCTGATCTGTTTTTCCCCTTCTTAAGGGGATATCAGAGGTGGACAAAGAACAGTAAAGAGAAGTATATAAAAGGTATGGAGAATCCTGTGTAATACAGCAGGGAAATCTGTATTTTCCTATATCCAGTTTGATTTGTACAGCTTCTTAAAAGAATTTCCTAAGGAGCCGACCGTGGCACTGACAGAAGATTAAAAAGCATGTTGTTCAAAGTTTTACCTGTGCAGTTACCACCACTTCTGTCCAACTCGTAGCCCACTTCACACTCACATCGGAAGAGTCCAGGGAGGTTATGACAAGTTCCATAGACACAGATGTTAGGAAGTGAGCACTCATCAATATCTGATTAAGGAACAGGATGGGAAAAATTAGAGGTTTCCTTATCCTCTTGAGACATAGAGAACTGCAAACATTTTCAGCAGCATGGATCTGGAAGACAACAGCCTCTGCACACCATATAAGACAAGAAAAAGTAACCTGGAAGATTTATGTTGGAGCCTAAGGAATCTAATCCATAACAATCTTTTTGGGAAAAAGGCTCCTTCCAATATCTCTGGAAGCTATGCCAGAAACTATCCTAGCTTATTAGTGGGCTAATCTGACAAGTAGCAATATTAAACATAGCAGAAGATATGCCTTAATAAAATAAAGCTCATTGTAAATCAGCAGTCATCTGCAGAAAGCTGGACATCAGCAAGGGACAAGCCTGTGCCCAAAGGTGAACTTCATGTTCATCTTCAGGTTTCTGCATTTGGCAGATCCAAAGTTTAGCAAGAAGACACTTTTGTGCCTTTTCTACAAATCACTGAGTCTGAATGAGTATTTACTGAATGCCACATGTACTGCACAAAGAACAACTGATTTGATATAATAAAAAAAGTGTGTGTTTGCAAAGGACCTTAAAATACTGCACTTAGTGTACACATCTGAGACATGAAGGCAAGTCTGTTTTAGCAACAGGTGCTAGCCTCTAAAAAAGCTATTTAAACTTAGCTAAAAGGCTTGAAAGTAAATTGTTTCATGAAACACTATGAAACCCAATATTGGTTTCATTTAAATATAACCTCACTCTCCAATCATTTCACTCAGTCAATTTCTAAAAAATACACAGAACTCTTTTCAAGGGGAAATATAATTTTTAAAGTGATGTACTTTTGAACTCCATTAAATATCAGTTGGTTTGAGCTATTACTATGTCAGATGATAAGGCTGCGTCTTCTTGACTGACTTAACTGATTGGTGTTATATCAAATGAGGATATCAAATGTTCAAATGAAATATATGACCTTAATCATGCTGGTAACCCATTTATTATTTGATTGTTTTGAATCTTTGCCTATGCAAACCTCTTATGAAGAAGTTGTAAATTGTTAACTGATATCTCACTTTTGAAACTGAACAAACAGTCATACAGGATTTTTGTGTGTGTGTGTGTGCTCATATAGACTTTCTGCAAGGCTTCACACTCTGATTCTGCACCTCAGAGAAGCCCTCAAAGCATATGCATTGTATTGGCTACCAAATCACTGTTTCTCAGCTTCATACCAATGCAAAGTAACAACTTTTTCTGTTTAATTGTTTTGAATAAAATGAAGAACTGGACACCAATGATGAAGAAGAAATGGCAGCTATCAGTGCCATTTGGATCACCTATCAGAGAGCAAAGTAAATATATCATAAAATAGGCTTTGAAAAGCTGTTCTCTTCATATACAGCAGGTAGATGAACATCTGGAGGTCCATGATCAATGTACAAAGTGCAAAAAAGCAAATACTATTAATATTTTTCATGCAGTTCTCAATACAACCACAACAGCAAACAACTGGAACATAACCACGACAGTAAAAACTTGGAACATAAAGTACTATTAAGGCAAAATCTGTTGAGTGTTGTTTAAAGCTTACAAAGAATTACCTTCACATGCTTTCCCATCTACACTTGGCAAAAATCCCATATCACATTCGCAGCGATACCCTCCAGGGGCATTGAGGCACTGCCCATTTTCACAGAGATTCAAGTTTTCTGAGCATTCATCAAGGTCTGTAAGAGGAAGGGATATTGCAAGTTAACAGTAAAGATGGTTTTCTCACCAACATTACAGCTGAAGCCTTCAGTGTTCCAAGCATTTTAATTATTCTATTGTATCTGAACACATGCAGAAGAAACTGCAATCTAGTTATGGGCAGAGGTTACTACATGTAACAGCTCTGTATATTCCTGACATACAGTTTCTAATATAAAGGAAAAATAAGAGAGGAGCAGACTTTTAGAGTAGCTCCAGTTAATAACAATTGGAGGCAGTCACAGGGTCAAATTTAGACTCAGAATGAGCATGTGAAATTTATTATAGTTATTGTTTCTATTACAGTGAAGCCTAGAGGCAATAATTGGGGGGAAAAAAAGTTTACTATGCAGTGAGCAAACATACAGTAATAGGCAGTTCTCCATGCCAAACATCAAAACACTGACAAAAAGTGGCATGAAAAGAACTTCATCAAAACTAAACTGCAGGTTAATAGCTGATGAGAAAAACAGCTTTGCTACTGGACTCCACACACCTTCAGTCAGATCATGGCCCTTACTCTCTAGCTGAAGTGTTACACATCACAAAAACACCTCCTTATTGCAACAGAGTCTGGCTGGCAGCGTGAGTTTTGCAAAGTCCATGGCTGGTAAATCAAAAATCACCTACCAGGGGGAATGCTGCACATTGCATACTGCACACTTTGGCAGAGGGCTTACAGAACACTTGAGTGCTCTACTTTGAGTCTGAGACACTGCCTGAATTCACAAACAATAAAGTATCCAAATAAAAAAAAAAAATCTGCTGAATGCAGAAACTCTAAGCACTCCATCTGAAGGGTGTAGCTTACAGACTCCTGGAAATCATCATACAGGAAATTAACCAAGAGCACTGGGTTAGGAAGGCCACTGAGGAAGCTGAATCAGATTCAAGATGAAATTACACTGAGAGAATTAAACAGAATTCCAAGGTCTGCTTAGAATTTGGAACTATTCAAATTCAGCCGTAAACCAGTTAATCCAGATTCTCAGATGCTCTAAAAACCTGCTGTCGTTGATAGAGTGCTGCTGATTTGCACCAGCTGCAAACCTGGCCCACCAACTCTGTCAGATGGCTTGTCTCCAAACAGCATCACCCTCCACCAAGCATCCCCAGCCTCACTGTGGTCCTGAGTGCAAGAGCAAGGCTCCTCATGACTAAGCACACATGAGCTAATCTGTTCTTTAAAGCAGAAGACTGAAGTGTGGGTGGGAAACATCTCTCTAGAAAAGTTTTATAATCTCATTTACAGTTAATAAAATGAGGTTTCAGAAGCAGCTACTTCCTTCGTTCTACATGCCAGCACTGCATCCTGACACCAGCTCTCAGGATGATGGAGTAAAGAGGACATATCACACACTTACTTGTGGAAAGGACAAACATTTTTAGGCAATTTTGTGAATCAATTTTGATGCATATACCCTATATTTAAGTACTAAGATGAGTAGCCAATGGACTAGTTTACTAACTAGCCAAATTACATAACCAAGCATTGTTTTAATAATTTTGCTGCTCAGTTCAACTAACAAGAAAAGCTAAATGAAAAATTGTATTTTATCAAGGGAAAACATTGATTGATTCAGACTGTGCATAATATGTAATATTTATTTTAAGCTATGGCAACTTAAGTAAAGGGGAAGACAATCAATGATGACATTAATGAAAATTTCAAATGTTTAAAAGCAGGTTTTGTGTATGGGATCATAGACTAACTTAGGTTGCATGGTACCACTGGAGTTCATCCTTTGCTTTCTGCAGACAGCTCACCTGTGCAAGTGAAACCATCCCCAGTGTAACCTTCTTTACACAGACAGCGGTAAGAGCCCATTGTATTCTTGCAGTCAGCATGTGGGCTGCACATGTGGGTTCCATTGGAGCACTCATCCAGATCTTTAAAATAATAAAAAAGGGGGAAAAAACAACCAAACAAAAAAATAGTTAGAAAACCACACATCAGTACAAATTTTAAATACTGTATGGCACACAGAAGTTCTACTTTAAATAATCTTCCATAATAAAATATGTGTGGCCATCTGACTGAAAAAGTGGGGAACAGCTTATCTGTAGCCCATCAAAGAAGTTTCCCATGGTAACTGTGACTGAGGAAGTTCCAGGGCACTCAGTACTGAGGCCTGTACCTTGTTTTCATGGGGAGCACCAGGAGGCCCCTCACTGCCTCCCATCAGCTGCCCTCAAGCCCAAAGCATCACTCTCCATGGTCCAGTCTGTTGCCATTGTTTCACAAGACAAATGTGAGATAATGCTGATTTCAGTTACCACGGTGGAGAATTTGTCCTCCAACAGGTCATGTGAAATCAACAAGTTCAATAACCATTTGCCTTCTCATTTTATAGGTGTGGTAATGGCTTTTTCAGAATTGCTAGAACCCCATTGTGGTCTGACCTTACAAATAAATACAAATGCGTTAAGACCCTCACCTGTGCACTTGATACCATCTCCAATCCAGCCAGGGCTGCAGCTACATTTGAAGCTTCCTGCTGTGTTTGTACATATGGCATGTCTGTCACAGTTATGGGCTCCAATTTCACACTCATTGATATCTGTAAACAGAGATGTTTGAGGAGCTCATAGAACACACTTTCTCATATCCAAGTAAGTGACACTCAACTGTCTCAAGAAAGGCAATGTGAACGTGAAAGCAAGTCTGCATTGCTTTACAACATGACATTTAAAAAGTAAGCTGAAAGCAAAATCACAGCAAAGAAAAGCAAAGAAACACAAAGAAAAGCAAAGAAGCATGTAGCACGTTTCAAACATGCTGCCCCACTACCTGTTCTTCTGATAGGCACATAAAGCAGTGCTGCTGCAGTTCACTCTGAAGTCTATACTCAAGAAGGAAAACAGTAACTCAGAAGACAGCCTTCCCAGTGTGCCAATCCTGCAGAGACGGGCAGAGTCTGCACAGAGGGACTACATTGGTGGCTCCACATGGCAGAGTTTGCTAAAAAGTCTCAGAGGAAACTCTGCTGCCCAGGGACTCCTGGAATGCAGCACTCCCTCAGGCCCCACGGATCTGCACGGATGCTGATGAACACCAGCCAGGCACCACCAGCCAGCTGCCCCTAGGATTGTCCCCAGGCAGGAAATGAAGCAGGTTCTACTTGGCCAGAGGCTGTGTGCAAGGTGGGGGACAGGCTGTACCACTGTATTTCTCAAGACAGCTCAGGAGCTCATCAGGCAGACAGTTTATGAGGAACTCAGGAAACCTAACACAGTGGGAAAAAGTCAACATCCTTGGAGACACTGGCAGCAAGTCATCCAACATACATGGTCAGGCCAGCACATTCTATTTCAATACTTGCTATTTTCACCTTATTTTCATTTTTGGGCATTCTCTGGCAATGTCAAAATATATAGATTGCAAAACCCAAATTGAACTCCATTCTTCCTTCTCACAAAACATTATTAATGCTCCATATAAGTAGTTGGAGAATGTATAAACTAAAAGGCAATTTTTTTTTTCAGAAATTACTACCGGTAACTGAAACAAAAATGGCAGGAATTTTCTTGCCTAACTGAGCTTTTGATTTTACAGTGTTTTCTGTAACTGAGCTATCAAACTGCACTTTACTTCCATGCAGGATGTAGAACTTACCTAGAGTTCACATCAAATCACTTAAAACTGATACCCATTTTTTTAGCCCTCCCAGGTGTCTTTGATCTTGCTGTAAGCCAAATCATCTCCCTCTGTAAAACAGCTGGTGGAAAGGGAAAACAAGCTTACAAATCTACAAGATTCCACAGACAAAAATGTAGCTCAGACCCTATTCAAGACGATTATTAAGAAAAGGCATCAGCCATCAAACATTTAACAACCTTTAGGATTTTCAGCCCCAAAATCACAGACTTGAATTTCCCTATGATTTTACCTAAAAACAATTAGCTCTTTAAAGAGAGCAAGGTTGTGGAGCTAATGTGGAAAGTGTCCAGGTATCACCATTTCCTTTACAACACTTTCTTAGGTTTTTCTGTCCACACTTCTCTAGACAAAAGGTTGTGTCCTCTCACTATGCCTTGTACACATATTTTACCTTTTCACAAGGGCAACACATAACTTCAAGAAGCACACAACATCTGTCTATTACCTTAAAATTAAATACTCAAGGCCAGAAAACACCCAAATCAACTGCTGGTTGGGAGGGAAGGGGTGTTTGTTTGGAGAGTTTTGTGCTTGCTTGGGGTTTTTTGTTGTTGAGATTTTGGGGGTTTTTTGTGATTTGTTTTTTGGTTTTTTTGGTTTATTTTGTTTGGGTTGGTTTTTGTTGTTTTTGGGGGGTTTTGTTTTGTAGTTTTTTCTTTGGTCAGTTGGCTTTTAATTTTTTTGGAGTTTTTTTAGTCTGTTGAAGTGGAATTTAATCCAATATTACTTTTCTGAATCGCTTTCTAAATGAGGCATTGCTTTGACTCAAAAACCCAGACATGAGCATTCCCATAATCTGAATGCTGACATCTAGATATTAATCTAAATCTGGCAGCTGGAATCTACCATTAATAAATGTTAACTTCACCAACAGGCCTGAAAACATGCAAATGGACACTTACTTTTTAAAACTTAAAAAAAGGGCCTGGAGCAAATAATCTCATAGCAGTTTTGCCTTTAGCATGTGCAGAAACTCATGTGCAGATAACATCACCCTAAACAGGAAACTCACGTCTGTCAAAAAATCTTAAGGGTGGCCTGAAAAAAAAGCAACTTATTTTGGCTTGGGGAAAGACTGGAAGGAATTTAGAGAGGTCAGCTACAGTATACACCGACATAAAAAAGCTGAGACAAACACTCTATATTTTAACCTTTACATGATTTTAAACCCCAAACTGTTAAACCACTGCTCATATTAAGACTCCACTGTATTTGATTATTTGATGCTTTGAAACATACAATCA
The DNA here is from genome assembly GCF_963662255.1 of Cinclus cinclus. Classification (NCBI taxonomy): domain Eukaryota; kingdom Metazoa; phylum Chordata; class Aves; order Passeriformes; family Cinclidae; genus Cinclus; species Cinclus cinclus. Next base: position 11,212,138 of record NC_085058.1, read on the forward strand.
CAAGATTCCTTATATCCTGCAGAGCAAAACAAAACACCACAAAAAAAAAAAACCATCAGTAGAGAGGTTTCTGCCAAGATTTTTTTTAAACCACCAGCAAACACAAACAGAAACTTGCATGCAACAGCTACACCACAATGAAGTCATGCTCAGGCTCAAATTTAAGAAAGCCCAAGCCAAATTTTCCACTCTCCATAAAGGGATGGTGGACTCCATCCCATCATGCACTGACCCACTGACACATTGTACCTGAGAACCCCCACAAACACCTCCCATTGGAACAGCAGCACCACAACATTTGGGCCCTGGCAGTGGACACTTTTTCCCATCAGCTGTTTGACACACACTCTAAAAAGCTGAGAATCTTCTTTGGGATGAAAGCTGCAAGTATAAATCTATAACCAAATACTGGTATTTATAATGGGATCAACTTTCTCAGGCATCAGCCACTGAAATGTCATTCCACTTGCCTTGAATAAAAAAAGCTTTTCTCCAGTAAAAATTTTCAATTGATTTCAATACTTTTTCCCTGGGTAAAGATCAAATATGGAATGCAAATTCTCTAATACCATCTACCTTTAAAGGGACATTGCAGGGCTCATTTTCATGATTCATGGAAAGGTTTTTGAGGTACTTAAATGACAGCTGATTGAGGCATATAAAATACCATCACTGGCTTCATCCTAGATTTTACTTCTTTTCCTCTGTGTTTAACTCAGATGTTGTTTTGCTATAATCCCTATTCTCTCCTTTCATTGCACAGCTGAGTTGTAAGTCTACATTTATTGCATTGCAATTATTTCCAAGGCAAAAGAGATTTCAGACCAAACATGGTCCTGTGTAAATGGTGCACTGAAAACAGTGGAATTTATGCCTGCTTATACTGGAGCTTAATATGGATTTATGTTGCCATAAGTATTGAATTATGGCTTCACAGAATGAAACAGAAAGGAGAAGTTGAGCTCTGTAGGGGAAAAATTAACTCAGTATCTTTAATAAAAGCAGGAGTCCAGCCTGTTCTGTCTGCATGGTAGTACAAACAGTACTATACTCTTCAAATACTCCAGCTATTTTCATTTAATTGTCTGAAGACAAAGGCATTACTCGGTCTGAGTAAAGGTATCATGACCCAAAGAGCACCCAGGAGGACACTACTGAAGTCAGGGTTTCACACAATGATGGCCTATTCCCACTGACTTCATGGGGATTTTCACTAAAGAGTAAAGGAGTGAGTCACTGATTTATATCAACCTTCTCCTTCTGCCTCCAGCATGAGTCCATGACAAGCCAAGGAAAACAAAGAGATTCCAGTCAGAGACTGACACTGCATCCTCAGCCGGTCCCACTGTGCCCCAGTGCTGCTGCACATATGTTCTCAGCTTTGCAATTGCACAACTCCCATTTATACTAAGAGTTGTCTGCCTACAACAGATGAGAATACGCACAATAAATAATATGAAGGTCTGACATCATAACAATCCTAAGCACTCTGGGGAAAAAAAACCTGTCAGTCACCCTATTTTGTTGGCTCCTTCAGTTCTCTTCTTTGGACAAATATTTTTTCTCTCAAGCCTTTGGCAATTAATAAAGTGTCTCTCCCATTAATCACAGCGGCACAAATTTTTAGGGCTCTCAGTGTGTGTGCAGCAAAAATACACATCATACATACCTGTCACCCTTTGCACTATGCTTGCAAAATGTGGCAACCAAAGGAAAGAAACTGCTAGCCAATATCTGCACAACACATCCTTACCTAGTCTGGAAGTGGATCATTGAAGTTGGCCAGAGAAGAGCATGGGAATAAGTCACTGTTTCCTCACCTATAATCTAGAAACATTTCTTTCCATTTGAACAGAATGAGAGTGTACACTAACTGAAGAAAATTCCTGTATTCACCTCTGGGCATGAGATCCTCTAGGTACTTTGTGTACTGTTTTCTGTTAGCTTTCATTGGGCTTCAATGGTCTATAAGAATCCTTAGCAAACTGCAAATTTAATTCAGACTCCACCTATAAATCAGTACTGTTTTTCAGGAATTATGCAAGTCCCTTAAGCATTTTCTGACTTTTAAATTTTTTTGGCAGTCTCTTAATATCTGTGCATTTTATCGCACTGACTTTTCACTGGTATTTCGAGCCTGGGTCCAGTTCCCCAAGGGCCAGTCGTCTGGTGGAAGTCACAAGGCATTTCCTCCTCCTGGGTTGCTGCCCATGTAATCAGGTAGGAAAAACGAAGGCTTTTCAGAGGGAAAAGACTGTGAATTTCAACTTGGCGCTCACACAAGTAGAAAAATACATGGAAAAATTCCCCGATTCTGATCTTCCTAGATCGAAAATTCCTTTCTCTTTTGCAATCACTCTCAGATTTTATTCAGCATACTGTACTCCTGAAGTTTCACATGGGACAGTTCAGATCTTGCCTGCTATCCATCCTTACATCATGAGCACACTGAGGCACAGCGTGTTATTGCTGGGCAGATGCCTACTGCCAGTACACTCCTCCTGTAATACCCTTCTTTGGTGGGCAGCATCTCATTATCATTATCTTCTGGTATTTGGCCTGACACAGCCAGCTCCCAGATTCATGATGGCAAACATATGCTTTACTGGTACCAGAACTCTTTTGTGCCATCAAGCCTGGAACACAACGTATTATTAATGGCCAGAAGCCATTAATAATGGAGAGGAGAGCACATTTTACAAGTCACAAAATATAATGGCTCTATTTCTGAAGGCAAACGACAGGCTCACCTCTTCCTTTCCCTGCATCAGATGTCAGACCTTTCTAGAACCAAGTCAGCCATGCAGGTATGCAGTGTGCACTCACTCCTCCTGTATCCACTAACGCCATCATCGCTGGAAGACGTTCAACACCAAACTCTCCAAGCTCACAGCCCACACCAGGGCTGCAGCTGAATACCTTCCACTAGCCTTCCTCCACATGGCAACAGCAATGGCCTTTGTGGGGTCAGAGTCTGGTCTCAGCCTTCCAACTCCCTGAGCCTGCTGTGGAGAAATCCAGCTGACTTGTAACATAATTATTTTTGATCTGTTGGTCATGCTGGGCAATTACTGCCTAAGTTCACCTCTTTCAGTCTGACTCTGTGAAGAGCACCCTAAGCTTGTGCAAGCCCCCTTCCACCAGGAACCACCAGGGGGGCTGTGCACACAGCCATAACTGCAAGGATGGATGGGAGAGAGTCAAAGAATTTGTTTCTCTGTGAAAATATCAGAGCAAGTTTAAGGCTCTACATCAACAGTGAAATATTGCAGAATTACAGGCAGTAATTCAGAGTGGTGATGAATCATAAAATACAAACACAAGTGCCAAAGCAGGATTTCATTTCTGTACAAGTACACATATATTTTAGTGACTGAAAAAGTAGAGACAAGGTATTTGTCATAAAGCTGGGCAATCTGGAACTGGGATAGGGGAAAATGCAGCAATCTTCTCTCTAGTGGCTGCATAACATTGCCTGTCTAGGAAAAGCTAAAATGAACTGCTCTAAACCTGCATTATCACAGTTTGCCTTGTGAATGGAAATTAAACCATTCACAGCACTGATGTTGAAAAGCTGCATCTACAACCTGTATTTTTGCATAGCATTTTAAAAATTGTATTTTTGTTACTAAACTCTGTCTATATCCTCACTGAGAACCAAGGAGAGGGGAGAACTAGGGGAACTGTGTGGGATGGGAATGTAAGTCAGTGGGTGGATTCTGAATACTGTTAAATGATTGGGGGGGAAAAAACAAGTTTATTTGTTAAAATGGAAACACTCAGTAATGACAAGGGAGCTGAAATACTTAGACAAAACTGGAATGGAACCCAAAGAACATGATTTAGTTGCTCTTATGAAACAGAGGATTTCCCATTCAAAGTGCTGTACATGTTCTTGTAACATTTTTTTCCATGGGAATTCCTAAGAACTTTGGATGCTCTTGATTTGTTTGTAAGACAACTGAATTCTGAGGTCAAAGTGCTGTTGGCAAGATCCTTCCAGAACTATTGAAGGATGCTCTTGTGATCTGCAGTACCTGAGCCTGGAAACTTCAACTCCGCTCTAATACTGTGCAAACAAGAAATGGGGAATTTAAAGTTCTCCAGCAGTAAATCAGACATTTTAAAAACCAGAATGTGAGAACCTACACAATGTAGTCACTATGGGATCTGTATTCACAGTTTTTTTCAATGTGAAGCCAATCTAGAAATTTCCTGCTCTGCTTCCTGCTTTCCTATTTAAAGCAAAAAAAAAAAACCATCCATCATTAGAGTATGGTCCTGTCTCAGCTGTATCAGCTTACCTGACTTCACCTTTTTGTCTTAGACCACTGGGCTCTTTCAAATTACTGAGCCTCTTTATAGTATCTGTTGGAATTAAGGTGTTCTGCTGTTATTCCTGGTGAGTGCTATCCTCTCTGAAATACTGGCATGCAGACAAAATGTGTAAGGAGATGTGAAGAGCCTCATGACAGACAGTATCCATCCACAGGTCAGGGATTGGCTGGGACCAAGACAAGAGGGATTTCCTGGCCTCTCCTTTAACAAAACAAATATTGCTTGGGACATTTGCCACTACCTTGAACCACATGATGCCAAAATGGTGGCTGTTTCCAGGCACTTCTCCAGAAGCCATACCTCAGATCCTCCCCTGCCTCCTCAACCTTTCTCCGTCTCTTGCCTTCAACTCACGGCCTCATCCTCCCTGCCTGCTCCTTAGGCTGGGACTGATAGCTGCACCATGTGTGACTGATCAGTGTGAGGGTTTTCAGGTCTAGAGCTCTGAAAATCTTCATATAATTTAGCACAGAAACAAAGAACACTGAAATGTTGGTCTATAGAGTACAATTAGGGATTTTTTGGATTTAGATCAGTTCATATGTAAGTCAAAAGCAGCTGTTACTAATGCACAATTATTCATCCATAGTCCAATATGCAAAACACAACTCCAGCTCTCAGATTCTTCTGTGAGAGCTGTAAAAAAACTAGCTTCATATATTTGGGGCACTTAAAAAATATATTATTAAATCTGTACAATAAGGGCAGACTAAGAATAAAAGTGTGTCTCAAAGACATTGCCAGAAATGTGTTTACCCTAAGTCTACATTTAAAATTATATTAAACATATGTTTGTGTTCATATTTGGGCAAAGCCTAAGACTCTCAACACCTTGGCTTGAGACACCAGCACTTGGATTATTAATATCATGCCCTCAGAGCCTGTATATTTGATTCTCATTTCTGTTTGCTGGCAATATATGAAATAAAGGAAATTCTGATTCAGCTGATAGAATGTAGTTGTGTAACTGTATTGTCAACACTTAGCAAAACCTGAAAATATATTTTAGCACATATTTCAAGCCATCTGTGTTTGCCAAATAATACTTTGAACCTGTTATCTGCTTGCACAGTATACAATTAACTAATTCAAATGCACTGAGGTCCTCAGGAGTTTGTCAAGTTACAGAGTATGGCATTTGCTGTTGTCTTAGATGAACCACTGTGCAGTGTCACACCCAGTTTTGATCGAAATCTTTGCTCCACTCATTTCAGCAGAAGCAGCATCAGGCTGAATGCTGTGCCACTGAAGTTTAGTAGAACACAAGCTCAGCAAATTGGGATGAGAGGTAAAATAGCACAAGTGAAAAGAAGCACAGAGAGAGGAGGTTCTAAACACCAGAAAAGCAGACTCATGAGTTTAAGTAAAAATTAATTATTAAGCTTTAAAACTTACCTGTGCAACCAGTTGTGCCTTTCTTGCCTGAATATCCCATATCACAGTGACAGATAAATGAGCCTTTTGTATTCTCGCAGGTTCCACTCAGACAGATGTTTGGATGCAGATCACACTCATTAACATCTAAAAAATCCCATGAATTAAGATTCATTAAATACAATTCTTAGAAAGTAACTGGAAAAATCTCTTTAGATATGAATTTTGATACAAAACCAGGTCTAGATATGCAAAGAAAATGCTGCTTATAGTAATTATTCCTTACCTAGCATAGAAGCACACATTTTGAGATTTGGGTTAACAGTGTCATATTACCATATCTGCATCTATCTTTAATGCCAGCTTTTCCTAGAAACAGACACTAAGGTACAGTACATTATCCAAAGAATGACTATGATTATTGATTATTTCTACATATATGTGTCTGCATACAATTATATATGCATGCATGCATTGTCTAGTTTTGTCAGATATTGCTCTCGAAATACACTGAAGATTTTAAATTAAAATGTTAAAATTTGGTTTTGGAGATGTGCTGTTTCACAACTCTGTTCTACCAAGGCACAACACTTCCAGATAGTTTTGTCTCAGAGACAAGTTTAAATCAGCACTGGTGATTTATCTTGCTAGAAATTTTCCACAGCATCATCCACTTCCTTTCTGCAAGCACTCTTTTATCTAAGGTGAATAAAAACCTCACTGGAAGAGGACCCAAAGATGCAATGCTATAGATCATGTCTGCACCCCAATCTACAGGGATTTACAGATTTGCATTTGTGCAATGGGGCTGATTCTATGGCCTGGTGACCAAAACTAAGAGATAAGAGCAATACTCTTCAAATATCATTTGTCTCCTTGGAAAGAGTGCCTTAATAAATATTTTTTCCATGTTTAATGCAGATTGGAATATATGTACTTTCACTTACCTATGCAAGTCTTCATGTCTTCAGATGCCATGAATCCATCATAGCAAAGACACCTGTATTCTCCTGGAATGTTTGTGCACTGGCCTCCATCACAGATGTTAGGATTGTCCTCACACTCATCAATGTCTACAGGGGAAAATCAGATTTAAATACATTGCCTTTATCCAATGCAATGAACCATCATCATAGCAAGTAAATATTTTAATGCTCTGATAAACATGGTGAAGATTGAATCCTTGTAAGTAACTGAGCAGTACATTGCAAAATTGTCCTGATGAGTAAGCTCCTTGTCTCCAGCTAAAGTCAGTGACAAAACATTCCTTCCTGACTCAAGTGGGAGGAACAGGAACCAACTTTTCCTTCAGAGAAAATAACTCCAACGGAACCTTTGTCACACCACAAGGCCACATATAATTGGGAATTCTTGCATATAATCCATCATTGTTGAAATCAATGGAAGCTCTGAAGTCAAATTCAGTGACAAAAATACAAAACTTTACAGATCTTAAAAAAGCCATCATACATTAAAAGTACCTCTACAGATCTCAAGGGTGGTGACAAACTGGAAACAGTTCAACTCATGATAGGAATAATTACAGTGCATACATTTATTTCGCTAAGAGATTGTTATGGTCTTATTTAGCATTTCAACTGACTGGCCAGGCCAGCCATATAGTTATATCATCTAGGATGAAAAGTTATTTTCTCAATTCATAAAATTGCCATCACTGATTGGAGACAAGCTGCAGAAGCAGATACTTTATTGTATTCAGGCAACCATGGTAAGTCCTGGAATCTTTTAGAGCCCCTTGGGTTATGCTAGTATTGCTTGTAAAAATCCCTAGAATCTTCCTGTGTCAGCACCAACACGAACCAGCAAGAGCAGAAATCAGAATCTCTGCCTAGTGATACCATGGGAAAAAAATCAGCACAAAAAGGACAAGATTCAGGAATCCTCTCCAAGAGAAAGGGTGTAACTCATTATGAGAGCAGTCTATTGTGGATTGCAGTAATTATGCAGCTGCAGAAAATGAACTCACATTAATTTAAAATATTATGTTCATTATTCTGCTGTATTTCTCGCAGCTAGGCTTGGGTAGACATACAACTTCTGTAAGGAAGAAGGCTGACCAGTCCCTGTTTATCTTAACAAGCAAATAATGTTGGCATGGACATTAGCCTGAAAATGTTAATTTGGGATGGAATTTGAATTAACATGCAAATTTAAGCTCTAGAAATGGGAATAATAATGACAGAAATAAAGAACTTTATTTACAAACCTGCCACTATAGGGATTTCACAGTTGGGGGAAAATCAGCTGACAAAGAGCCTGTTGTTTCTCCTAATTGAGCTGATTATTTATGCATAACCTCACCAATTCAAATGTGACCTACTACTGAACTGCAAAGCATTCTTACCAGGTCAATTACCAGGAAATATATTCTGTGATGGCTTCCAGCTTTGTGTGATGTTAAAGACAAAAGACATGTTCACAGACAGAGAAAACTGAAAATGTAAAATAGGTGTTTCACAACTGAAGGTCACAGTCCTATTTTATCCTGTACCATGCAAAAACATCTAACAGTGTAAAACCAAATATTAGTGCCATGAAAGCAAATGTCACACACTATTTTTATTCTTGTTAGTTTGTGCAGAGGCAAAACTTTATTATGTGGATTTTGAATATTCACCAGACGTTTACACACGTAAATAACATATTTTCAAGAGAAGGAAGAAGTACTTTCAATACTAATAGGGTAGAGAAAGTGACCCCTAACATCTCTGGATATTTTCTTAGATTTGACTTGACATCCAAAGATGTCTGGTGCTTCTGCTATTTGAACCTTTTTATGTGTGGCTATTGCATTGAAGTCCTTATTAGAAGTATAAAAATTAATAGCTAATAGTTATTACAGCTGGCCTGTGATGGCAATTCTGTTTTTCAGAGTCAAGGCTGGCTATGTAGAAATACATATGTAGAAATTCACAACTAAAGTAAGATCTGACTACAGACTTCTACGGACATGTTTAGGGTCAGGTTAATGTGTGGACAAGCCACAGAGAATCTATCACCTCCCCACAGCAAAGGCAGATGCTTGCATTTTGATTTTGAGAACACAAATAGGATAGTTTCCTCTTCCAAAGCTGTTAGTTGAATATGCAGGAAGGTGCTGTAAATGATGTGTTCTGGTTTAGGGTTTAGAGTTGTGTTTGGGTGACAAAGGCTAAGCGGGAGTAAAGACAGAACTATATCTAGCCAGCAGACTTGAGATCTTAAATGCTGTCCAAGTGCACATTTGGGTCATTTGGTCCAAGTCAAATCAAGAAGATGAAAACAGAAAAGCAGCTCAGAGACTCTGCTTCCCCCCCCCTCCCCGTTCCCTTCCCTCTCATGTCACTCTAATCCTCTCACTGGATTAGATTCTGTCTTAGGCACAATTTTGATCAACTGGTTTTGTTTTTGCATTGAAAAAGTGCCCCAAACAGCAATGTTTGGGCAAGTTTTTGTAAAAGCTTGCCTTTTCTAGAAACTTGAGCTAAAGCAAACTACTTCTAATCTAAATATTTTAGGTTTTCAGGGTCAATCAAATCTGCACTTTTTCTAGTTGAATTATTTCTTTGAATGAGGGTCTGATACTTGCTGAAGGCTGGCTAATTTACATCATTCTGACAGAGCAAGCTACATTGTGGGAAGAAACTACATTCTGCTGTGCTTTAGGGTTCTTTTATCTTCTGGAATGGTAGTGAGTAGCCTCAGGCTAATTGAGACCCTAGTTCAAGGTCTATAAATATTTACAAATTCTAAATGTGAAGGCTCTAATAATCCAGCACAGAAAATTCTCCATTTGTTCAACTATAAAGGCAATTCTATTCCAAGGGATTAACCCTGTTATAATTCTCATGTTCTTCAAGGAGCTCTTAGATGGAATTGGCAAACAGCTGGCAAATATTCACATGCCTCATCAGGCCAGTGGCTATGAAGCAAGAAGTAAGAGCAAAGTAGAGTAGAACTATCTTTCCAGTAATTTATGTGGAAATCACCAAGTACAATTCACTTCCTGGGATTATGACTCCCAGGCTCCCAAAGGAGAACACCCAGCCATAAGAGAGCTCTGAATATTTTCTCACAAACCCTTTTAAGAGTGCAGAAGACCTGTTTCCTAAGAAAGATTCATACTATTCAGATTTCAATTTCTCAGCAAGTCGTTCAGCTCTGAATTAATACTTGCACTTGACTAAACAAACAATTAAAAATAGGAATTTCCTTGCTTGTTTAAGAGCAGATACCACAAAATCACAGAACAGAGCAATCAGCTGATTTTCTAGTGTCTCTGTCTATCCTCTCTCCATCATAACCATACAATACACATGCACAGCATTTTGACTTCTGTTCATGATAATTTTTTTTATGGTCTTCAGCATGTTTTGGATTTGGATCTACTACAATACCTTAAAGGGGAAACTTTACCTTCTACTGAAAAAATTAGAGATTTTTGTTCTTAAAATCAGAATCAACTTGTACACTTTCTGAAATTATTAAGAGCCAATTCCCTCCAAAGCACTTCCTTCTGCAGTTGCCTAATTCTGATGCTTTGGAGATATTTACTTCAGAAAAAAAAAAACTTAACTTTCCATTTATTTTCTTATTTTAATAATGTATTTGCCACAATAGCTTTAACCTAAAAAAATAAGATTAATTTTTAGACTATTGAAATAAACCATTTAAACAGAAAAGTTCCCCAAATCTCCCTTACCAGTGCATGTTCTGTGGTCTGGCATGAGTGCAAAGCCTTGTTTACAGCTACATTCATAGCTGCCCTCTGAGTTTGTACAGAAGTCCTCACAGCCACCATTCATTATTTTGCACTCGTCAATATCTAAAAAGGAGAAAATTACAGTTAAACCCACAATACCTTTTACCTTAAAGCATATTTCAAGGACACACTTTGAGTCAGCTTTGCAGTACAACATCAATCCAGATTCTACCCTTGGCATTTGCACGTTAACATTCAAGTGTTTGCAAAGCTAGACACTGGGTTGGATTTATGCAAACCAGGGATGGAAAGAGATGATACCTGACTGCACGTACAAATGCATCTGTGCTTGTCCTTCTACATATAGAAATAGCACTGAGTTACCACAGGATCATGAGGGCAACAAAGTTTTTGAAAGGATCAAGATAAAAAAATTGCCTGGCAGATTTAAAGCCAGTGGATTTTTCCATGGCACAGTAGAAGGAATGTATGCAATTGAACCACATGATTCTATTTCATGGTCCAGCAGGAATGATGTTTTTTAATTAAATATATAACTAATCTAACAAGTTACTCCATCTTAATCACCAAAGTCTGAAGGCTTGGGGCACTTAAAATAGTATGTGATTCTATGCATTTTATGATTGATTTACTAGGCAAAATAATCTGTTACTCAGGTAAGTGTAGCACTGCCACAACTTCATTCATTTCTCCCAAAAATGGATGTGCATGTTTTGGAGATTTTGCATACTATTTTGACAAACTGTGATAGATTTTTTCATTCATGGTTAAAAATTCCTTTATATATCTATTAAACTGAAACAATTCAGTGCATTTTATGTTCCCTGTTTGCTAGAGCTCCCGTGTAGATTTTGTCCTTACCGATACAGTACAGCTTGTCTGGTGTGGACTGATATCCAGGGTTGCAAGCACACTGATACTTTCCAATCAGGTTGACACAACGGCCGTTTCGGCACAGGTTGGTGCTCAGCTCACATTCATTAATGTCTGTTGCAAAAGAAAAAGAGGAACACATTTTTATGAAAATTATACTAAAGCAAACACTGCAAATGCACAGCACAAGAGAGGCACGAAATGCTATGCACAGTCTTGATTTTGCCTGCATGTCTCACCTACACATGCAGAGATATTTGGTGATATCTGATGGCCTGGAGGACAATCACACCGAAAACTTCCCTCTGTGTTGATGCAAGTGCCACCTCGGCAGAGAAGGGGATTGCGCTGACACTCGTCGATGTCTGTGGGGAGAAAGGGAGGTACATCAGTGCAGGGCCAGCACATCCCTCACCACAGCCCCTCACCCATCACAGCACCATCTGCCTTGATCAGCACCCTGCAGCCTGTCCTAGAGCCAATCATCTAACTACACCATAATGCAGTTAGCAAAAGAAAGTCGTTCAAAAGAGCTTCTTCTAAATTTTAATTTACCTTAGCTTCAAAGTTCAGGGTGGTGTCCCAGTCAGTAAGATGGGGATTGTGGGGACAAATTCAACAACCCAAAATCCTGTCCCTTGCTTATATAGGCTTTGGCAATTTGCAGAAGCAGAAAATTCACATTTAAAGTTAGCTTTAATAAGGCTCACAAAATGAAAGACCTAAACCCAAGCACAATCGAACCTTAAAAAAAACCCCCCAAATAAACCATGCACAGCATACTAACACATAGCATAATATCGCACATCTAAGGTCTGTAAAAAACATACCCATGCAGTTTTTCATCATCATAAATCCACTTTCATAGCCTTCAAAACATTCACACTCAAAGTCTCCAGGAGTATTGACACAGATGCCTTGGCCACAAAGATCAGGAGAGATGCGGCATTCATCAATATCTGTAAGACAAAACACGTTCACGGGATTTTCAGAGGAGTTCAGTTTTCCTTCTTCAATTCAAAGCTATGAGATATCTATGCAATTTACCTGTGCAGTTCCTCTCTTCAGAATCGAGGGCAAATCCACTGTCACATCTACACTTAAAACTGCCAATGGTATTTCTGCATTTTCCATGGGTACAAAGGCTGGGGAACATTTTGCATTCATTGATGTCTGAAAATGAGATAGTGCAGACATATGATGTTACCATTGCATACAGAAACAGTGCACAAAAGAGCAATGCTGACATCAGATCTCATTCTTTTTCATGGCAGTGACCCCTCCTTGCAGGAAAATTAGACCACACTACATAAACTGATACTGACTTCCCCCTAAGCAACAGTGTAGACACTTTATGCTGGAATTGCCAAGAACACTTTCTGCTACAGAATGGTATTAGTCCCCCCTTTCTCCTGCAGGGTCTGATCTCAAGCTCAGGAAGATTTCAGTGGATAGAGGATGAAGGCAAAGACAGCTTTCAAAAGAAGCACTCTGTCTTCTGATTTCTGAGAAAAAGATGTGACTTCCATGAGTCACAGAAAACATAACGAGCATAAGTAAAAGCACATGTCACTTTTCTTTATGGATAATTAATGGCTTAGTAACAGTTCATAAAATGAGGCTGAAACTAACAACAGCAATTGTCATTCATATATATATATATATATATATATACATAATCCCCTCATTTCAAACTTCATGATGTTTAGTTTTTGGGTAACTTCTGACATTGTCCAGTTTAATGTCACTGGTAACCCTGGAAAGACAGCTTTCAGCATATGATGCTGGGGTGTCACTGTGTGATTCCCATTTAATGCTGGAAGTTTACCAACAAGAGTCATGACACAACTTGGTTTACTGTAAATAAAATTCTCTGATTTGAGCCATCATCCTGGAAAATATTTCCTATACTTCTCCAAGTAGCTTCACAAGAAATTCCCGAAATTATTCACCATTTATTCATTGAATTAAAGTTATTGCACCCTTCACAAGTAAGGATTGCTTTTTCAATACATCCAAAGCTGACTGCCCAGTTTGTTCTAGTTCTTGTACTATGAGATACCAGGAAGCAACGTCAGGCACAATTTAACCTCTCTAGTGAGAAACACAAATTCTTTCTCTTGAGGCTGCAATATTATATGGTATTTAATGGTCTCTAACACAAACTAACTTCTCTTATATTTTATTTGGGCTTCAGTTGCCATTAAATGTAACTAGATTTCCAAATGTGCCTTAGGGTGAGTGAAGTGCCTATCACTGGAATTTTCAAACCCAGAGGAGCTGTCTGATGGAAGAGTAAAAGCAGAAGCCATCAGGATTTGCTGGCAATTAACCACAAACTGATCCCATACCTTTAGAGAAAGGCTTCCCACTTATCTCTATCTTCGTAGAGAACCCAGGTCCCCTCGGGCAAAGAGCTTCAAACTCAGGAGTTCCCCTGAGAGGACACTCCTCGCACTCGTAGCCCCAGGCTGCCCCCACGGAGCAGCAGCAAGCGTCCATGCGGTGCCGGCCTGGGATCTGGGACGTGCACTGCTCGTCCTCGTGCTGCAGGTAGCAACTCTCCAGGCGAATGTCTGTTGGGCAGTTTAACAACATGTTGAGAAAGAAAGAGAAAATTTAGTTCACCGCAGAGGAATTTTTTCCAAAATCCCTTCACAGGACAGCTCACTCGACGTTTTTTGTGGACTCAGAGGAGCATACCAAGATCGCTGCATAATTCCTAAGAGCAAAATATTAATGCTAAACTCAGAAATTAACAGTTGAAGTAAGTTCAAAGCACCATTCTGAAAAATGGTGCTCAACACCTGAAGTAAATTTTGGATCAGAAAAGGATTTTAAACATTCCAGCTTGTCATACATATATATGGCCTTTTAATTACTACAAGCTATGCCTTGTTCAGAGGCAAATCTTGGGCATTATTGTTATAAATGGACAAAGGTGCTTTGGGCGGACAGCATACAAAACTTGGATATTCTCTTGCACACTCCATCGAAGTGCACAGTGTGGCCAAGTCCCAGCCCACAATGGTGTGGCCTCCACTATTCCAGCCTTTGTGGAAGGTGGTTTCAGTGGGGCTGCAGATGAAGAGTGCTAAGAGCATGGATGATCTGTAGGGATTTGTCAGATGAACAATTTGGAACTAAATCACTGCTATTCACCAGCTAGCAGATGGTGATGGGCTTTCACTACTACCACTGGGACCTGCTTCTATTCCAGGTGAACTGGAAGTTCATGGCTCTAATTCCATTTGAAAAATGGGCAAAAATCATTTCCCTTTCTTGTTAGAAAACATACAGTGCAACCACTGGTCACTGCATCGTTCTGCTCTTCCCTAGTAGACCTGTACATGGAATTAACACCTACCAAGACAAGTCCGTCCAGAGGCATCTAAAGTCATTCCATTGGGGCACTGGCAAACAAATGATCCCAAGGTATTGACACACTGCCCATTTGTACAGACTCCAGGAAACACCTCACATTCATTAACATCTATTAAAGAAAAAAAAAAAAAAAAAGAAGTGAGTAAGAGTAATCTCTAGGATACTAAACATGAACAAACTAGCAAAAATATAAGAAAAAAATAACACTGTAATGTTTTTAGGATAAAATTAAAAAACACAGCAGTCTTCATGGCCTGGAAAAATTCAGAATATTTGCAATTCCTGAAGCAAGTCAGCCAGATCCAATTAATTACAGAAAACTGCTGATGGTCAGAAATAACACATGTTGCTATTAGCTATTCCTACATATACTGAAATTAAATTCAAAAGTAACAGAAAGGGGAGGGGTGTTTAAAACTATATCCAGTTTCATACTCACTGTGGGCCAGATTTTTGAAGCAAATGGGCAAAGAAAAACCAAGGTAAGTGCAAATGACACTATGCATTATTCCAACTAGATTCAGTATTTTTTCAAGATTTTTGAAAATTTTCTCTATCTGCATGTCTAGAAATTACAATACCATTTGAAATCTGACCCTATGGCCTTGTCAGCAATTAGCAACTTTATATATATATATAAATAATCTCCTTATAACTACACACAGAGTTTAACTCCAGTAAGTAAAAACTGTATTTCTATATTTAAAAGGCAAATTTAGCACTTTTGGGTAAGGATAAATTGATTATATGCATTAGCTTGTCTTGAGCTTAAATAAATGTTTAGTAATCTAAGTGTGACATCCTCCCACCCATGTCCTTTGTGGAAAGCATATGCTACACAACTGCCTTTGGGAAAAAGCTTCCAGCATTAAACATGCTGCAAGATGAAGCGTGACAATTTTTAGGACAGGAGAGGATAAAAATAAGAAATGGAAAAAGAATGACTTGCAATCTGTAGATGAATACTCATATACAGAGTAACCAAGAAGTGGGAAGGTTGGGCATGGTTAGGCCTCTAGACAAAACTCCTGGTGGAAAGAGACTGCATCTCTCAAACCTCATGGAGCACGATGGAGGATAAATGATGGGGGGAAAATCAGCGGCCTCTGCCCTTGAACAGACATTGCAAATTGACTGGAAGGTATGAAGTAAAGCCAGTGGATTATTAGAAACCACTGAAACACTGTTCACAGCCTGTGAGCAATATTGCAGCTGACAACTCCAGGGCTCACCCGTAAATGAGAGGAATGCTGCCAATTTAGTTTGCTTATTTCCTTGCACAAGATCTATTACTCATTTTACATGGGCTGTGTATGGGAGAACTGACTATCACCTTTTGGGAACTAAACTTACTCCTGTCTCTAACTTGCCAGTAGATTTCCTAGAGACCTTTCCCTGTCTTGAAAAATGCTTACATTGGTTGAAAACCAAGTAAGGCTTCAGGAAGGTTACAAGGAAAGGAAACTACTTTGAAAAACCTGGGACCATCCAGGTCTCATAGAAATGAGAAAGATTAAGTATGTAATAGATGTAATCCGATGTGCTGGTAAAGGAAATGCCGAAAACAGTTATGTCTGTATCTTGGAAGGGTAAACTTTCCATCCCAGCAGTGTTGAAAATGTTCTAAGACTTTCCTTGTGAAGAGAGATAGGTGGGCCCACTTTATTTTTTTTTCTTTTCTTTCACTTACACACTCCACAAAGTGTTGCTGAGGTCAGATAAGTTATGTACAGTGGGTCTGCAGCACAGACGTGCCAAGGTATTCAGTCATCATTTGGAAAGCAGACAGTATGTGTGAGGGTGTTCCTCTTTTCTTTCTTTTTTTTTTTTTAAGGGAAAAAAAAACAAAGTTTCTTTATGGAAGCAACATATGGGAGCAATTTTTTAAAAAATATTTTAACTGCAGTGTCATGTCAGATGTTGTCAGTCAGGATGACCCACAGCAGTTTGAGACTCTCTGTGCTTCTGCATATTATGTAAATATGCAGTACTTTTCCAGGGGTTCAAATAAATTCAAATAGAGATGAAATAGGGTGGGACCTTCAATTCTCACAGACAAGTATAGAGTCATCTCATACCAAGCAAAAAACTACACATGTAAAATATTAACCTTTTCTTTAACCAAAGTATAACTGTGTCCTGATGTTTGTTTGGGTTTTTTTTAAAGGACAGTGAAATTATGTTTTGGAATGTGTAAGATTTCACATAACGTCGTATGGGAGAAAGCAAAGGTTAGGAAAAAGAAAAACCAACTACTGTGAACTACAGTCTTTGAACATTCTTTTTCTAAAGCACAGTAATGGCTTATCATACTGCATTACTTATGCCATGTTTTGTAGTATATATAAGACACATAATTATAAAAACAGGTTACTCAGTTAACAGTATTTGCAGAGAGAGAGCTGCCTCCTTATACTGGTAGACATTGTATTTGCAAGTGTGTGCTTTGAGATAAACTGTGAGTATGCAGGAATGTTAAACAAACTGAAACCAAATTCATCCCTGACATAACTCTAATGAAGTCAATGGAACAACACAAGGTAAGAACTTGGCATAGTGTTTCTCTATGCTAAATTAACCACTTAAATCAAAACACTGGCATTTTTTTATTCAAGCTCTGATTTATGTTAAGGCAACAGTAAATACCTTCACACAATGTTCCTCTTATTCTTGAATATCCCTTTTGACATATTGGGTCTGTAAAACAAACAGAAGTGAAGTTTCAGAATACTACCATCCAAAACTCACCATTAATTTATTGTGCAAAACTGATCATGTGAAACATTATCTAGTTTATTGCTATGAGAAATCTGAGTGCTTAGACAGTATCCCAGTATTTTCTGAAATAATAAAGAGATAAGATGGGGCAGCTACACAAACTATATAGAGTGTCAGCCTTTATCCTCTTTTGCTTCCCATGTGTCTCAGCTAGCTAGCCTAAAAGTGGCTATGATTTCTGTTTCATTTGAACCAATTAATTCATTTCACTCAATCACAGCACATTACAACCCTATTTACCATGGATGAATGAGGATGAATCCTGTTAAGACACACAGAATGAAATTAACCAAAGATCTGAGCAAACTAGCAGCTTTCAGGATATAGAAATAACAACACATTTCTGCATTCATCAGCTTATCCCTGGGTTCCCAGCTCATCCCACAGTGCAGTGAAATTACCAAACGAATATGCAGCAACCTCAATCCATTTTTTGATCAACTGTATGGTTCTCCAGGTCATCAGTTAATCTACAGAGTATAATAACAAGGGCTACTCCCTCTCCTCCCTTCATTACCACACCAAAGATCCATTTGTTGTGAACATTTCCTTGGGATCTCTGGGGAACATGCATTTATTGCTACATCATTAGGAACTCCAGATCACTAATTATGACAAACCATGCTAAAGTAAGGCTGCCAGTTACAGATTATAGGTGTGGTCCCTTCTCTTCAGTGCTTAAACTTGTAAAATATTTACAAGTAAATATTAACTGTAAAATCCAGTTAGAACCTTTTATAGCTACATGCTACCTCTCAAATATTAAGACTTCTCTTTTTTGGGACTGAATAAGAGAACAGAACAAGTTAAGTTATTTGTCTAGCCTGTGCCCAACTTCTACAATCTCAGCCTCAGAGGAGGAAAAGCCCCAGGTTCCTGAGGAAAATCAATAGCATTACCTCGTTCACATGGTGTACATGGGCTTCCCCAAGCAGCACCCAGTGAGGAACAGCACTGGGACTTCAGAGTTGCTCCATTGATATTTATTTCACATCTTCCATTGACTATGTTCTGCCAACAGGTACCCTTGACAGTTTCTGTTTGGAAAAAAACAATATATTTTCATGCAGATTCTCTAGCATTATGCATTACTGTATTTACAAGCATATGAATTTAATCATGAAAAAGAATCATCCTTTCATTAGAATTTACCACATTATAGCTAAATTTATTTTAAAATCTCTTAATTTAACCTTCTCTATGCTGGACTGTAGCCTGAAATCATCCCTGCACAGAGCTCTTGCAAATTCTAGTTCATGCTTACTGTCCTTAACAGGGAATATGTCAACACCACTCAAGACTTGAGTCCCTGTATTGATTATGACTCAGATTAGGGGCACATGCAGAAGAACAGAGTAGATATGAAGCCTTGCTACATCTTCCATTATTCTACTAGATCCCCCAGTCTGGCTATCTTCCCATATAGGAAGTGGCAGGAGACAGCTAAGGATCAGACAGCTGTAGTCCTCCAGCTTTCTTCACTGACAAGAAAATAGCTATAAATTACTGTCCTGACAGATCAGGCAAGAAAGGAAATTATGAGCCCACAGAGTATTTGAGTCACAGCATTGTCCATGGATGCTCTTGAGCTGGTCTGGACTACACATACCTTGCTCATGCTCTGTCTCAAATACAAAATTCTTTCCAGAGAGCAGATCCTAATTAGAACATGTTCACCTTATTACAGGGGAAATTAAGGAGGTGAGCACAGACCTGAAGTACTAGTCCTAGCATTTCTGTGTTGATTAGAAAAAATGTTTGCCTCTCTTTCAAATTTGACATGGAAGCCCACCAAGCTCCCAAGAGCACTTTATGTCCCCACAGTGATGGTGAAAACAAGCACTTTTTAACATTTTTTCTGTTATGTTTTCCACTAAATTAATCTACAAAAGTTATTTTAAAGTATTTTCTTAACCTGGTGTACAATGTTCACATGTCACTGGACATTTTTAACCAGCAAACATAAAATCTTCAGAGAAATAAATACCTATGCAGATGGTTCTGGTTGGATCCAACGTGCTTTCAGGAGAACATTCACAAACAAAAGAACCTGGTGTGTTTTTGCACACTCCGTTAACACAGGGGTTAGATTCACATTCATCAATATCTAGAAAAGAAACACACTGCTATTAGTGCCAGAAAAATACATATGGCTCTTTTCAGTTTAGGAAAAAGGGGACAAAGTTTTCCTTATAACCAGTCTTGCTGATATTCCCCTTTTCTGTTACGAAACCCTTCACGACAGCCTAACAATGCATGTGTCCCAAGGACACACTAACACATTAGACCTGTCTGTGGCTCAAAAAGGGCTCAAACTAGGAGCCCTTTGGCTCTGTTCCTCTCACAATAGATTTGTAAAGCTTGGTTCTTCTCACCCTTGGCACAGTGTGGGCTCACTGGTAATAGTAAATAGGGAGAGTAAATACAGGCTATCCCATAAGGTTATCTAATAATTTCATTTTGGCCTTATCCCTCCCTCCTCATTCTCCTACTTCCCCATAGAATTTATTTATGGCAGAGGTTTTTGGTTTTTTGGTGGTTTTTGTTTTTGTTTTGTTTTTGGGTTTTTTTGTTTTTCTTTTGTTTGTTTGTTTGTTTTTATTTTTTATTTTTTATTTTATTTTTGTTTTTTTAGGTTTACACATTATATCCTCATGAGGGTTCAAAGTAATTCTGGCACAATCTGAGAACAATACAAATGAACAAAACTAGAATGTGTTACCAATTACCTTCACAAGTTTTTAGATCAGGAGTGTATACAAATCCTTTTGGACAGGTGCAGGTGAAACTTCCAGGGGTATTTCTGCATTGCCCATTGTCACAAAGCAGCATGTTCAGTGCGCATTCATCAATATCTATAATGAAAATAAAGAACATTTTAAGAAATAAAACATTTCTGGAATAGAAGTCAGGACAGAATTTCCCTCCCAAAAGCCACTTTTACGAGGAGACAAATAGGGCAGGGGGATGCGGTGTGTGTGGAATATGAATACTGGATTCTTCTTGTAGACAACACACAAGAGTTTGCACAAGACCTCGTATTTTCCTCACATATTGATGGTATGTGACAGCCACACCACCATTCAAAAGAAAGCTGGGATTCCCACTTTCATCCTGCCTTTATTGTGGATTAGGTCTATGCTCTCTATGAGCTGCTGCACAGCAGCATCCACCGTCATGACAGAAACAAGGAGTGGATTGGTTTGAAAAGGTATGCTGATCATCCTGGTCTTTAAATCACCATTTTTTTCAAGCTGGCTCTGAACTGTCTTAGATGTTGCAGTTAACAAGGCTAATATAAGTCTACATTTGCTTCAGGGATGAAAAATTTAAATAGAATTGCTAGTGCTAAATTTAAGAACCCTGAGGAAATCTTTGGAAGAACTGTGGTCATTAGGGAGAAGTTGCAAGAAGGTGGCAATGAGCCATGAATAGCAGGTGAAGACCAGGAGAGACCCAAAGAGCAAACAAGAACAATTGGCTAAGTCAGAGAGGCCTCAGAAAGTGTTGAGAGAAGTTGGGAAGACTCAGAGGGTCAGTGCAGCAGCTGGGAACAGCAAAAGTGCTAGGAAAAGACGGGAGACTTGCAGAATAAAAGACCATGTGGGAAGCTTCACAGGAGTTCAGAAAAATTGAGAGAGGGCCAGGTGCAACATTACGGGAGAATGGGAAACAGCTGTGATGGAGCATGAACGTGGGCTACAACAGGGTGGGCTGGGGAGCATCTGGAAAACTCACAGATGGATTGGGAGAAGAGATGCCATCAGCTACAAGCAAACACTGGAATACGACATGGATAGTTAAAGCCAAAGAGGCAAAAGGGAAAATGGGATGAATTAAAGTGTGATTTTTATCTAAGAAAAATCAACTTTTTTTTTTTTTTTAAGATAATGGATTGTTTAGACTGGGATAACACCCATGACTTAAGCTATTTAGGTTTAAGTAGAGAATACAGAACCCAAATAAAATTATTATATAAGCTGGAGATAATAGAAAGGAATGTAAGAATTTTAAGGTGGTTCCAGAGCTGGAAAAAGGAGCGATTACAGTAGGATATATAAAAAAAGAGAATAATCATGATGAAGTGAGGATATTAAAAACGCTTTCAGGGATGAGACTTGGGACGGGTCCTATAAAATATTCATTTTAATGCGGAAGTAAAAAATGAATTGAATCGAAAACTGTGGACAAGCTGGAAGCTATTACCAATACAAAGAATCAGGCAAGGCTAAATTAATCTTGACAACATGAACAAGAAAAATAAGATGAAATATTATCACATTGAAAACTCTGCAATTAGGGACCAGTAACAACAACATGCTAGAAACCAGAACTCTGGATGTAACTACCAATTAGAGGTTGACTTTGATCCCACAGTATAACACGTATTTGAGAAAAGACTAATGCACTCTAGAATCAGTTTAGGCAGGATATTCCATAGGGAAACAGAGAATTCCTGGCATGACTATACAAGGCACTGGTCAGACTTCACCAGAACACTGGTCAAATCAGTCATGTTCAAGAGAAGGCTGCAGCCTCTATTTTTATGAAAAGAATGGAAGTATAGACTTGGATAGTTTAGCCAACTGAGTTTGAGAAAGAAGATGATGATTCATTATAAATACTTTGAGGAGAAGACATTTCATACCAATGCAGTTTTTCCCAGTTGAGTCTACTTCATATCCAGGGTCACAATAACATTTGTATGTCCCATGCAGATTCTCACACCTTCCATTTGGACAGAGATCAGGATCCAATAAGCACTCATTAATATCTACAGAAAGGTAAAAAACCCAAACATCAGAGCAGCAGTTGTTGAAGGCTTGTAGGGGTTAATTCTTCAAACTTAGAAGAAGACCTTTCCAGTATCATTAACATTAGCTGCTCTATATTTATAATTATATAGTTCTGATTAGGAAATTCACACCTAAACAATCACACTCAAGAGTAGAAACCATGTCTTTATCACTGATTTATCACTAGCCCATGGTCATTTAGGAAACTTTCAACTGCAGGTAAGAACTGGGATATTAAACCATTTATCAGAGATTAGATTTAGAGAGGCCCATGTACTAATACTCCCTGTATCTCCTGATTCATAGCATTTCCAGATGGCATCACTTGCCAGTGCATTAATATCCCTCCTTTCTGAGTGCTTTTCCCTATATACTGCCAGCAAATCTACTAGTGAGCATTGGCTGACTTAAGACTTTGCAGTTTCACAGTTCTGTGATTACAAATAATTTTATTGTAATCATTTCCTTCTTCTCTGTAGTTAAACAAATCCTAGCGTATTTTGACAGATGAAAACATGAGTAAGATCAATGTTCAATATGGCTTTATTCTTCAGGATGATTTCACCTGAAATATGCAAATATGACTTACATATAAAGTCATGTAGGTAATGACATTTTTCATAATTTTTTCATTATTTTATAATGGCACTTACATACACTCCATGATGTAAACCAGAGAGGCCCCACTGGTGAAATGGCATGATCTTGAAATTCCATGCTCCATTCATTTCACCCTAAGCCTTTCTACTATTCTCTTCTGTCACTATCCCCACCAGCATGGCTAACAAATTAAGGATATCAAGGTAACACTTTCAGACAAAAGTGCTATATATAAATTTGAATTACATTAGGTGATCTTACCATTTCCTCCAGCAGTCATGCCAGTTCCACTGCTACACAGAGCCTGATATTCAGCTGGAAAAAATATTTAAAAATTTATTGGAATATTCTTTCTTAGGTCATTGCTTTCAGCATCACCATTTACAGTATGGCAATTAATTATTTCAAAGAAGTAACATGCTTTCCAATTCTTCTCAAAACATTAATAACCTTACAGTATTCTGAACCTGTGAAGCATTTTAGCAGATTCAGGGTCTGAATCTGCTTATGGAGATGGATGAGTAAAAACTTCACATGATGAACTGTGGCATTTAAGAATAGACATAAACTTCATGCTGGTCCTCCTACACAAATGAACCATAGCATATTCACAGCAAGATTCTCCAGAACTTTATGTCCAAGCCCTTGCCCAAGGTGCATGTTCCAAGAGACCAGGAAGCAGAACACTTTTTTCCCATAAAACTGCCCCATATTTGACTACATTTAGCAGGAGTGTCTTTATGAGTTCACAGCAGATCCAGGATACCTTATTCTTAAAAAAAAATAAATTAAAATATGTGTCTAAGCTTTCAAATTTCTCACTTACTGCTGAGTTCAAGATCTTCTTTCTAGTTCAGGACAATTAATAGCATGAACTGAGAGTCAGCTCAGCATTAATTATTGCCATATAGGTCAACGTTTTTCAATACATTTGCATTATAGTAACAGCCAAAATACTTACACTCATAAAGTTAATAAATATTAAAAATATTTATGGAATTAGCTGTGTTCTCTCTGAGAAAATGTAATTCAACTTATCTCCCACTGTTAACATAACCAGCAAATCAATACGTACCTTTGCCTGAATCAAATAAACACTGTCACTGCATGTAAAAGCAGATCTGATCTGAACACAATTTAGCCTAGAATGGCAGGAGCTTCTGCAAATTGTTTCTGAGGAGCACAAAGGTCTTCCTTTCAGGAATATTTTTCAGTCTCTCTGATACAATGCTTCTCTAAGAAATCTCCTCCTTCCCTCCCCCACTAAAAGCCCAAATAAATGCTACACTTCACCTTATATGAGATGATCATTTTTTGAGAATTGAAGAGGTGAGGAAAATAATACAGGAAAAATAGCTTACACACATGTAAATGTTCCCATAAAGGTAATCAAGCATAACACAGAAGTCAGTGATACAGAGTGCAGTATTTGTAGAAGATCTCAACTCTACTGTACAACAAGAAGGGCCCACTAACATCACTAGAGGCTCTTCCTTATTTCATTAACATGTCCTCGGTGTTTTGTCATTCTAAACAATACACCAGGTTATAAAATGGTCATCAGCAAGTTCCTGCTGAATAGCTCACATCAGCTCTACCCACCTAATTTGTTCCAACTGGTTTGGCTCCCTAATGCTTTCATAAAGCTATCAGTTAAAAGAAATTTTAAAAATAAATCTAGAATTGTTTTTGCCTCCAGACCAAACACCATGGTAGTATGGCATGCTTTTGAACTACATTCATATTGTATACTTTGTTTATGTGCAACAATAAATTTGCTGAGTGACAAGGAACACATAATAAACTGAGGTTTCAAACCAGCTACCTGCAGTCAGTCACCTCCACAAAACGAAGGCATTTTTAATTTACTGGCTTCACAGCAAGGACTGTGTCAGCTGTCTTGTTGGAAGAAGAGTTTTCCTAAAACACTTCTGCCCATTGGAATGGTTAGGATTGCTTTCTTTTCAGAGAAAAGTTATGTCCCAGACAACTTCACTTGGTGGGGATTTTAGTGACAGACTCAAGTATCCACAAGAAACTGAACTGGACATTTGTCTATGCATTGACTACCCAAAGGCAAGGTACTGAATAAACTACTTCAGAAGATCACTTGAAGGATATAGGAGTCATGCAGCAAACATCTGACTGACAGGTGTACAAAAGGATTTGAATCTATTTATTAATGCATTAAGTTTTTTCCATTAGTAACTTGAGTTAAAATTAATATTTTAGTTATATACATCTACCAAAATACAGTTTGTTGTCTGAAAATGTGCTGTTTGTTTGTAATGTGCATAAAAAAATCTGGGGGCAGATATCGCAATTTACCGTTGCTTTAAAAAATTAACTCCGGTAGTCTTAAAATATACAGAAAACAAAAGGTTGCTCAAAGTATCTAACATATTATACAACAATGTAATCTCCTGATTTCAGTTGCAATGTTAATATAAAACTTTCTTTTACCTTTCTAAAAATAGTTTATCAACAGAATTCGTGAATTAGAAGATTTACCAGTGAAGATGGCATACCTGAGTTCTGTGCTGGGCAGGGCTGGCAAGGCTCTCCAAAGGCGTAGTCAGTGCTGGCACAGCAGCATTCTGACTTTGTAACTGCACCTGTTAATGGTCTCACACATTGTCCTCTCTTGTAGCCACCATAGCATGTGCTTCGCATATGTGTATCTGAGGGAAGAAATCTCTCTTAATCCTGCCATAGCCAACTATCCTGCCATAAATTATAACAAGTATTAAATGTAGTTCGGGTGTCATAAACACTAAAAAATAGCTGTCAAAACAAAGTATCTTTCACTATTTCCCACTGTTTTCCAGCCACCTATATGCCTCCCTCTACTTGGACAGGAAATTTTTCTTCCTCACGCTCCCAAGAATTAAGGCATACAAATAGTCACTGCATTTAATGGTTTAGCATGCATTGGTGAACTACTAGGGAAACAATCAGTTCTTAACCTTGAACTAGTGAGAAGCTGTGGGGAAAATGGACAAAGTCTTTGTTCTTTCTTTGCTTCTGAAAAACCCAAGGAAAAGTCATTAATGCTATTCCAGTACATAAGACTTCATATGTTTATGTTTTCAGGTCCAGGGATGATTCTTCTCTTTCTTTAAGAACTGGCCTATAAATGGCTTTCACGCATAGCAGTATTTTATAATCAAACACTGAGCTTGTACATAAATGGGCAGAAAATTGGGTACATCCCATGTTAAAAAGAGGTGATAGAGTAATTACATCTTTAAGCTTAATGGCAAATGAAGAATTTTACATTGACAGAAACAGGGCAAATTCTCACCTACTCAGAATTGATGCAGCACTAGTCACCTCTAGTCTGTATAGTCTACCTGACCTTGTGATTTGACGCACACATTTCTTCTCTTTAAACAAAAAGGAAATGAAAACAGAACAAAATGGGCCATTTACAGTAAACGTTCCAGAGCTATCAATATCCACTATAACTACTACCCACCATTGCATGAAAAAATGGTAAATTCTACATTCAAACTTGATCTGTCCATCAGTCTAGCACTAATATCTTAACCTTGGTTAACTGTGACTCCATTAAGTTTGTCTTACCAACACAGACACGTCCATCCAGTCCTACTGCAAGACCAGGGAAGCATTCACATCTGAAAGAGCCATCAGTGTTCACACAGCGCCCGTTCATGCATATTCCATCTGTCTCACACTCATTGATGTCTGTTGGAGAACAGAATGAGCTGTATTAGAAGTTAAACTACATAGAGTTTGATGCCTGGCTGAAGTTTGCATTTATGCAGCTTATTTTTGATATATCCTATAGAAAAATATCAAGGGTAAATGGAAAGTAGTTCAAGTAAAGGTTTTGCTAGGAATAAAGATTAATTCTTTCTTTGAAATAGAAAAAGAAAATGCCAGATTCAGTAGACATAAACACAACAAAATTATTTTGCTCTTCTTGGAGAATAAAAGGCACTACATTTTCCTAACTTGTTCCCAAGAGTTACACATTCCGATTTGATGGTCATTCAGGCAAAATCATAATTGGAGGAAGGAGGAAACTGGCTGCTAAGACAAAGCACTTGTGCAGAATACGACAGGACATTCCCTTTCCTATTAACAGTAACATGCAGTAAGAAATCAATCCAAATAGCAAATGGAATCTTTCACCCTGCCCAAAAGGTGCCTTCACAGGGCCACCAGAGAAATTTCCTTTCCTCCTACTTCACATCAGAATCTCCCCAGTCAGCCCCTGCCCAAAGTCTCTGTCTCTCTGGTGATCTGCATAACAATTGGGTTTTACTACTGGATGCCCATTACAGTCCATTTTATAAACTTTCAATTAATAGACTGCACTCCAGCCTTGAAAGAAATTCATTAATGATTTGAGCCATGAGCAATTGCCCAGCACAAGCCACCATCTTTGCCCAACAATGGCACACTGGAAAATAAGGCCTATAGCAATGAAATACAGGGATGAAACTTTAAAATACAAATGTTAAAAGAGATGTAAAAGTAGTAAAAAAAAAACTATATAGGCTGTGTATCCTGCTAATAGTAAGATCATTCTCTAGACACAGAGAGCATACTATTATTTTAGAAATGATAAAGAAAAGGAGTGTTATAAATATTGTTTGGAAGTATGTATAACCTTTATAAAATAATCACTTCATAACAATTCTCCATACTATATACAAGAGACAGTGTGTGTGACAATTTCCTTTTTTCAGGCCTTAAAAGGGCAAATTGAGAGTGAAACACCTCTGTGTTTTACTTCGTTTGTGTTGTTTGGCATAAAAAGTGGCTTGTATGATCCAAGATTCCTTTTTCAAACTGCGTTTTAAAATAAAAGCTATATTTAAGTACATGGGCTCAAACAATTTTTACTTCATCCTGCAATCTTTTGTTCTGTTTCAGACAAATCTTAAATTTTCACACTTTTAAATTAATCCTTACTCAGTGCAGGCAAAAACGGAGTTGGGATTCAAAATGAGCCCATGCTATTTAATGGTGTAGACAGTTATTTTGGTAAACAACACTGAACTCCTACGACAGATTCTCCGACAAGCAAAAAAAAAGGAAAAAAGCTTTCTTTTTTGAAGCCTATTTATAGAAACAGAAAGGCAAAATTTCTTCTTTCCCATTTCCTGTAGTTCATTTTAAAAAAAACAAAAGATTTTTTAAGCTAGTAAAGGGTGAAATGTGCCTTCTATTTTCCTTTGTACTGATGTATGAATGTGTTGGAAATACCACTATAGAATTTTTTAAAGGTAAAGTGGGTCACTTAAAATGGTACAAGTCCACTGAAGACCCGGTTCCTGTAAAGACAGGTAAAAAGCCTCTGCTTTTACTAGACCCGAGATTCCACAGAAAAAATCAACTTCACCCACAGGAACAAAGTCCAGATTTCTAACCTTGAGAATGCTCTGCTGTCTTCTGTGGCAAAAGTCACCATTTGGACAACTTAAAATTACTCAACCTGGTTCTGGAAAATCAACTAACGGATTAATTCTCCACGATCATTGAGTTTTGCCTTTTCTGCTTAGCTTGCTTAGTAGTGCTAACTGGGTACACACAGTCCTCTAGTTTTAAGCAGGAAAAATTTACTCAGACTACTAAATTACTATTTTTAATTGCCTTGCAATGGCTTTCAATTTAAGGACTTCCTGTCCGATCTAAAGATGAAACAATGTATGGAACAGAAATAATGCTTCAAAGTTCTGCATGCCTGATATAAATATTTCTGAAAAATCAAGCAAATCATCATTGAAAGAAGCTAATGGTGAATAAATTTAGCACGTCTTGTATTTCAGTGAATATACAAGACTGTGGTGTAACATTCTTTTCTGGCATGTTATTTCAGAAGTCTAAGTGGAATTTTTTACCAGACAGCCAAGCATATGCCCTGTACTTATACTTAAATTCCAATTTTATGGAACTAAGTGTTAATTACTTTATCCCCATCTTTGGTTTAAAAGCCCTTCCTAAGAGCTGAAAACTCAGCTTAGAGTGCATCAAACAAGCCCAGTTACAGAAGCAATGAATTGCACCCTTCCATTCCTTTGTTGATCCCCTAGTTTGGCAGAAACACATGTTCAATTCCATATCAAAATTGCTCAGGCAGGAAATTAATTTGCTGCAGAAATGTCAGAAATGTCATCACTCACTAGAGAGTGATAAGGTCACCCCTGAGTCTCCTTTTCTCCAGGTGAACAACCCCAGCTCCCTCAGCCATTCCTCACAGGGTTTGTGTTCCAAGCCCCTCACCAGCCTCGCTGCCTCCCCTGGATGTGCTCAAGCATCAACATCTTCCCTAAACTGAGGGGACAGAGCTGGACACAGCACTCAAGGTGTGGCCTCACCAGTGCCAAGCACAGAGGAAGAATGACCTCCCTGCTGCAGCTGGCCACACCATCCCTGACACAGGCCAGGGGCCATTGGCCTTCATGGCCACCAGGGCACACTGCTGGCTCATGTCCAGTCAGCTGATCTTTCTGCCACCTATTTGATTTATTGCATATTTCCACCCACGATCCTCTTGCCATGCAACAACTGCCCTCACTGCACAGCCCAATCTGACAACAAAAAACATCGTGTGCACTAAAAACAAGGCTACAGCACACAAGAGTTTGTTGGTGTTAACGCAAGCAAACAACACCTCCACAACAGCTTGTCTCAAGGAAAAAGTCTGTGTCACAAAATCTGCCAACATTGCACAAAAAGCATCTGAATTCTGCCAAGAGACAGTGGCCTGGCACACAGACAAACACAAATTACAACTCCTGTCCATGATACCCAAAAGAGACATTATCAATTACAAGCTAAATTATTTTATCTGGACAACAAAAACACTGAACAAGCTCTCTGATTGTGTGGTGTCCATCCATCTCACCAACCAATCACTGCCTCACACACGAGGCAACCACATGCCAGCCATACAATCTGTTCTCTGGTTATATGACCTGGTTTTTACCTCACTAGTAGCTGAACATTTCCCAGACTGCTTTCTGTTGCTCACCAGAAGTGAACAGGATTTCTTATCTTGCACAGAGTTTTATTTAGCTTGTGTAAGATTCTAATGCATGCACTTGACAAACAAATTTGGGATATGCAGTGTCAATAATGAGTGTTTCAAAGATTTGCAGTTCTGTAGGACACAAATTATTTACTTTTCACGTTTGGCATGTACAGATAGGACTCAATAAGGACAAACATCAAAATATACAGGAGAAGACATTAAAGATCAAACTCTTAAAAATTTAGTAACATGACTAGAGAGAGCTGTGCTCCTGTAGCTACTGAAGATCTGAGAATTGTTTCATATACTTTGGGCAAATGGAAGAAGGGAGACAAACAAGAAGAGGTTAAAAAGTGTAATTAGGGTGTCCAGGTTTCAAAATCTGCTTTGATTTTGACCCAGTAACAACTTTAGCATGCAATAAATGCTTGTATGCTCATTCATAAAGAGCAAGGCTTACTGCAAGTGCTGAAAAGCAGTGGGAGAAATCTTCCTTTTTATTATAAGTTTTGTTCCAACTTTCAGTAGGAATCAGTTGTGTTCTCTGCAATTTTTGATTATTTTCAAATATTCCTCCTTTAATGCAGAAAAGTAACATTTCTCTAGGGCCAGAAACCCCTTTTGACTGTATCCATACTCCTAGCCAAGAGGCACATAACAGAGGCTGAACATCACTGTATTTTACATAGTCAGGTAGAGAGTTACCTTTTTGGATGGCATTTCAGGGCACAGACTGATGTACTTTAACAAAAAAAAAATTTAAAAATTAAAAAATACCAAAAGATACTCAAGGCAAAAACAAAGAGAAGCATTTGGGCTCAGCTGAGCTTGCATCTGTGAGTCACATCCCTGTTAATTACACAGAGAGCAGCCAGTGATCTCTGGGAACACAACTGGCTGATGTGCCATGACCTGATGGGTACTGAAGTCTCACTGACATCCCACACACAGACCAGCTGGAAAACAAGCTTTGGTAAAGCACACACATCCCACATGGAAAACAGGTTAGAACTGAAATAAATGCCATTGCTCTGTGTGAAGGCTGCAGGCAACACAGCCAGCAGCAGTTAGTCTAAGGAGACACTTGCATGGTAATGCACCATAGTTCACTTGAGAAACTAAAGAACATCCCAACCAAAGCAACTCTTTCACAAAGCCAGAATGGGATCATCTCTTTAGAGTTACCTGATTCCCTCACTTGAAGGCTGGGTAGCACTGTCCTGCATACCTAGTGCAAGAGCTAACAAATTCAGGAGAAATTTCAGATGTTTTACATGATTTATTGTCCTGATTTTGATCTAAAGTCTGTTTTAGACTGGTACAGTGTTCAATAAGCAAAAGGATCCAAATTAATTCACCTTTCATGCCACTAACTCTCAAAACCAAATTATTCAAACATTTACTTTTGCTACTGGTCCACAAGATGTGTCATTTTTAAAAATTTGCCGAAATGTAATGAAGTACTTCATCCGCCTCGATTCAAAGAGTTAAAAGATTTTAAATTTTTCAAAAGAAAACCATAAGTAACTTGGCCCACCACTTCTTTGTTGTTTATTTTGACTTCTGCTTTGTGCCTGTAAAACATGTTAAACCATGAAGATTTATATAGACAAAATTTCCATTTCCTGATGGGACAGAATAAAATTCTGACATAACTAACAACCAGGAGGCTGCAGTGTCTCCCACAGGGGCTATTGTTCAGCTAGTGCAGCAAATAGGAAAGACAATCTTCCTGTGGTGCTCGTGACTGCATCTTGGTCACACTGAGTACTGGGCACTCCTCAGAGATGCTGTATTGACTAGGAGCACCCAGACAGGAATGGGAGAAAAGCCCGAAAAAAGGCAATAAGCCAGGATGTTTGGGTGGCCAAAGGCAGTATACTTTCAAAGGCCAAACACAAAATGTGACATATTTTGGAACTAATCTGCAGAAGACACGATAGGCAAAAAAACCCCAGAGTTTAACTCAGTCAGATCATGCAGTCCTTGCTCAAAGAATATTTCCCACTGGCTGTTTGGGGTGGTTGCTCAATAACGTGGAGAAGACTGAGTACTGTCTTGCACAATGACAAATAATTCCAGCTGATCAAAACAGGATATCTACTGAGAACTCTGCCCAGCACTTCTTGTTCCCAAGAATCACTATAAGGAAATAAGGTTATTCTTGAAGCTATCCAGAGAGACAGGACTCACAAGTCTTGGGAACCATAATTTATTGTGCCTACCTGTGCAATAACGTCCATCAGATGCTAACTGGAACCCTGGTTTACAAATGCATTTAAAACTGCCATCTTCATTGATGCACATCCCATTGAGGCAAATGTTCCTGATGCTGCATTCATCCATATCTGAAAATGTACATGATAGACATAATGCTCATAGTGCTTAACATAAGAACTCTTATTGGTTATACCCAAAAGATAAACTTTAATTTTTTTTTAGTTGTCAGAGCTATAATGATAATCAGAAACATATGATGAGACATACTGCACTGTCCTAGAGGATGTGTCAAAGCAGTGACTCCATTTTTTGTAATGAATCATTAACATAAAAAGGAATGAATTCAAAAAAGCAAAGAGAACAAACTGGACATTTTAAGAACTTCCAGTTGGCAAAAGCCATCAAAAAGTGAGAAAGGATGTAATTAAAGAGGGATTGCAATCTTAATCGAAATAGAAGATGGATTAGAAGCAGCCTCCTGTTTGGAATGTAAATACAATTTTATGCTAATGAAAAAACCTGAAGGGAAAGGAGTCAACATTCGGGTTCGAAGTGAAAACTTTTGTAACCTCCACTGGACAAGTCTAACATTTATGGTATGGAAGAATTCCCAGCACTGTGCTCAAGCATTAATTCTGTGGTCACTGCCATCCTCGACTTCCATTTAAAATAAAACTTGCCCTTTTCCTGCATTCAGCATGACAGGCCATACAGAAGGGTACTTACTAATTACAGCTTCATAAAAACATTATTCATCCTCTGACCTAATGGGATATCATGGAGGATTCAAATAGGAAAAGGTGGAGGTCTCAGACACTGTTATTCTGAACACTGCACAGTTACTCACAAAATGGGAAAGAGGAAAAAAAAGGCAAGTACAAAGAATTCTGTGCTTGATTTGAGTAAGCTTTTATATCCTCTCAGTCTTTACTTCGTCCTGGCGCAGATGGAATCAGTTTCGGATGTTACATCCAAAAAAAATCAGGAGTATTTACCAGTTTCATCTAAAGAACTACACACAGTTACATTAAGGTATGGCACAAGGCCATGGTCTTTACTGATTAGTGTGTATGCATACAACTCAATGCATTACATTGCCAGAGATGAAACTGTTTCATAAGTGGATGCAACAGACATTCTGGCAGCACATGCAATGGAATTAAAAATGTTTTACCAGACTGCCTATGTCCTGGTTTTTATTACTATTAGCACATGGTATTTGGTGGGAAAGGAAGAAATCAGAATAGAGAGTTTTTTTCCTGAAGTCTAATTTCCAAATATATTTAGTCAATGTACTTCCATAATAAGATATTTTAAAAGCAGCTTATGGTGCTAAACTGTATATAAAAAAGAGTCAGGAAAAATAGAGTCTTAAAATGTCTGTCTCTACCAAGGATTAACAGAATCACTACTAGCACTATAAAATCACTGGATCATAATGACATTACAGTATATTCAGAATCTTACTATTTTCCTTAATATTGCAGCTGTCTTGGACAGAAATTACGCTTCTAGACATAGTATGTTTTCTTTTTACTTACAGGCTAAGTCAGACAAAAATAATTTATGATTTAAAAAAAAAATTGTGTATCTATCCCAACCAGGAATTTTGGCATTAAGTCTTTGAGCTGAATCACTGAGATAATATTCTGCCAAAAATGTTTCTAAGAACAGTGCTTGAAATTCTTTTAACGTATGAATAGATCATTGGGAACCCTCCCAAGGACCTTGGGAAGCATGATAAAGAACATTCTTCTTTTTTTCCCTTTTACTGAAGGTCTGGGAGGTAGGAACACATCAATTATGTTTACAAATTTTTGTTAAGACAATTTTTATAGGTCAGACCAGCCTGCATCTACATAAAACACATTGCTAGTCACCCGGTAAGGTCCCATAAAGCATGCTGTTAAACACACAGTAAAATCAGGCAGCATGTGACTTGTGCTATGTTTTAAAATGTACCACTCCCATCAAAGAAACTGCATTTTGTGATAGTGGTATGTGCTATTTCTCCTGCTGGACAGACATCCCGTTGAGGATTGCCAATCCAATGCTCCAGAACTGGCTGCAAAAGACATTTTAGTTGCCCTCCCAGATACAGTAAAAGGTATTCAAATATCTGACTCCTTGTTCCTTCCCCCCACCAGGGGTCCTTTTCTTTTTCATTGATGTGAGTAACCTCTTGCAACTGTAATTACTGATATGGAATAACTTCAGAAAAGTCTTACCTTCACAGTTTTTCCCATCAACTGCCACTTGAAAGCCAGCATTACACACACAGTGAAAACTGCCATCTGTATTTATGCATCGTCCATTATTACAGATACGACCATTCTGTAAGCATTCATCGATGTCTGAAAGTTAACCAGAAAGGAAAATAACATTTTGGGGGGTTCTTTTTTATACTCAAGAGGAATTTTTCCCATTTACCCTTCTCCTAGGTTTTTAAACCTACATGGAAACTGTATTCACCTGTAAAACTATTTATTTTTATTTCTATAACTGAATGTTATGGGGGTGGAAAATTTTTGCCAGCTTGAAATTTCAAGTTGCTGTGAAAGAATTTCAATGAACATACCCTGCAGCTTTCTCAAACAAGAATCACAATTTTTGGGGTTTCTTTTCATTTCTGCTCATCATTAAAGTATTTTTACAGAACTTTAATTTAACAGTGCCTAACTGCTTAACGAAAGATGGAAGAAAGCTTGTCTTTTGCTGCTACTTTGTAAGATAACAGGAAAGTTCAAGACTTTCCCACCTCAGAAGAATTTCTCCTGCTTACTTTGTATTTGAAACATCAGATCCTCATTCCCCTCTCTGCAGGAGGTGCTTGGAAAGCGCTTTGGAGGACCTGAAGAGTGATATCACACGAGGCTGGCTGCTCTCCCTCTCCTCCAAAGGAGGGGAGAGGAGATGCTGAGACAGACTGTCTAGACATTTTTTAGATTGCTCAGTATTCTCCATCAAGGGCTGGACCATCTCCCAGAGATTCCTGCACACAGGGGACTCTGCTCACAGAGATCACAACCAGCCCATGCAGACCTATCATGCACACCATCATGCCTACAAATGCCCTGGGGGTGCCCCTCCCAAAGCCCTCTCAGTGGGAATGCATTGCTGCACCACAGGAAGAAGTAGAGCACAGGGTGTCCTCCCAGACGACACTTAGGCTGGGGGAGCTGAAGCCTCTTGAAATTGTGAACCTATACTTGCCTTCTTAGCAGCATGGTAGTTCT
Source organism: Cinclus cinclus (assembly GCF_963662255.1). NCBI lineage: Eukaryota > Metazoa > Chordata > Aves > Passeriformes > Cinclidae > Cinclus > Cinclus cinclus. Next base: position 11,247,466 of record NC_085058.1, read on the forward strand.
GTGAAGAGTCTAAGAAATCCCTGAAAATCACTGTTTTGCAAGCAAGCAACCAGGCCAGCAGACGCATGAGCTGCTCAGCGACCACTCACTGCAGCAGCAGCTTGCAGCCCTCCACCAAAAGTGTACAGGTTTGATAAACCTCATTTGATAAACAAGCATCACCAAGCAAATGTGACTTTCCTCTCTGCTCAGTCTATTTCCACCCCACTTTCCCGGCCCTTGATTGCACCTGTGTCTGGCTTCAGCTACTCCACCAGCTTTCTTCCTTCTTCCTTAGGACAAGCAGGAATGCCACAGCATCTCGAGGCCTTTTAATTTTTAGAGCTCTTTAGATTTTGTATTTTTATGCCTCGATGCCATTTAAATGTGTTGAAAAGTAATACTGAATCCCATTGTTCTTTACATACACACAGTTGATCAGAGTCCCGCCACTAGACTGACGTATTTCTAATTTTCAAATGAAATAACATCACTTTTTTCTCCTTAGAGAAACTTGCAAAAAATCAAAGCCACCTCTCTCAATGAAATATCCAAAATTGCTGTCATCTCCCTGTAAGACCTGACCTCTCATCAGAAATGTTGAGCAGATTATAGTAAGTACGTAGCTATTAAAGCACTTAATCATAGCTAATCATCATAAAATTTCACCTTTTTTGAGGTCCATTTCATATCCTCTCTTCCGCAAAGGAGAAGCATTTTTTGTTCAGATCATTAATCACAATGTGACTTTATTCACCTATGTCTCTAAGATATTAATTCAGCCAAGTTCCTACTCCAGTTATAAGGGATCCTAAGAACAGATGAAACAGTAGCTTGCAATACAAACTGCAAGATTTAGTCACCAATCAGAGTCATCATGCTGAAAAAGCCCTTCACTGGAACCTCAGAGCAAGGAATAAACATCTGGTCATTACAGAGACTTTGTTTTTCAAGAGCAGACGTAAGGAATACATTTCCAAAAGCACATCACAACAGACACATTTGTGCATGCAAAAAAATAAAATCTCAACATCCAAAGTAGTCATGCAAAGTAATTCTACAGCAAATGCTGATTTTGGCAACACCAGGGCTACATGTATATTCTGCCAAATGCACCCCACTAGCCTTTCTCTTTTCCCTACACTGGTCCTAAAAATTCCTTTAGAAAACCAAGATTCTGCACATCACAGCATTTTCTGCTCTGGCTGTCAAGCAAGCACAGCTCCCATAGACTGCAAAGAAACTGCTAAGTGACCACACTTAAATGCCATTAAGCTACTGGGTTTCTGACAACCATGTGTTTGTGTAATGAATCAGTCAAATTAAAAGCGTGTGACAAAAATGACTCATGAGTAAATTCATCACGGCTGAGACTTCCCTTCAGCACTCCCTCACCACCAGTCAGCTGAACTGTGAAGATGCTTCCACAACACAGCTGCTTGGCAGCAATTAGGTCAAATACTCCTCAGCAACATGCAGCAGTGGTGCTGGCTCTGCATGTCCTCCTGGACTGGAGAGTAAGCTTCTGTACCACAAACACCTTTCTGATTCACAAAAGGAAGGAAATAAATGCACATAATACAGGTAACTTTCTTCTGGCTTTTTAGAAACTTTTTGCTTCAGGCTGAGTGCATGCTCTGCACCCAGCACTCAGTGCAGGAAGCAAAATATGAAGACAAGCTGTGACTCTGAGCATTCTAACATCCTGTTTCATTTAGATACCTCATTTCTTATGGAATATCAAAGCAATCATTTATTCTTCTGCCAGAAATCTCTCATTATGTCTTAATTATAAAGGACTGCATCCACCCACCTTTACAGATGAATCCCTACCAGCATTTGGGAGTGACAAAACCCTGACAGAGGGCTGGTTGACCTCTGAGGAGTTATGTGGTCCCACTCCCATAGGAAGACAGGACGAAGACTATCAGGACTACACTCGAGTCAGATGCTCAAAATAATTACAATGTGGATTCTGAGACTTCTCCATCTAGACTTTCCCAGTGCTCCACTCACTACTTTTCCACATCTAAGTTTTCATTGCTGTAATTTATGTTTAGTTCTTCCTCTGGCAGTGAGCAGAGGCAACACATGGGCAGGGTAACCTTATATTTACCCACTGGAAGTTTTATCTTTCCCCCCAACTTCCTCAGTCCTCTATACATAAAGGGTTTCTCCAAAGAAGGGATGTTTAATTGTCCTTGAGACCTTCAAGCAGCAGAAGAAAACAATGTCTTAATATTAAAAAAAAAAACCAAAAACAAAAAATCCCCCAAGAAAATATGTCTCTTCTATTTCAAAGCCATAAATAGTCCCAAAGTTCCTTTTAGCACAAGACAAAATGCCTTTTCTCACAACCCAGTCTGTGAACAGACAGCTCCAGCAGGTCAGTCATTTTTACTGCTATATCTGAATTTTTTTTAAACTCTCATATTTAACCCATCTGTTAAATTTCTCTTGAAAAGTATTTTCCCTCCTGATATGTAGACAATAGCAGATGTCCTGTATGTCCATTACCTCGGCACTCTGTTCTGGTCGCCGTGCTCTGATACCCAACACGACACTGGCAGATGTAGGATCCTTGGGTGTTCACACAGTCTCCCCCAATGCATGGATTCCTTTCACATTCATCAATATCTGTGGAACACAGACAATACAATTTTACTGCCACACTGGCTGAAAGTTGTTTTTGCCTGCAGGGGTATTTTATCATTTTGTACTTGGAGAAATAGTTCCCTTCAATCCATAAGAAAAGGGAACATCACTGAGATCCCCAAAAAAAGAAGACCCCATGTTTTAACATAAACAGGAGCTGGGAAAACTAATTTCCAGTAAGATATTGCATGTGTGAGAGGCAGAGGCCTTAATCCCACATCTCCACATTCCCAACTCCATGAAGATTTTGACAGAACCAAAATCTTGCCTGTAAGGCAGTTTATTTTGCTTCTATCATTGAGCTCTTGCTGAATTCCAAACTTAAAGGTCTCAAGAGCCCAACAAGATACTACTCAAGAGTTTAAAGAGGACTTGCAAATCTTACTAAGCCTAAGTTTATGTTTCTTTTAACAATAAGTCATTACATACTCAAAAATCTGGTAGCATTTTAAACAGATCATTTTCAATAACTAATAAACACATTATAGTAATGGGTTAGTAAAATAAGAAATCCTTGCTTCTGTATAATTTTGTTATAAGATTTGTTAAATACTGTTTTAAAGGCAAAATTGTTGTAAAATAAGTTTGCCATTGAAATCAATCACTTATTCAAAGTCTCTTTACTGGTTCAGGGTGGTTTTTGTTGTTTTTTGTTTGCTTGTTCGTTTTGAGACAGGGCTCTTCTATTTGAGAACTCTGTTATTACATTGTGTGGAGAAGAATGTTTTTTCCCTAAAATGAAATTCCCCTCTGTGATTTACAGCAGAAGACCACATACCAAGGCATTCCTCTCTACCATGCAGTTGGAATCCTTTGTTGCACTCGCAGCGGTAGCTCCCAGGAGTGGGAATACAACGTCCATTACGGCAGAGATGTTGGAATGTTCGGCAATAGTCAGTTAAGTTCACCGGCAAGATCGCTGAAATAACAACAGTTAGAAAAAATAATTTAATAGCTCATCATAATAGCTTCTGATAATCTACAACTTGAGCAGGATTTTCCATTAAAAATCAACATTTACCTTCCATTGTACTGTGAACTACATAGTGAAATGGGAGAGAGAAAATGGCACGTTGACTCTTAGAGATTTGTTTGAAAACAGCTAACAGCCACAGAAATTTTCATTGAGGCAAGTCTGGTTGTGTTTTTATCTTTTGTCCTGCCAAAGAGGACCATGTCTGCTCATACCTAGAGGTACAGCGGGTGTGTGGCACTGCAGGGACTTTACAAAAAGCCTGGAATAGTAAAGAGTAGGCAGACTGGTTCATTATTTTCACTTTCCCAGACAGCAGTGAGGAGGGCAGGGATAACCCTGGGAATATGCCTATACTGTCTTTGGCGGGCAGGCATGAGCTGACTCTGTCCCTGCTACCAGCTGACCAGAAGCTGTGCAGCTACGTCAGTGCAGTGTCAGCCTGAGCTAAAATACCTCTTAGGCTTATTAGCTCAGCTTGGTGCTGAACCAAGACTAAATAGTTTCAGCTTGTGCCAGTGCAAGCAGAGACTGCTTGCATCTGCACAGAGCATGGGCAAAATCAGCTCATGTTTACTTGCAAAAGAGTATATGGCTATGCCAAATGATTTTAGGTGGCACATGCCTATTCCAGACTACATGGGCATGTAGTAAATTCTCTGAGCAAAGACAGAAAAAGAACTATACCATATCGGTATGTTGCTCTATATTGGTAGTCTGCTCTGCCCACCTTCTTACTTCAGGGAAAACTAACTCATCCATGTCTATCACCAAAATAGTTCTTGCTGTGCACTGGATCAGTCTCAGCATCCAGCAGAGTAGTATTTTGATCAGTACATTTCCTACCTGGCCAAGTGTGAGTGAGGAAAACAACCTGAAAGAAGTTGCTTTCTTGCAGACATGCTCATTAATGTAAATATCTTTCACAACCTAGTCAAAGAGCTATTCATACTCTGCAGTGCTGACATGCAGCAAAGCTCACAACAGCCCTAAAATAACAGTAATGTAACTTCTACAATACATGAGCCACAGTACAGACAATGAGAATGCAATTTTTGAAACCTACTATAATGGGGAAAACACTACCAATGAGACAGGTATCTTGCTATAAGGTATATGGTATGTAGGCTCTGATTAAAAGGATATCCAGAGCCTCCATGTCCACATCATGTAAAAGACACCAACAGCTGAAAGGAGAACACTGCTCTGAGAAATGCATTTTTAAAGAAGCTAAATGCACACAGTGCAAGGAAAGATTATTTCCTTCTCTCTTACGATGAACTGGTGGAGCCCGAGATGGATAGATGATTTCTGGATGTGGAGGAGGGTAAACTTCAGGAATGAGTTGTGGAGGGATGATGTCAGGACGGGCCGGAGGAAGGTCAGGTCTTGCTGGCAGCATAGCAGCTACTGTGCACAATTTACGATACTCGTCTGAAACGTGAAAACGTGAATGCTGTTTTAGACTCTGGCAGCCTGTTCCATTTAATCCAACTCTCCCCCTTTTTGCAGTGTTTCAGATTAGCAATAACAAACCTTAAATAATCTGGAAAATGTGAGCCTATATGTTTTCTTCATAGCAACAAGCTTTGCTCTCTGAATTGAGTCATTAATCTACAGAATCTCAACAGTACTTGTCAGAAGATTGCCAGTAAAAAGGTAACAGAACTGACATTCTGGACATGAAATTGAACAGTAAGGCAGGGACCTGATCCTAATCTACTTAGTCTTCTTTCAAGCAAAAATCTTTGGTGAACTCAGTGTGAAGTTTACCTAAAGGAGGACTCCTGGATTTGATCCCAAGTTAATTTAATAGAAAGTTTGCCACAGAGTTAGAAAAATACTGAACAGGGAAAAAAGCCCAGTTTCAACTGTGTTTCTTAAAAGTTAACCTCCTAAAACAAAGAAATACAAATATAAGCAATGAGGCAAAACCAATTAGAGAATGAATACACCAACACTATTTCCCTGTGAAAATTAAGTTTGCCAATAAAAGCAGAAACCAAATAAGGTGCAGTCTAAGCAGTGTAGCCAAAGAGAAACCAAGTCAGATCCACACAAACTCATCCTTTTCCAGATGATGGGAAAACTATTTATTTTGCTGTAAGAACAGTCTATGCTGAGTGTGTTGCATTCTCCTATTGTTTATCTCTGTCAGTGGCATCTGCCCTACTGCCCCACTTTTCTTCTTGCCCACAACTCTTTTGTCTTTGGAAAGTGTGGGTTTGGAACTTGCAATCCAGAAAATGCACACAGAGTATCACAATTAAAGACCACATTCCAGCTGACCTAATTCATATTCACAATTTGTGTGCACACAAGAGATTTTGAGTAGCCAATACCTTTGAACTTCAAAATTTAAAGTCTGTGGGACAACAGGGAAGAGGAATTATACAACAGGAAAAAAAATCTAGAGATTAATGAATTCCTGAAAAAATACGACAAATGAGAACAGAAAAATAAAGTAAATGTTGGGAGAACTAAGCTGGATATTTCAGCCTTCAACACTTTCATCATACCTGCTTCCACCTGTAAAACACATTGGAAGTTGTTCCTGAATCAGAGGATTTGTTAAACAAACATCATAGCCTAAAGTTCTGCTTTTCCTGATTATGATGTTTGCATTTATTTACTGCTGTTGGGTTATCAGTTTGTGTCATGTGTCACTGTATTCCTCTCTATTGTTCCTTTCAGTCTTTAAATAGTGTCAATGGTAAACCCTGTAAATCCACATAAACAATTCCTGCCATATTATAAAAAAATACAGTGCAAGCCTTTTTAATTACTACTTTAATTTCCATGTGTAATTTCTAGGAATTTTGTAGCTACTATTTTGTAGTAGCAACTGGGTCTGCTGCCCACATTTAAAATGCACCTACTCAGTTACATTATGCAGCTAGTGCTCCTCTTTATATTGCAGTAAATTTCCATTTCAGAGTTAAAGATGCTTTGGGCCGCTGACAGCTCTAAATTCCTTGTCTTGCTTTCTCAGGATACACTAAGTAAGGAATATCTGAACTTGATTAAATAATGACAACAATACCTTAAATGTATGTAAAGCTTTTCAAAGAATTTCAAAGTACTTTTAAAAAGAGTAATTTATAGTCTCAATTTATATCTCAGGTCAGAAGCAAAACCAAAAAAGAAATGGCATGTAACCACGATCTGGAAGACCTTGCATGGATTTATGAGCCAGGAAGTCCTGGGTTCTAGCTCCTTCTCCATGACATCTCAGTCTGCAGCTTTGGCCAAATTACTTTACTTTTCCACCCAGTTTATTCACCCGTTAGATATAAATAATTAGAAAGTATTTGAAGAAGCAAGAAATGTGTTAAGACTGAAAAATTTCTCCTTGTCTTCCTATTTCAGATGGTTATCAATAGAGTGCACTATGTTTTTAGCATTATTCTAGCTAGTTTTGAAATTTTAACATGTTTAAATATTATTAATAAGGCAGTGACAGAAACACAAAGTCTTCCAACAATTCTAATTGTAGATTTCTGCTCCAGTATTATGCAGTTTCACTCAAAGGATTAAAACAAGAATAATAATAATATCTCCCATATATGATCTCTGACAATTTCTTCAGAGTTACACTGCCATACTGTTACAATCCTATTCCTCCATAAACTCCGCAATTCCCTTAACCTCCTCCCATAAATTCTTAAATTTCTTGTATTCTCCTTTTCTAAAGTGTCTTATTAGGTCTCCAGTCCTAAATAATCTCAAAATCATCTTCCCTCCACTCCCTCATATTTAGGTTAACAATCTGCTCACCATATTCTCTCAATTCAATATCTGAGGATCTCAGTACACAAGGAGGTAATAAACAAGAGCACATTTTGGTAGCAGAGAGAAATCATCTTCTGTGTCAAATTTCAGAAAGCTTGTCATGGAAGGAAATCCCAGTTTCCCAATGAGAATGAAAATGCAGAAGGAATAGGGTTGTATTAGAAGGGTCTAGAGGAAGTAACTTGAAGAGGATGTTGAAAACAAATCTGAAGCAGGTAAGGTCAGAATAACTTGGCTACAAAATACTAATTAGCAACAAACAATTCTTGCTGTCTGCTTGCCCTCCCGGAGCTCCTGAACATGAGGTCTCTTCCATAGGAGGCTTTCCTTGAGCAGGGGAGATGGACTACACAACCTGCCAAGGTGCCCTTCAGCCTCAACCATTCTGTGTAGTTCTTTCACGAAAACATTACGGCTAAAAAAAAAGAAACCACTGCTAATTCAGTGTTCAAGCAGGCTGATAAGAGCTCAGGTGGGTTCATACCAGTGGATCTGATGGGGCACATTTCTGGAGCAGTGGCAGGAGCAGAAGACCAGCAGCGGCCGCTGTCACAGCAGCACTGCATCTTGGACAGGGGCTGTGGCAGCTGATTGCCACAGCGCCCGTTGCTCAGCGTGGAGAAGCAGAATCCAGGGCGCACGTCTGCCAAGAGAAGGAAATGGATGGGTGACTGTCAGTTCAACGAGAAATGTGCCTTTCACAAAAGGGAAAGGTCCCAGACACAGCCCTTGCAACACTACAAGAATCAGAAAAACAAAAAATCTAGGCAATTTTTGGGCTGCTTTGGACTCAAGTGTAACCTGCAGTGAAATATGGAGCAGCAATGCATTAATAAACACAGAAATGCAATAAAAACATATGCTTCCACGGCCCTAAAGAAAAATTTCAGTGTCATCTCTATCAAAGATAGTACCGAATCAATTAAGTCTTGATTTGACAATCAAGTACTAAATTCACAGCAATGAATTCACAGCATTGCAGCTCACAAAGCATTAGTTCATTTTTCATGAGTCATGGCTTCCCCAGCTGAAGTATGTATTGATTTGACAAGATATAACCTTGCAGGCAAGAAAGAGCAACACAGTTTTAACTGGTGCAATCACACTGTTTATGGAGATCTGTTGGCTTCCTGTCTGAAAAGGATAAGCATGTGTTGTACAAAGAATGTCCTGTACCCAGATTTTGTATACTCAGCTCTGTGCAATGCTGTTAGAGATAGCTCAGCTTAGAGAAGGACAAGAAGATGTGGATGGGATTTTAAAAATCATAAAAAATAATCTTGTGATACCATCTGAATCTTTAAGGAATTGTTTCACAATATGTCACATCATGTCAAAGTCAATATAAGCTGTAATGTGATTTGACGCTGCATGATAAACCAGTCCATGTTTGTTTCTAAAATATACAAATACTCGATGTCAAAATGTAGTGGAAAAAGTTGCAGATCTGGTCTTACAACAGCAGACATCCTTCTCTAAAGAAAAAGTACCTCAATTATCCAGGGCATGGTGGATTCATCTGTCTAGTACCAGTGCTTTTCACAATTTACTAGCTACACAAGTGGGTATAAAAAAAAGCAGGGGAGTTTATTGCTATTTTTAGGAAATTTATATACAGTGATATGTTGTGAGATCTGTTATAGTTCTGCCTTCTATTAGCTGGAGCCCTAAACATGAATATTACTGACAGTACAGCTAAAAGAGTCCAGTTGGCCTTTATTTCCAAACTTCATTTAGATAACTAATACTACCATATGAAGGAAGTCTGAAACGGAGAACAAAATATCAGTTTTCAGTTGTACTGCTGGTTCTGCATTTTCTCCTGGAGCCCAGCTAAACTGCCACACATGTTTACTCCTTCATCTACCCTCTTAAAAATCAAATAGAATTCCTTGGAGTTGAAACTGTCCTCCAGTATAACCCTGGAGAGATAGTCACTTGCTTGGTGTGATGGTGGGGTGGATGGGAAGAAGGAAGTAATCTAACAAATGCAATCATCATCTTCTGTAATTCATCCTTCTCCATTTTGCTCAGTACCAAGTTTTGAATTATTTAAGAGCAATAATGGAAAGTGGAAAAGGAATCTACATGGGATCTGTGCAAGTAGACAATGAGCCATGAAGAGATAAGCACACAGCAAACCGCTTCATTGACCTACAGTATAAGAGTCCATCCAAAAGCCACATAATTTTCAGAAAAAAACCTGTAAATTTATGAGAAAAAAATACCAAATCTTTCCATATTCCTAACTGGAAGTTATTATTTTTACTTTTTTCCTCCCCTTTCCTTTTCTGTTCCAAATAGTAAAAACACACAAACCAGGACAAGAACAGAAGGAAATAACTTTGATCTGTTTCAGTTTTTTAGTGTTTATTGTTTTTACTAAAAATTATAGTCTTCTGAAAAGGCAAAAAATCACCACAAGAATAAATTTCAATAAAAACATGTCTCTCAAAAAGAAAAAATGTAAAAAGAGGCCATCAAAAAGTAACACACCAAACAAATTTATGTCAGTTGGAAGTCAGACTAGCAACTTTCTTCACTGCACTATTCATGCACTTGAGATGAAAGGCCCTGCTCTTGTTTCTACTCCAGCTCTAGGAGATGATATCTTTGCTTTGTCTACTCTTATTTTTAAGGTCTGTAATAATGGAGCTCCTGGTGCATCCTTTGGATATTTAGCCCCAGGTCTGCTGAGTTTGAGTCCTCTAAGGGATACATTTCTCAGAAGCATTTCCTCTTCTCTAACAGAACAGACACATCCAGCTAACACTTTTGACTTAAGACAGGCATGTTGTAATTAAATCAAGGTTACATGTTTTGCCCAGCACTAACACAGATCTGGGCTCTGTCCCTGTGAATATGGCAAGTATGAGTCTGCATATTAGACAAGAATCCAAAATATCTGTAGACAATTGATAGTGCTTCTCATTTAGCACATTTTGCCTTGAACACGAAGCCAAAATTTCAATGATGGCTCATTGGCATATTATGTATCATACTTTGTCATCATTTAAAACTCCAATTCTTTAGCTGAATTTCTTCAGCTTACAAATACAGGGGGTAAAAATGCTGAAAAATTGCAGAAGTATGACATGGGTGTGAACATTGGGATGTTTTGACTGAATAGTAACTATAAAAAGTAAAAAGCAAATGCAAGTTGTGCATCTCTAGAAACTTTTTGTTGTGGAAAGGTAAATCCTGCTCACAAATATTAAGTACAGGCAGAAATCAATGATGTAATTCATCCACAGCAATTTAGAAGCTATTAATCTGAAGCAATTGCCATTGGCATTTTAAGTGTACAGTATGGATCAAACCTACAGAAAAGCTAGTCTTGATGATGGAAGAAAAGCAGTTTATTTCTTACAACCTGCAGAAATTGAAAGGCACCATTCAAAATTAATCATAAACCAAACTTCTTCCAGATCTCTTGGGAAAGTTATTATTTGGTACTGACCTCTGTAAGTTTGAGGATTTGTTCCAAATTTTTTTAAAAAATTATTTCCTAACAAAGGTACTAAACACAAAATGTTGTCTTGGTTCCTAGTGCTGGCACTGTATAAAAGCCTTTAAATAAATATGCTAAAACTGAGGAAATAAACTTTTCATTTTATTTTTGCCTAAAATTCAGCACTGGCACTAAAAAAATTAATTACTACACAAAAACAAGAAAAAAAAAATTAACTACTAGATCTGCCTCAGAGCAGACTGTATGCTTCCCAGAAGCATTAACTGCTAACACTGTTCTTTCAGGCTTTGGCACTGCAGGGGCAGTCATTTCATTCACAAAGTTCTTTGGTTCCCAGTCCAGCCTTTTGAAGATGGATTCTGCTCTACCACAGTGAAAGCCTGAGAGAACAGCTCTGCCAAATCATCAACACCATAAAAGCACATAAAAATGTCCCTACTCAGTTTATCACATTACTTCCTTTAATGACAAAGACCTGCATTAGGGTAATAAGAGCTGGAATGCAAATTTGCTTTTCTAAATGAGTGCTGAATATAAAACAGACTAAATTAAAGACAAACACAAGATCAACAATACCAAGAATACCTTTAAACAAGTTCTAAGGCAACAAATATGACATAGCAGAAAAACTGCTGTAGAAAAATAAAAGAGAAGGTCTCAAGGAAGAGGCAAAGAACAAATATCCTCCAAATGGAAAACTCATTTCAGAATACATGTACAGCCATGTGATGAACTCCTATACAGAAGAAGGATTTCAAGTTCACAAGGTGAAGTACATTTCTGATACACTGTTACCCATTTTAGATATTCATTAATTTTTATAACACCTACTGTCCTATTGTTCACAGGATTCTACTCACCTATGCATTTTAAGCCATCAGGAGCTGTATAAAACCCTGGAGGACACTTGCAGAAGTAACTGCTAACTGTGTTTGAACACTCTCCTCCATCACAAATTCCAGGAATGGTGCTACATTCATCGATATCTTTAAGACAAAAAGAGATGCAGGGGTGGGTGAGCTAAATTAGTTTTGGCACAAGAAAAGGTATTTTATAATTAGCAGTAATGATCAAATTCAAGGCATGATCATTAGTTTTGAATTAGCATCTTTCATTAGGCATCTTATAATCAGAACCTAAAAAAATATTGTATCTGCAAATTGAATATACAGTATCTGTAGACTGCAAAAGTTCTACTGCTTAATAATGATGAATGAAAATATTAAAACTGCAGAGATTTATTAACTGTAAGAAAACTGTAATTCATCCAGTCTGAATTCTGCATACTGGAATTAAGAAAACTGTGTTGGGACCAGAGCGAAAGCTGTGTTATGACCACAGTGATCAGGAGCTTCACCATTATCTCCAGCAGCACAGCATCTCCTGGTACCACACTGAGGCACTGGCTCAATACAGACTCACAGGGACATGCACCACCTACTGAGCTGCCCATCCTTGTCCTTCTTATTGCACTCGGGTTTGTCTTGGAAATTCTTCACACAAAAGCACTGAGCAGTTAGGTATTGTTCAACTAATGCAATCTGACAGGATTACAGCTCAGACCAGGATGACTGCAGGCAGCAAAAATTATCTTCCCTGACTTTCTCCACTAAATCAACATTCTGAAGTTTCAACAGGTTTCTAGAGTGTAATCAAAATATCTACTGCAGAAACCAGGCAGCATCCATAATTCCCCCTACATTTTGTCAGTGGTTTTAAAATAAAATTTTCATATCATGATTGTCTTCACTAACAAATCTCAATCCATATGCTAAATCATCATCATAGATACAATGAAGAAAAATTTTCAAAGTCTGCAGGAAAAAACAAATTCTTACAATTCATCATAGATGCACTGAGACAACTTGAAGGGTTTCTTCCACAGCTAGTTTATATAATCTACAGCTATGTGAATAGTGACCTATGTCAGCCCCAAGGGTTCCTTAATTACCACCAGTAGCCTGCCTGTGATGTGTAGTTACTTTCCCCTTGGTTTCCAGTGACTGTAAGAACAATGCAGCTGTATCTAATTAGCACTGCCCTCATCTCCTAGGAACCTGGAGTTCTGCTGAGCTTAAAAACAGCTCACTCTTTTCCAGGGTACCTATAAAAGGAATCATCCAAACAGAGAAGAAAGGGAGGTTATTGATCAGTGACATCTGCTAGTCACAGCCATCTACAATCACCCAGTTGCTCTCCTGACAGGGAGCATCCAGCTAGAAATAATGGCATCACAGGACTCTACCCAACTTCTTCTCCAGAGATGTACGAGAAGACAGACACATGACTGCAATAATGATTTCACCAACCACAAAAGTTTCTGAGATGAAATACTGCAACACCACCCAACACACCAAGGCAAGGACTGAATAATACCGTAGTCATTAAAAAGGACTGGAAGAGTTTAAATGTAACGCCTAAATAGGAATTTGGCCCCAACAGATGGGGGAACACCCAAAGTCCCACAGGACCCTTAATGAGCACTTCAGCAAGTAGAAGGGATCTAAGTTCTACTTCTTCTGTAAAGACAGTCATATAAAAATTAACAACTCCTGGTCTCCTAGGTAAAGCATAGGATACTCTAATATTTTTGTGGCCCCTTGCCTTTGCAGGAAAGTAGTAGAGGGACTGGGATGGCACACAGATAACCCAAGCTGGCAGGCTCAGCCATCCTAACTGGAGTGGGGCCCTGGGTCCCCTGTGCACACATTCCTCCTCAGCATCTTGCTAGCTGTCCTGATGTAGGTCACATTCCTCAGTTGGGTGTGTGAGAGGGTGTGACTTTTTGTTCACTGCTACTTCGAGGATGTTGCCAAAGCCTCAAGTCTGAGTGCCCTGGGAGCACTGCTAAGAGAATTCTGGCTTCTACTCCAAGACTATATACCACAGGAGTCCCACAAGTCTCAGTGACAAAAAATGTGGAAATTGAATTTTGGTCTGAATAGAGCCCTTAATTAACAGAGAAAAATGCAATTGTAAATGGATCAGATTCAAGCATTTTCTGACTCAAATTCACCAATGTTTATCTTAAAGTCAGTGTTGCCACTGTTTATATAGAGTCTGACCTTTTTAAAAGCAAAATCATCACTCTTTATTTTAGGTTTGAGACTAACCCAAACAATATGTCACTATTTATATTAGTGTTGACATCCATATAAGCAACACTGTCGTTGTTAAGCATGCAAGTTTTACAAAGGTAAGTATACTTGATCTACTCGCAGACTTAAATGTCACTCCAGAAAAAACTACTCCCCCACGAAAACTAGAATTTACCTCAGCATTAGTGCAAATGGAAAAGAAATGGTTACATCAAGCAGTGAAATAACATAGCAGTTCAAATACAGATTTCCACCAGCTAACAAAGAGAACCTCGGCCAAGTCACCTCATTTTCCATCTTGTTGATTGTCTACCTGTCCTTGACAATTGCTGTGATGATCTTACTAAAATGGAGACCCCCTGAAAAAACAGTACTGGCAATTCGGCAGGTAGCTCCCAGTTGAACTAAATCAGTGACCAAGGACATGTTACAACTGCTAGAAGTCCCACTTGCTAAATAGTAAGCTAAACCAAGCAAACAATCAGATGTTATTCATTATAATAACTATTATAATGATTCATAATTCCTAATATATAATTAATAATAATTATAATTATTGATAACATTATATAACTATAGTTAATTACTGTAAACCAAACAACTTGTCTTATATTGTCTTAGAAAATTCAAAAGATAATTTAGAAAGAACAGGATGGATAGGCTGTTTTTGCATGATTATGCTCTTAAATGTTGTGTTTCTATCTTATTTCATGCCACTGGTATAAAGGTGGTACATTTCATTCTTTGAATTGTATTAATACCTACTCAGCTTTAACTAAAATTGCTTGGTACATACAATATGAAGATGTACTGAAAGTAACTCTCTGTCTGCAGAGGTTCAAAAATTTGAAGAAGGAAAAATTCATCTCATCTTTGCAGCAGGTGATGATCACTGCAAAGGGATTTCACAAATGGGGCAGGAAATTTGTGGCAGGATTTGGGAACACAGCAACCTATACCAGGTTCTTGAGTCCAGTTCCTTAACTCTTAGCAAGTGCAGGCTCTAAGGGTGGTGGTTGTTGGGGGGTTTTTGATCTTTGGTTATTCATTGGAGTTTGTTTTTAAAATGATTCAGCAACTGAAAAATACCATCAAAATGTTTATGAGATGTAGCCTACAGCTCTCAGCTTTTCATGTACTAATACTTAACAAGGCACATGTTCAGGCTCTCCTATTCACCACATTCTTGGTACTTCATCCACAGAAGGAAACACTTGCAATGTTGTTATATTCTAAATGCAGATTACATTCTGCCAAAATCATTGGCAGGCTGTATGTAAACCACGCTGTGTACAAGCTCTTCTGAAATTGCTCTCCCTAACCTGCAAATAAATTATAAAGTTTTGCCTAAATAGAAATTTTTCTTTTGAAAGAGTAATTCATAGTTCTTCTAAAATGACTAAAAAGTTTTGACTGCTTCTTTAAGGGCACTTGAAACAAGAAAGGATGATGAATGCACACCTCTATCTCGCAAATATTTTTATTGTACTGAAAGCTGGCATTCCAAAATAACTAGCCACTTATGAAACTTGTCTGCTGAAGCTAATTTTAATCTAATGACTGAAAGTAGAATCAGTTGCAATAGTTTAAACCTTATCTGGACTTCAGAGTAAATACAAATCAATAATGTGCAGCTAACACATTTTAGTACTATCTTCCTTACGTACTCAAAATTCTCTTAAAGCAAAGGAGACATCTATGCTTACTATCTTAGAAATGAAAAAATTACTATCAAATCACAGTAAAAAAAATAGTATTATTCCATAATCACACACTGCAAATTTCCACACTAATATCTGACACCTGCTGTACTCCCAAGTTAGGATGACTAGTAAGAGCAGATAAAATGTTTGTCCTTCTGTAACATATGCAGCCGTAAGGCTGAGCTCAGAGAACAATCCAGCAGTCTTCACCCAGCACTGTCAAACTCCCACTTATGTTAAATACAGTTCACCTGAGTAGGTAGGAATGTGTTGAACCTTCCAGTCATATACACTTTTTGGTCTAAAGATCCACCAAGAAATATGTGCCTCAAGCATTTATAAAGCAACATATCACTTACAAAGTACTTCTAATGCTTTCATGTTTCATGTTAGATGAAACATGTACCTTCAAGTCTGAAATGTTTCATGAAAAAAATGGCTATAAAAGTTGCAGGGCCAATATTTAACATTCTCTGGTTTGGGAGAAAGCACCCCTATTTGCATTTGTTGCATGCACAAGGCAAAAGAGACAGTAAATTTGTTACAAACTTTTAAACCATGTTTGTCCCCCAAAAGTAGACTCTCCCCTTTCTACTTTGAGAAGAAAAGTTCTAGAAGTTCTTACCATCACATTTTTGTGTTACTTCATTAAACTTGTGTCCAGCTGGGCATTTGCACTCAAAAGATCCAACGGTATTAATGCAATTTCCCCCTTGACAGATCCCAGGGATGGCTTGGCATTCATCCACATCTATGATTAAAAAAGGGAAAAACACCCACTTTTATTTCACTTCTCAAGAACAACCATAATAATTTGTCTACACAGAAATTAAATATGCCTAAATCCGTTCTTCACTCATCATAATATTATGATACTTGCTTGGGAAGACAGACACTAATTTTGTAATTACTCTGTGCAAAGAATGATTAAGTACAGTACTCTAAATATTTTCTGCAAGAAATCACATGGTTATTATTGTTACAGACATTAAATATCTAACTGCTATTGCTTTGTTTTTCCAAAACATCTGGGGAATGGTGTGCAGAAAACACAGCCTGCCAGAACTCAAGTTTCTTTGAAGTGTCTAAAGCTGGTCACCCAAAATCACTTGCCCCCTCAAAAATCTTGGCAACTCCATACAGTGCTTAGGCCACCAGCACAGAGGAGCAGTTGCAGTGTGCATGGAGGGGGCCTCATGGAGACACACAGCAACTGCAGAGTCATTTCTGATGGAAATTATTAACTTAACACTCCAGCACGATCAGCACCAATGACATTTTACTGTGGTTAGGATTTGACTCAAAAAGTTTCATAGCCATAATTAATGTCTCAGGAGGAATTATGAATGACCTGCTTAGACATACATAAATTTGAGGGGCATTTCCCTTTTATTTTTCTATCTTTTCATTTTTTCACCAAGGAAAATGAAATAAGATGATATCACAGGCTAGGTAGTAAGCTCAAGACAAACATTTCAAGAGGCCCCAGTTTCTGGCCTCACAATTATTCTAGCACAACAACATGTGTGTCGTCACTTAGCAGCAGAAGTGTTGCTACGGCTTAATAACAGCTACAGAAAAGAGGCTAAAGGAGGTGGAGGAGTGGCACTGCAATAGGACACTGGGGAACTCTGGCTCACAGTCCCCAGGGGCTGCCCTGTCTCTGCTGCTCAGGAATTCCTTCAGGAGCACAAAGCACTCCACTCTCCAATCCAATTGCTCATGCTTCCCCCATCTCCTAAGCTGCTGCTGCTAAAAACTGGTTGCTTGAGTTCTTGGGCTTCACATTGACACAGGTTTCAATGCAGGGACACAAGCTGAAGGAGATGATGCCTTCACATCTCTATAAATCCCAGAGACAGTTGTAATGTGTCTTGAAGTTTAAAAAGCGAAGCATTATGTCTGTACAAAAGGCTAAGAGGCAATTTTCCTGGGAGCCACAAGTAAGAAGTCTCAGGAAAGCCAAGGAGCAGATCTGTATCACATGGCAGAGCTATGTTAAGATCCCCTGAACCAATGCAGGTCAGGGGTGCAGAAGCAGTGGCAGAGCAGAGCTGTCCCCGAGGGAACTGCTGTGCTGGGAGGTCACAGAACCAGCACAGCCTCAGCAGCCACACTGCTGCTGGGACTCCAGCTACAGCAATGGGCTGTGCTTAGTAACAGCAATAAGCCAGACTTCATGGCACTGAGCTGACTTTAAAAAAACCTCAAAAACCAAAGAAACAGAAGTCAAGCCTCTGAGTCATGATGTCTGTTTCAAAATCCCACCTTTTGGTTTTGTTTTTCTTCTTTGTATCTTTAAAAATCTCAGCTGTGATATTAATTTAACTTGCAGCCAAAGTCTAACTTTGGGCAGTGATATTCTATTTACTTTTGAAAATAACCTTGCCCTCACTATTTCTTTACTTTTTTTTACTTCTCCACACAATAATAATGATTCCTTTTTCTCTCCAGAGAACCTGGATTTTATTTAACCTGTTTTCCTTTATTGAGATTGAATATGGATGTGAAATCCCTGAAATGTCTTCAGTTTGAATGGACGTTATCTGATTTCAAAAGGATTTGGTACAATTGCATGTAAAATAAAGCTAATTCCATATGTAATTCCATAAAAGATCCATTGAAATTACAGACACAATACTAAAGAAGGGAAAACTAGAAAATACAATTCAAACATACTGGGCCAAAACTGTGTTGGCACCACATACAGATCAGCATCCATGTAGCTGCTTGCTAAGAAATGTGCAGTAAGCAGAAGTATCTTTATTCCAAACTACACAAACCCACTGGAGAGTTCACTGCAGCTTTCCCATGACACAAACAAGAGGGATATAACTAGGTGTGGCATAAATTCAGGGGTGTGGGCCACATATTTATGCACATAAGCTTTCAAAAGTGTCCAGAACCTCGGTTCAGATTCCTGCAGTATTTAGTCCTGACCTTTACAGTGAGAGGGGGAACAGAATCACTGAGGTCAAACTATGGGCACACCATGCAGTGCACAAAACCATGTTTTCCATCTTGAAGTTCATCATGTCTGTCTGCAGGCACCAGCTATGACTTGGCCTTTGACATAGGATATCTACATTTTTAATGCAAAGGAATGCCTTGAAGTCCTTTCATAGGAATTTCATGATTATATAAAATTACTCATAGATTTACAATCTTTATCTTCCCTATTTTCAAAATTATTGTAACTTATTAGAAAATGTTAGACAGATTAAAATAAACTGGCCCCAAAGATATGGTGCTGGGAATGTATAATCCACATCAGTTTAATACATAGTTGCCCCTGTTAACTTTCTCCTGTTTCCTGTCAGACATCCAGACAATAAAAGAATTTATACAGCTGGAAGTATTAGAATAAAAGCCAAAAGCAGTGTAAGGACTTTCTTTGGTAAGGCATGCTCTGAAAGAACTAAGGAACATCTGGGTGGATGTTATTATTTGAAACAAATGCAAATACATTTCCAAAATTGTATAAAATATATAATAAGGCATTACAAATGGCACAACAGGCACTTTTCTCCAGGTCAAAGCAGTGTAGCCCAAGAGATGAGACAGCCAAGATGAATCCAAACTACACAACTTTTAGCTAAAAAATCTCACACCAGGTAACTGGGGCATTATTGCCACAGATTAACGTTTACATGTTTGGAGCACTCTCTGAAACAGGACAAATTCCTCCATGGAACGACTGAGTGGCACACACAGAAAAACACCATTACAGAACCAAGGGAAAGCACTGCTGGTAGTGAGAAATTCATTAAGATGCTGGCTGCTCTCACATCACCTGAGTTACTAATGTACTCACTTGAACATCAGGCACTCACTGAATCATGAAGTAATGCATCTGACAGTGTTTTTCCATTCTTCACACATATAGCTGAGAATGGCTTTGGACAGGTTATTCACAGCAGTGTAACCCAATTAAGATTAATCCAGTAACAATTTCAGCAGCTTTTGGGGAGCCCTGCTGCTAACTTACCTTGACAGGCGCCCGTTCGGATGTTTGGAATGAAGCCTCGGCGGCAGGGATGCGGCTGGGCAGGACACATTTCACAGGGATGGCCCCACGCTCTCCCAACAGTTGCACAGCACAAGGTTTTTGTGCAGACAATCCCACTGAGCTGGCCCTGGCACATCTGGTTGGTTACCAAAGTGAAGCAAGGGCCGGTCCTGTAATCTGTGCCAAAAACGGGAAACCTGATCAGCATCACAATAAAAATACACACCAAAACTCTTAATAAAGCAGCACATTTAGGCAATTCTTTTTCACACAAATTGCCCATCAACCCAACAATTTACATTAGAAGTGTTCTGCAGAAGATTTTTTTCTCTCTCTTCAATTCAATTCCACTGAAAACAAACTGTGACTATTTTACCAGGAAAGTTATATCTGTATGTCCCTTTGCTGCTTCGTTTAATCCCTCGTAACATTCTTCCCAGGGTTTTTTCGTTAGTTTCTTTTAAATATTCAGTACATTGTTTAAAAGAATACTGATGAAAGAGCTAGGATATGTTTATTTCCATAAGTTGGATGGTTGCTCTCAAATGAGGCTCAAAGGAAGTGAACAGAGACTACAGGAAGTTTTCTGAGGACACTTTTCCCTGCTATGCTGGTACATGCTGTACCAGATATGTGGGCAAGCTTTGCCCACAGCTGAATGGAGGGCATGTGGAACACATCTGCTTTGATTTGTTTATGGTAGGACAGGCTACAGCCAACTGACAGAATCAAACTAAGATGTTAATAAAAATCTAGTAGGCCTCATTTTGTTCCATCCTCCAAGAGCAAAAACCAAGCAGTGGTACTGCCATCTCTTGCTGTCTCCTGCACATCTGGGGTGTGCACTCCAGTTAATTCTTCACAAGCAACTCTAAAATGCTTTTTTGTTATGGTGCACCAGGACAGAGTCCAGTATCATGTAAGCACAGCCAGCAAATGATGAACCTGTTGTTTGTTTGTACTGAAGTAGTTACCAGATACTTCAGCCAAGGTCACTAAGTAATCCATACTACCATAGATTCAGGTCATTATAAATTTGTCCAATTTTCATGCCACATCCAAACTTCGTTAACGATAATATGTTTTCACTAAACCATTGTTAAAAAGTTTTAAATAGGGCAGAAATGTGAATGGATGTATTTTCCATCTGCTTTATCTCCCCACACCAGATGCACCCTGAAGCCTATCATTGAATTAATCTTCATGCCAACCAGAGATGCTGTGTCCATATGCTGTAATTCTAATCATTAATCAAGCCATTCTGATACAATTACTAAAACGGCTTACAGAAATCCTGTAAGGTAAACAATAATGCTGTATTGCTACTGTTATCTTAATCAATTAACATGATGATATCAAAAGGATATTGAGTTAGATCGAAGGATCTTTCTCTGATGAAGTCCTACCAAATGACACTAAATACCATTTCTTCTTCATTAACTATGTATCACTCCAATAACTGCCATTCTATCTTTTGTCTGCTTAACACTCCTACAATCACTCAGATAATCTCTCTTCCTTTGAAAATACTGGATCAACAACAATTTTCTTTCAGCCTCTGGAAACTTGCTTTATATTTCCAGCTCTGTGGAGAATTAACCTGTGAGAACCCATCAGCTATTTTCAGGCTCCCTGGTTAGCTGGACTAGCTGTATAAAAATACGTAAATCAAATTCCTGCTATTTAATTTCAGCCTTAAAGGCTATCAGATTTCAAGTATGAAATTCCAGTCCTATCCCCTCTAAACAGTACAACTACACTTCCTGAACACTTCTGCCACCCTTCTACAGCAATTCCATCAGCCTCATCATGAAACAAGTCAGAATCTCTGATAACATCTCTCTTGCCCTTGATTACTTAATTCCTTATTATCATCTTAACTTTCTTTGGCTTGGTATTTCTTATTGTGTCCCTTCATTTTCCATATGAATTTTCTACACTACAGCTTCTATTAAGTTTTTTTCCCTATTTTAAAGCTTTTTTGTAACTGCTTTAATTTTCCCAGGCTTGTTTTGCTGCCTTCTTTCTCATTTCTTATTCTAGAAAAGCAGCTTTGGAAGCATGCAGCTCAAACTCAGTATTACCAGCTTTATCTTATTCCTTCAACACAGAAATTAATACAAATAAATCATGATCAATTATACCTATCAAATAAAAAAAATATTTCCCAGATCAATCTTTCATCCTTGATCAAAATAAGAATATGTGCTTTACTCTATGTAAAACTCCCAATGTTGTAACTCCTTAAAACAAGTGACAACAATTTTGTTAGAAATGCCATAGTTTTGTGTTGGCAACAGGAAATCTACCAAGTACCTCTCCAGAATGAAATCCCCCATTGTGGATTGTCCCTCTGCCGTTTATATATAGATGGGTTAAAAAGGAGTCATTTTGTTCTCCGTCGCAGTGGGAGCACACGTCAGACAGTAGTGAATAACCCATCTTGTGTTTTATGGTAGGATATGAATGGATCAGCATTTACAATTGTTTGCTTTCAAGCTATAAATGACTTAGCAGTGGCTAATATGTCTTAGAAATATGGTGAACCCAATGAAGTTAGCTCCATAATCATGCAAATCTTTCCACAAGGTCTCAGTAACAAGACGTGAGTCAAATATGCACTCAAAATCAAACAAGTCCAGTTCCTATTTGCTATTATTCAACTTCATAACACTTTAGTATGGTGAATTACAGTCTCTATTTTCACCAAATATTTTGCCTTGATAAATTTTATTATTAATACCCAGTTTTCTTCAAAATACAGCTTTCCTTCTATTTTCTCAAATATAGTCTTCTGCATTTTCACAAGATTTTTTCTTCCCTGTTCTTAACAGAAAGTTCTAAAAGTCAGAAAATCCATATGAAAAAGATCATTTGAATGTACATGCCAGGCCAAGGCCACAGAGAAAGCCACACATCAATCCATTTTTTTATACAGAGGCCAAATAAAAAGAACTTTAAAATTGAAATGTTTTAAATGGTGAGTTTAAGATTTTTTTTAATTATTACAAGGTGAAGACCTATGAGTAGAAAATGAGATTCTACTAACACAGTGACAAAATGAAAAGAGGATATGAGTTTAAAACCCCAATCCTTATTTTGTAGCATCAAAGATTCATTATACATTCATGTCATTCGTGATTATTCAAACTACTTCAATAAGTCAAGCTCAAATACAAGGTACCAGTGACCAGTCAGGAACATGAAAGAGAGAAAGAAGGAAAATATACCTGGATAAACTATTACACAATTTGTATGGCTTGTTGTTTTTTCCTCAGGGACAATTTCAATTAACTGAAGAATGCTGAGTCTTTAAATTATTTTAGTAAAATTATTTAAGATGTGCAACTGATATTGAAATCGTCTGAGTTACTTGTAATGCAAATTTCAGCACGTGCAAGCAGCCTTCAGTAAGGCAGCAGCCATTATGATCTAACAATTTTATCTGCTTCTTCACACACTTCTTAGCTATTTTGATAAGGAATAATTCCACAGGGATCTTCAGACAATTCAGAAGATGGTAGAAACTGTAAAACAACATTAAGTTTACATATTGTCAAAAAGAGCAAGAGGGCACCAGATTACACCATGAAACAATTCATCTTATTAATTCCACAGGAAAGAATCAAGTTGCATTTTGATCTAGAGCTCATTCCTGTTTCAGTCAGAACCATCAAGTAATTTTAATTATCTTCTCAAAAGATCCTTTATATTCCTAAAAGCAGTAGAGAGGCTGCTGAAATATGTAGTCCTGGCAGGCTTTGACCAAAACCAAGCAAAGCAATAAATAAGGATAATTGTTCCAAGTAATTCTGGACAGCACCAGAGAGACTACAAGCACCAAGATAGTGCAAGACTTCTGACACCAGACACACATCTTAAGCTCCTAGTTCACAATAACTTCTGCTTAGTTTCAAGCCCAATATAGTTTTTGATATAAAAATAAAGTTCAAAAACATTGTGAACTAATGGAACCTGGATTAAATATCCAGCTACTGGAAGGAGGCTGGATAAAATTTGGTCCCTCTATTCTCTAGGATTCACTATAAATATCCTAAAAAGCATTCTTGCTGTTTCAAATTAACAGCCTAAATTTGCAAACTGATAACCACCTGTTAAGGGAGATTGATAGATTCCCTCACCTCTCTTAAAATAAATGAGAATCAAATGAACACAGAGATCAAAGCATAGACTGTAGCAAGCCAGCATTTATCTGATCATGATCAAGATCTCATTACCTAAAACAGGAAAATTCCATCTCTTGCCATCACAGAAAAATGGCTAATGATAAAATGAGCCGTGTTTTTCCAGCTCTCCAAACACAGCATGCACAGCTCACACAGTACCTCAGGCCGCAGCACTGCGGGAGCAGCAAACCCAGCTCCTCCTGTTAGCTCCATTCTGTTTGCACCTCAAGGGGGAAAATTCAGCATGAATTCAGCACCCCAAATGCAGCCAAGACTGCTGTGGAACTGAAACCCCCCCTTGACAGCACAAGCCAGCAACTTCCCCTTTCTCGAGCACAGGGAGAAAGGGAAAGGGAAAGAAAGGAATATTCCATTATCACACAAATAATGAAAGAAAGGTCAGAAAGGCCTCTAAGGCAAGGGAAGTACCTTAAAGCTGATCATTAGTACAATTTATTTTCCTGCCTAGCAGCAGTTTTGTTTCTGCTGTTTGGAGGCTTGTTTGGGTTTTGTTTGGGTTTTTTCATCAGCTGGGGATAAAAGAGGGACATTGGAAGAGAAACTACAGGGCAGAAACACCATCTCATCTCTGCACAGCAGCTCAGCAATGCCCAAGTGTGACCCACTGCACTTGGCAGCCTGTGCCACTGCTCAGCCCCTGCCCAGGAAAGGGAGTCACAGTCACTTGTACCTGAGAATGCTCCTTTGGAACCTGATCCCACACAGCCAAAGAATACACAAACACCTATACTGCCAATGGAAAAACACAGCATCCATCACTATACATTTCACTGTAGTTCAGTCATTTCACTCTCTTCAGAGAAGGTAGCAGTACACTTGAAGATGATGGGGAAAACCACAAACCTGCCCCATTTCAAAAGGCGGGATGTGCTCTGTCTGTAGTGCAATTCAAAGGATTTTTGCAGTGCAATTTTTGCAGTGCAATTCAAAGAATTGCAGAGAGTCATGGCACAGAAGAAAACAGCATGATCAAGCTGACTGTAGTAGAGAGCATCACCACGGCACAGAGCTACAGAACACAAAGGTTTAATTTCAAAATTAATTTCAGGCTTAATTTCAAAATCAAAGTGATTCTAGGTATTTTCAGACATACTAAAATCTCCTGATAAGGACAGAGAGGACAAACAGAAGGTTCTACATACATGAACCTCATAAAAAAATAATGCAAACCTCTGTGTGTCACTGTACAAAGGAAATAGGGAAGAGCAACGAGCTTGTAACTCCATCTTCACTTGCAAAATTTTCCTGTCAGTTACTTACAGACTTGAAATGATATTGATCATGAAATGATATTTTGCATACAAGATCTTGGGACTTAACTGCTGGTCAGAAAACTGAATGACCATGCTCAGGGATGACCATGGTAATTATCATTTACTTCCATCTTTTCTAATAGAGGACACATCTCAATTCACAGACCAAATCAAGACCAAATCTGACGCATTCCCAAGTTAGTTCAATAAACTGATTTCCAACTATTTAAAAACTCAGACACAATAGTGCTCTGTCCACAGGTGAAACTGAAAGGCCAGTTGATAAATGCATCCAATCACAACACACTTTTCTTTCCACACAAGCCATCTCCTTAAATAATTACTCACTGTTAAGCACTCCCTGTCCTCTCCTCCCCCCAGCCAGACACCATTACTCACCCCAGTCAGATCCCAATGTGTCATCATTGGAAAGTACATGGCAAAGATATCAGAGAGTGTTCAGAAGGAAAGAAAACAAAACTCTGTAAATATTTAAAAACTTATTTCCTATGATGTCTGACGCTTCTTACCAATGAGGTTTGGTAGGTTTGGATGTGGTATGTGAAGAAATTATCACCATGCCACTTCTGTCTGCTCCCTTCCAGTGCCAGAGATGGTTTCACATATAAGCAAGACCATTTCCCAGCTGCTTCAGTGCACAGTGCAGCACTGAGCTCAAATAGCTGAGATTTAACACTGGCTAGTGCTAAGATGTCACTGGAACCAGGGACTCAGAGTGCAACCACTCAGGCACTGTTTCTGGCAGGGATATAAACCTGGCAGAAGATATGTCTCAAACTACTACAGCTGTGCTGCGGACAGATCACAGTTCCAAGTTGCTTCTCATTATTTTCACAAGAATAAAAAAAATCCATGGAAGCATATCGAACTCTGGTACCATAACTCTTCTGTACTCGGCAGCCAAAAAGTTAGTTACTGCCTCCTATAATGCAGCCCCAGGAATATTACCCTTTAATTCATGAATCTGATGACCCCATTTCTTCATGTCTTCCTCACCTTTGCTTGTTGCAAATTGTTCTCATATATTGACTTGCTGGCACACTTCAGCCTAAATTTATTTTCCATTCTGTAAGCTGCTTCACAAATCCATTTCTGCACAGATGATCTGTTTAACATGTCTATCTAGCACATGTTATCTAGTCTTCCTAGGATACTGGTTAAAGAACAGAACTTTGAATTAATACCTTACTAATAATATGAGACTAACATTATCCCTTACATTTGATGCACAGAACAATTCAGGCTGACTATTTTATAAAGTATGTTGGCAATCTATTTTCCAGAACAAATATACAAGTATTTTCATGCCAATTTTGTTCTTGCAACTGACCCAGTTCTCAAAGTCTGTAGCTGAAAAGCAATAACATTGCAGTAATAAAATAAAAAAATAGTGTTCAAAAATTATTATTACAGAATTGGAGTGATTTGTTGCACACATTTTAATCCAACACGCAGACTAAGCATTTCACCAAAATCAAAGCCTTAGCTCTGTTGTTCCCAATTATGTGCAGCAGCAATCCAAATACAGAAAATTGTTACCACATTTTATTCTTTTCCATGATGAAGAAAACAGTAAGCAATGCAGCTAAATGTAGAATAACTTCTCATTTCTGAATAGTCAGTTACCTGACAAACTCGAGCCTACCCTACTTTGCTGTATAAGCTGCAAATGACCATGTCTTTGCAGATTTTAATTTTTCCAATTTCTTTCACAGGCTAGCAACAACTAAATAAAATTCAGACTTGATTTTCATCTCCTGTTTTGCTGAAAAGTAACTAGCTTTGGTGACACTTATTGTCCAGGCCAGATGATTATTAAGGAGAATGGATTCTACTACAGAATTTCCTAAGTTTCACTCAAAAAGACCAAGTTGGCTGAAGTTTATCACTCTTTTTTCAAAAGTGTTCTTAGGAGTGCCACGTTATAGAAAATCTCTTTACATACCACTAAGTATTAACTATGAACTAGCAAGGTAAAGGCAAAGACAAAGTTACTGGATGAGCTCTGGGTATTTTTTTTCCCTTTAGCTTCAAAAGACACTGACTAAAGTAACTAAGACTATCCAGAAGTAGTGCAAACTGTGTAAGAAAAATAGTACCTAATGACTTACAGAATATTAGATGGAGTGGCATCCAAAGAAAGGGAAAATGCTTTCATACAATGCAATGTGTACTCTTTAAAGAGATACTGCTCTCATTTACAAAGGAGATGGAGTGGTACAATACAATATAAATAACCTTTTCTTTTCTAAAATATAAATGCTCTCTTGCAGTGCCGTGAGACAGAAAGCAATTGCAGAGCACTGGAATAAAACTCAGTTCAGAACTGAAAACTGGTTATAAATAAAAAGGGGAGGTGGGAGAGAGAAAGGAAAATTATTTTCAGTGCTCAAGCTTAGTGAAACACAGCAGGAGTAAACATACAGCAAGAACAGAGAGAACTTGTTTTCAACTTGCTTTCAGTGTGGGAAGGCAGTAAATGTAATAATGATGGTTTGGATGTTGAAATGATAAGTTAACTTAATGATACATACACAAATAGCTTTTGTGGTCCTAACAAAACCCTGAACATCTGAAGTTCTGGCAGCTTTTTAACAAGGCGATTAGAACAATCAATATCTTACTCCTTTATAACAGGAATCATCAAACTTGTCTGAAGTAAGCTCCCTCTTTCCCATAATCCAAAAAGAACACCACTCCTGAGAAATTATAACAGTGGAAACCTATTGAATGAAAGGAAGGGGCAAACAGATGCTATCCCTGTAAAGATTCTCCACATGGCAGACAACTCCCTGGCCAAATTTCTTCAACCAGATACTCACTCACTCACTCACTCACTCAGGTTTTTGTATTCTCATATACATGTATTTCTGTGATAAGATGTGATTTTTATTTACTAGCCTACAGACTTTGGAGTAGCTAATACTGTTCTTCTGTAAGGCTGTAACACAGAGTTTCATATTTTAAACAGCCAGCTAAAAAGACATGAAAAAATATTTGAAAAACAGTGACAACACAGAGTATTTGATTTTTACAGAAATATTTTAACAATTATTTCATTTCATGGCTGCACACCTCACCAAAAAAATCCCAGGAAGTGTTAAAAATGTAAGTCAGTAATGTACAAAAATTGCTTCAGACACTAATACCTCACCTCTAACTCTATGGTGAAACACATCAACTACTTAATTGAAATACCATGCAACCCTCTGTGTTACAGGATCAGATTCCTTCCTCAATGAAACTGTGGCATCACTCTGTGTGTACACCAGTGTAATCATGACCAGAATCTGGATCATTTTGCATAACCACATATATGGGATTTGCATTAAGACCGTGGTCCAAAAATAAACACACCAGTAACATGCATTATTTAACTCTGAACAAGCCTGAGGTATCTCTGTCGAAATGTTACAGAATACATGCCATAACTCTAGAATTATTACATGCATTCAATTTCTATTACTAGAAGTTAAAAACCAAAAAGATAAATGATCTAGTCTCGATTCACAAGTTTTCAACTAAGGAAGTATAATTTTATTCAATATATATTACACCCACCAAAATGAAGTGCATGAGATGCTAATACATATGTTTCATTACTCATTCTTTAAGGCCTTCTGTCATTCCTGTCTTCATTGATCACTTGGTTGAAGGAACCTTCTCTTTGCTTAGCACTAATGGGTGTCCCCCAGAGTCAATAAATAACCAGCCTCAAGTGACTGATGACCATCACATCTTTAATCTAAGATGACAGAAAATATTTATGACAATTGTCAATTAAACTCTTTGTAAAACCACATCAAAAGTCTGATTTTCCTAAGCAGTGAGAGAGTACAGAATAATAAGTACCTTAAAACAGGAAGGATGGGGAGGGGAAGGGATATCAATCCACAGACAATTCTCAAACTAAGGGTCAAGTTCTCTTCTTACTTGCATATGCAGCAGGAAAGAAGAGCAAAAGGTCTTTACTGGCTCCTGTTAGTGATGTAATGAAGAGCACTTCTTGGTTCTTTAACTTAAGGTATTACTCAAGAACAGCTGGAATTTTTTTAAAAGACTTCAAATTACCAAGAATATTCTGGATAAATATGGGAAAGGTTTCGTGCATTTACTGAAAGTGCAAGCAGCTCCACATTCTTAGCACATTGTTTAACACTTTTAAAGTTTTTAATAGCATTTGTGCTGATTCCTTTGGCCTTTTCTCACTCATCACACTTGCTCTGTATACACTATTTTAGTCTAACAGATATTGCAAATCTATTTTTGCCTCAGCACTGGAAACTGGCATCTCTTCTACTTCTTGAAGGGAATGTCAGGTCCTAAGATTTCATTTGCCTCCACATGTGGGACAAATCATTGTAACTTGGAAACAGTCACCAGCCTCAGTGTCTTCAACAGGAACATTCAAGATCTAAGACCAGAATCCTAGCAGGGTTTTTTTCCCTCTCTCTTAGATAGAACTGCTTGGTTTTGTGGGTGCCCAGACATGACATCCAGCATGGTACAAGGGAAAGGTTAGACTCACTGATTAGACAACAATCATTCAGTGGGGGAATCCCATTGCCTTTGACTGCATGAACACTCCCTCATATAGAAAACAGCCAGTGTTTGGGGGGTGTTGGGGAGGAGAGACCCACCAGAGGTCAGAGGCCCCTTGTCAAAAGCTGGGCCACAGTGGTTCTACCAAGAATTACACATTCCAGTTGTATTTTACTGATCATGTGCTTACAAGAAATAGCATCACAATCCTGGAAACTGTCATGTGTGCTGAATGGTTCATTACACTGATCACCATTTTGAATAATTTCTCATCATTTATTTCAGAAAACAAGATTTCTCTCACCTTCATGCTGCATTAATCCCACCAAAGCTGATTTTTTTTTCATGACAATCACTGACATTTATCTGTGTAAATGTACACAACATCTGGCATTAATGGTTTCAAATAATGGAGGTCATAAAGTGGTGCTCCAGAACATACATAAGAGTCAGCAAGAACTAGATAAGGAATTTTTATTTGGGAGATGTGGGAGAAAGGAATCAGGTGTTCAGCAAACAAGCCAGGTGTCTGTGAATAACTAACTAGTGTACTGAGGGGAACAAACAAGCACTGGCCTGTTCTTTACAGACTACCACACACTAATGCTGATTTCTTGTCCAAAATGGGAGATCCCAGTTGAAGAACGGGGATGGTTATAAACATACATATATTCACTCATACTTGCACTTCTTTTATCCTCTTCCATTCAGGGTACAGATTCAAGCTGAAGTTTTGTTACACTCTGGCTATACAGAGATGTTCCAAAAGATAAGCAAATATTCAACACAATAGGAATCACTCGGATTTAGGTCAGCAAACTGCAAGCCTCACTAACTCCCAACACAGGAATACTTAACCTTTGCATAACACTGGAGCGTTAGCCTGTCATGCGACCCGAGCCTCCCTCTCTGAGCTTGCACTGCATGCTGCAGCACCCTGCACAGCCTGGCCGAGCTACGCATCACTGCTAATGCATCATGATGGATGAGTGGCACCGGAATCTAAAACACACGAAAATCAGAGAGCCGCAGACAACAGAAGTCCTTCAAACACATTTTCCATTCTTAAAAATCATTAAAATGCATTGAACTTC
The DNA here is from genome assembly GCF_963662255.1 of Cinclus cinclus. Classification (NCBI taxonomy): domain Eukaryota; kingdom Metazoa; phylum Chordata; class Aves; order Passeriformes; family Cinclidae; genus Cinclus; species Cinclus cinclus. The sequence goes on from NC_085058.1 coordinate 11,278,265, forward strand.
AGTACAGTCTTTATAAACTAAACCATGTTATTTATTGATAAAATAGTAATTTATGTAAATTTTACAAAGCCCTTACAAGCTTTGCTTCTGTTTACAGATAAAAGTATCCGCAGAAACTGCTGCTGATCCAGATGCCTGTCTAATACATAATACTTCACAGCCTTGCAAAACGCTGTGTATTAGAGGCTGGAAACTGCTTTTTGGCCTACTTTCTACACTGACATACTGAAAAGGGGGGAGAGTCTTGTGGTTGAGACACTTGGCTGGGACTGAGATGACCTGGGTTCAGTTTCAGACTCTGCTACAGACTCCCAGTACATCCTTACACAAGTGACTTAATCTCCCGGTATATTAGCTCCCCACATGGAATGTGGGGCTGCCAATACTTCTGGATGCTGGTGGGGCTTTTTCCTCTTTAGACTACACAGGCTTTGAGATGCATACTTCTATGTTTTCTGAATGACAAAGGGAGCCTCAAGCTGAGTTCAGACCTCTTGGCATTACTCTAATAAAATGAGAAAAGAACCTTCATGTAAAGTTTTTTTGTGTTACGATTCTGCAAGGTTTTATGGTTGGTTTGGGTTGGTTTTTTTTCCTTTTTTGGAGGGGGAACTGTTACGGTGTTTTATAAGGGTTTTTAATGTTAATTAATTGTCAGTTTCTAGTAAAAGAGAGGAATTTGCTCATCGAGGAGATTTTCTGTGCTGGGCAAGTGCAACAGCAGCAGAACACATTCCACAGAGGAATTCATGCACAATCAATTAGGTCGTCTAATTAATTTTCCAACTCAATAGATGCTATGAACTTCGTTTTTTTCCAGAAATATATCTACACACATGTGTAACAGCAACCCAAAAACTTTTAAAATCTTAGAGGAGAAGGACTGATGATTCACTTGAAGGGAATTGGCTGCTACATAGGAGCAATGTCCTCTCACCTGGGATTCATATTTCTGTCATGAAAGGATAAAATAAATATGGGAGGCATAAGAGTATTTCCCCACTGACAATGGTAGTTACCATTAGGGACAGACTTGTTAATCAGTATTTATAGTGATTTATGATATTAGGTTACCCCATAAATTAGGGAGAATAAAAACATGTGGAGAGAAAAAGACACATTTGAAAAATAGATTTGAATCAAATAGGGACAAAAAAGTAGATATTTACAGGGGGCTTAACCACATATCACATCAAGTGTGCTACAGCATCTAACAACAGATACCTGTTTCTCTAGTCCTAACTCAGATAAAATTTCAATCAGAATCATCCAGAACTGTATCTGAATAAGGACTCTGGAACACAGATTGAAACAAGCAGGAGAAGAATAACCAGAACATTATTTGCCTTCTCTCAAAGGGTCTTACACCGGCAAATTTTCAACTGCCATGAATTTTCCCTGCACTTCCTTTCCCACCATTGTGATCATCCAAAAGTCCTTATTCCACACTAACATAATGAAGTGTTTGTGGGACCAGAGTTATAATTGTGATGTCTGGATTAAAACAGTGAGTTGTGACATTTCTAAGAGTCCTAAGGGAGATGACAGTGAATTATAGAGAATACACAGATACTTGATAATCCACAATTATGGGGGGGAAATGGAACAGAAGCACAATAAAGTGCTTCAGTTGGGGTTTTACTGTGGGTGTGTCTATGGAAGCATAGACTAGATTTATAAAGAACTTATAAAATACACATACTAAATAAAAAGTGATAAACATTAGTTTCTCCAACCTGTAACACAAATTAGTGTTCTGTTAGTAACTGTTTCAAACAATGTGGCTAGATCAGCTGAACAGACAGAAGAGAGACAGCAAGCTCTGGAAAAGATACATGCTGCTTGTAGGTAGGGGAAAGCCAGAGAAAAAGCCTTCAGGGAACAAGTGTGAAGGAAACAAGGATACAAAGAAGCAAAACAGCAAAAGAGCAGAGGGACGAAAAACAGGAAGGCAGCAAAGACGGGATGGATCAAAGCAAATCTAAGAAATGAGTGGGAGGCACAGAGACAAGGAGAGATAAACAGTGGGAGCCAGCAGACACCATGTGTGAGAAGGGGAGAAAAGGAAAGGGAAGGGAAGGGAAGGGAAGCAAAAGATTGGCCAGCCCAAGAGCTTCACCAGCCGACCAGGAGAGGGAAGTTTGCCAGGACAGGCTGGCCAACTAACTGGGTAAAAATGAGGGCCAGAGAGCCAGCTAGCAGAGAGCCACCAGGCAGCCAAAGCCATCCAGGAGAGGAACCCATGTATGGAGCAGGGTGGGCACAATCCCAGCTGCGCCCAGGAGCTGGGCCACCCTCAGCAGGCACCATGCCTGGCAGGGGGAAGGGGCAGGAGCAGCACTCAACCCTGTGCTCCACAAACAGCCATGGGCAAGACACAAAAAGCTGCCTGAGAACATCCCAGCAATAGAGTGAGCACCTCACTGATACATCTGGCTATGCACTCTGAAATACTATCCACTAGAATCATTGGGTGGCCAAATATGAACAATGACTACACAAATTGCAGATATTAACCATCCATTTTCCCAAAAGGCATCTTCCTCACATATGTAGAGCTGATATCTGTGTTTGTTTTCTACTTTGATACTTTCAAAATGACAAAGTACAAATTATTTACCCTGAAATACCAGGCCAGTGATGAATGAGAATACAAGATAAAAAAGGTGTTGGAAACCCCATGAAGAATGACCTAATCTAGCAGTGACAACATACTGCTTATCTGTTCAATCAGGCAGTTCCTTATCTATCCATCTCAAAGAAATAAAATTAACCATATTGAATAAGAAAAACATTGCAAGCTGTCACTAAAGGATTTCTGCTAGATAGTAAAAAAACTTGTGCTATCTTCTGAAATATCTTTTACACTAAAAGAACAATAATTGAACAATAGAGTGGATTAGAATAAACTGTGATAAGGTCTAACTGTGTTCCTATCTTCAGAGTCAAAATTTATTTAAAAAAAAAAGAGCAGTAAGGTGTGCATGCATGCATGTGTATATGCATATATATATATATATATATATATATATATATGAAAATTATTTCTGAGAAGAACAAGCTTCATTTCACAGCCAAAACAGACTGTTAAGTGCACCCTGTTCATTTATTTTCCTCTCAACAAGCCTTCCCGGTGTAACTCAGCATCAAACCAGGTATTTAAATTAACAGGTGATCCTGTCAAGGAATCAGGACTCAGAAAAAGAACAGCAGTGAGGTAATCTAAGTGTAGGCAGTATCTCAATGTTTACCTTACCTTTCTAGATATAGGACCTGCCCCACACCACCAAAAATCCTGAGTATGTTTTTAACTTCACTGGAATGAAGTATCAAGCCATTAGGAAGCCAGTGATTCATTAAACTCTCTTACCCTCAAACCAAAAGAGATTCATAGCTGTGACAGATGATACTTTGGGTATTAGAAGTCAAATTCTGCTTGGGACAAAGTACTGCAAGGGAGCAGTACATGCCAGGCAGCACCTCAGGGTTCCCGCTACTGACAAGGTAAGAGGAGGGAGGGGAAGAGAAGCAGGAGGAAGAGGGAGCACCCTCCTACTGCTGGGGAGCACTGAAGAGTTGTGAGGGGGAAGCATACAGAATGCAGCATAATGCAATTTAAAGTTCTTCTGCAAGAGCTCTGCCATCTACCTAAGCTGCCAGGCTTAGCAACTGCAGTGCCAATTTAAATTTGTACCTAAAAATGTAGGAAATATTTTATTTTATTTTTTTGTAGAATGGGCACATTTAGCAGTCTAGGTGGTCATCAATACATATGTGATTCACTTATAGCAATGTTAGTGGAACAGACTCTTCTGTGTGGTGTCTAAAGTTTCAGCTGCTTGTAAACCAGCACGATGGGAAAACTTTTAGGTGGCTTTAAAAAAATTCTCAGGAAACTGTAGAAAGCTCATAATTTAAGACACTTCAGTGGAAGAGAAAACTTCCTCCTGATTATCAGAAATATTTTGCACTATGTCCAAAAGGCGAGTAGGATTTCCTCCAGAAATAATGTCTTTTATCCACATCATTCTTGTCAGGAAAGGGTCTGAAGATCTGCTTTAATAATTAAGTTTCAGGTTTCAACTACACTTGTGGTAAATAACATTCACAGGAGAAAAATATTTTTAGAGCATCAAATAGTTTTGTCTTATAAAATAAGCTTGTGGTGGTTAAACTACCCTCATATAAGAACATTTTATTAGTGTGTGAATATACTATAAGCTTAAGTTATAAAGATATTTAGCCCACACGTTTGAAATGAGATAACCACTGAATTGGAACTCTTGCCTGGCAGCATGCTGATCTCTTTCTTCCTCCTATTTCATTTAATTAGAAACTTGAAATTGGATCAGCAACTTTTAAACAGCTGATTAAAAGCCCTGTTCCCAAAAGTGATCTTGGTTATTTTTCATGTGAGCATCAGGCTGCCCCTCTGCAGGGCAGCTGTGATCTCTATCTGTGATCAGATCAAATTCTGCTGTGATCTCATTCTGCTTTGAAAGAGGTGTGGAGAATCACTGGCATCTTGGGTACTGCATCTGCACCTCTGCATCAACATCCTCCCACTGCAAACCACACACAATACTGACTACTTGAACAAAAACAACAAACATTAAAAAAATTACACAAGGACATCATCTCAGCAAAAAAAGGAAGGTCCAAAACTCTTCCACATCTGCTCAAATCTGAGCATAACCTAAATCCTACTAAAATGCAAACATCTCCTTTATATTTAAAAGGACTACTTATGCTTTATCAGAGGTTATTGGAGGCTATATACAAACTTGTCTAAGCATTAATCAATGCTCATTAACACACTTGCATTCCAAAAGCTCTTTAGAAATGAAAATTTCACATGAAAGACTGTGACTGTGGCAAGTAAGCCCAAAAGGAAAAGAACAGTGTATTATAAAACTGAAAGAGGCTGTACTGATTTTCTTTGCTATTTACTCTACTAGAATATTTCTCACTCGTCATCCAGAAATTCCTAGTTGCAGTTAAATAAATACCATATAATGATATTTTCTATCCACTATAACCACAATCTTCAATAAAACATATTCATATTTGTGGCTTATGCTTTTAAGCACTTTTAACTTTTATCTAAAATTACTGATCGATAGTATTGTGTGGTAGCATAGCACAGACCTAACTGCTTCTCAATAACCTTACTGAAATCTGGATGACAAGATCTGACCAGGTCTCTCTGACTTCTGATTCAAAGCCCATTTAGGTCTTTGGGTATCCATTTATTTTATGTGAGTAGGTTTTGGATCACTTCAAAAGTCACCACAAAGTTTCACCCAGGCTTCACTTCTCTGAACAATGTCAATAATTCTATCTTTGGGTTGAAAGTACTGCCCAAATATCTGAATATAAAACTGATCCAGGCACAAGTGTGTGTGTGTGTGTGTGTGTGTGTGTGTGTGTGTGTGTGTGTGTGCATGTGAACTGCATGTATAATCTACCCTCTGGACATAGCAAAATAGGCTGCAGAATAAACACAAACTGTTCCCTGCAGGGCTTTGGCAATAGTTTACACTAAGAGGCAAATCATCACTGCTTTAGATGTTCATTGAAATGCCAGTCATCTTGAACTCTTTTGGTATTTCCTGGGATGCAATGGGTAGTTGCCTAGAAATTCTGTATATGCTATTTGATGCCAAATCACTGTGTAACATTTTATATGATTATCTAAATATTTATGAACAGAATAAAAGTTATATATGCATATGCACAAATCCCATCTAATTTGTTTAAATAGTTTCAGACACTAAAAAACTCAATTCTCATATCAAGAATTCCTTCAGCAGACCAATATGAAGCAGTCTCTCAGTAGTGGGAGATGCTAAAAGGAGCTCCTGCAAGCTGCACTCCAGACAACTCCCACTCAAAACTATCTAAGTCTTCTCCGTAAGTCTCTCTTCCATTATGCTGAATTCAAAGGAAGTGTATTTATTCATTCATTTATTTCAAAGAGGACCAGGATACCGGTCCTAATATGTCTGAGGGATAGTCGAATCATAGATGCAAGGCTTGCTGCTGCAGAGTAACAAAGAGAAATTCCTCCCAGCTTGAACTGAAACGGACATCAACAACGTAGGCTGCAGGAAGTTGTTATTTCTACTCAAAATTCTAAACAGCTGTTTTCAAGGCAGATTAAAAGATTTTTCAATGTTTGGATTCAACTCAAGAGCTTTATCTAATGCATACTTTGTATTTGAGTATTTGTTGAATTAGAAATTTAATAGAGCAGCTGAGTATTTTAAAATCTTTTGGAAGATGTGAAAAAGGGATGTGAACTCTAGCACACCCTGTAAAACATAAATTTCTTACCAAAAGAATATGTTATTCATGTGCTCTGTACATTAGGTCAATCATTACTCACTTTCTTTGGAGAACCACCAAGTGCCTCCACCCTTTATAACAGAATCAACTGTTATAACTATGTAATCAACTGTAGTAAGAATAGCAGAATTATTTTAATACACACCGGTGGCTCAGGCCTGAGCTCAAGAAGGCCTGAACAGTAAGAAACTAATATGAATTTGCCATCATCTTTCCTTTTCAAGAGAGAAAGAAATTAATGTTTCCTTGTACACCTTTGTAAATAATTTCAATTGCACATAAATAGGGAAAAATTTATAAAAAAGAATGCTTTAAATTTGGCCTCCAATTTAAACACTTCTGTTATTTAATGAGAAATTCCATAAACAATCTGATACCAAAACTTCTTCCACAGCACATCTTTCATTTCCGCTAACCCAATTTAACCTCTCATCTTCCTTGCACTCAGCAGCTGTACAAAACACTTCTTTTGTACTGACATCAGCAAGTGATTGAAGTGCTAGTGCTAGATTTAAAACGCCTTCTAAAGCCATGACTTTTTGTATTGAATTTGGAACCAAGTCTGATACAAGTTGTACTGTTAGTTTAATATAGTATCACCTTCATGGAGCCATATCTTGTTGGGTTCCTGCTGGGACCTGAGAACTGAAACAGCACAAGGTTTAATGCATGGCACTTCATTTTGTCCAGCCTAGCTCAAGCCAAGAGAAGCATTTCAAATTATTTAGATAACCACACAGATTAAATACCCAGCAAGATAGCTTGCTAAGTCATTCATCATTTGCCATTCCTGGCCTGTGCTTGTGTCTAGCAATGTTTATACTAGAAGAGCCATTCAGATGAATGGAATGTACATCTCCACTGGGTCTCCCCTGCCCAAGCAGCAGTCTAAACATCTCAACCTGCCTCCAGTGCTCTTTTCCCAAGATACATGAAAACTGTCTGTCATCATCTTCTTGCCCATCTTCCCTTCTCACCTATTTCTCTTGCTTATGTTTTATGAGCCCCTATAACTCTACCAAATTTCAGTGTATTAAAACATTACCCTCTCCTTACTTTAATCCCTCAAAAAGTTCACAAATAATCCTCTTACTACACTTTAACTCCTCACTCAAGAATCAAGTTGCTGGAATTAGTTCATACATTGTGGTGTAATTCAATTCCAGACATAATATCTGCATCATTAACGTGTATCTTATCTTAAAGATTATTGGAGCCAAAGTAACTTAACATCAACTCTCCTTTCACAGAGGTGGATCACTCACCTCTTTTTTCACTGCAGATCTTTTGGCCTTTAAAGCTTGTGGCTTGGAAGTAATTTTTGACCCTGTGGCTTCTTCTGAAGCCTGTATTAATCCAACTGTAAAGCCGCCCTACTTGCATTTTATGAATCTCTCCAAGTTACCACCCATACTGTCCCACTAGGACATGGAGAGTCTCATAAAGGCTTTCATCATATCCCAGTAGGACAATTAGACTTCATTGCTTGCTGGTTTTACTATTACCTCTTATAAACATTTCAAGTCCAAGTAGCGTTCTGTCACTCTACCGCTCAACTGAGCTAAGACACCTGGACAATCCAGCTGAGAGACCAACGGCCCTCGAAGAAACAGTTCAAGGTGTGTCTCACTTCAAGAGCCACCTCAATTGCACTTTGAAGAAAAAGCACAGCATGCTTTTTCCACTCTATGTTTGCCACTTTTTTCTTGCTGTGGTTCTCAGAAACATAAGCAAACAGGAGCTGTTGAGGTCCTAAAATCTCCCATCACTGAGGGACCCAGCTGCTTCCTAAATCAGATGAAATTATCAAGTACCTAACAGGCATCCCCATCTTTTTTTATTAAGTGACAAGCAGGTAACTATAATTACTGTCAAATGCAAACAGGAAAACTCCCCGACAGTGTGTCTTTTGTTATTAGTATTACTCAAATTTAAAACCATTCCCTATTCTCCATGAACAACTGTAGTTTTGTCAGCTTATTCTTTATTTTTAAACTAACTGTTCCATTTTAAAAGTTTTATTAGGCAAGTATATTAGAAATCATAAGCATAATATGTTCTTTCATTTCACAGCACGCAATCAATCACTGCCACAGGACAAACACTCAGAATAAGAGGACACACGAATAAGAAAAAAATGCAGATCTAGAATTATGAACACTGACAATGTTAGCACTGGATCTTCATTAAATAGCTAATAGGTCTGAAAGGTACAGCTGGGGGTGTTACAAACCACAGACTACCACGCATTTTAGCACATTTTCCAGGAGTGACTGGACACAGTCCTGGGCAATCTGCTCCAACTGATCCTGCTTGATCAGGGGAGTTGGACTAAGTGATCTCAAGAGGTCCCTTCCACCTTAAGCAATTCTGTAAGCTGACATACTGTCAGAAATTACCCTCTCTCCCTGTAATTCTTAGAGTTTTATTTTTAAAAGAATGTAAATGCATTATTTGATAGCTAGGAGTTACCCCACTAACCAGCAGATAGGCATTTTGGTGTGCTGTCTGTTTTTGCTGGAGATAAACTGATTTTTCAAACCTTGCTGAAAATTCAGCTATCAATAGATTCAATGGAGCAATTGTAAGTAATGGGACTGAGATAAAAGGACCAAGAGGAAAAACTGAGGGCTTAATCTCAAGACCAAAGAGCACTGTGAGGTTCCTGTGTATATAGAAATAAGGAAAATGACAGTCTAGTAAAATACCACTGAACTTATGACTACTGCTGCAATGACAGCAAGGATGCCTCTGGCTTTGTCCCATGCTGTGAGCAGTGGTGCAGGATGAAAGCATCAGCCACCACTTCCCCAAGGAGGCAGCAACTGTGAGCATACAGGTTTCTCCTCAGCTGCTGCTTCCCTATGACTGTCAGCACTTCTGTGTCAGAAGAAAAAACCCTAGAGGATCACAGAAGACCATTCATTCCAAGGAGTAAGGAGCAAATGGGGACAATTTGAGCACCTGGCAATCATTGGGTAAACTTTACAAAAAACATAAACATTGAGGACAGGATCATTATAAAACATGACCAAGACCACTTGCTCAAGCCAGGCTTACTTGAGTTAAATGCTTTTTTAAAATTGAGTCACACACTAAATTGAACATTCAGGGACAAGTAAAACAGTGCAGAGACCACTCTTTCAGAATGGGAGAGTTATAAGCTGAATTATACTCCCACAGAAGGAAATGAAGGCTATGGCACAGCAGACTCAGTTCCACTAACCTACCTGTGCTAGTTTAGCTTAGGTAATGCCTGCAATGGATACAAAGTAAATGTCTAAGATCACAATCAAAACTCAGGTGCTTAAAAGCGTTCACATTTCTTAAAATATAAACCCACATGTATGTATGTATGTCTAAACACATATGCAATTTAAATAAAATTCATGATTTTTTAAAAATTACTTATCCCTAGCTTTTGCACACCTTCCTACAGGGAAGGGAAATACTGAATCTCAGTTTCTTTATGTAGCGAAATTCCACCTTTTTCCAAAAGAAGTTTCTTCTGGATAAAGACTGCAAAGCCAGGCTATGTTTTATAGCATATCAGAATTTGGAGAGTGATATTTCTCTCAGGGCTCCTTTCTTTTCAGACCTTGTTTAGGCCTCTTTTCCTATAGCATTTCTCTGAAGTGCCAAACTGTACAAGCTATCACGAAAAAAAATATAAAAACTACTCAGTCATTATTCATGAATCTCTTAAGGGCAACTGGAAGTGAGAATGTGCCTGTCCCTACAGTGGCTCTTAAGTAGCTGTTTCCCACAATTTTTTGCAGCTTTTATGCTGATATAGGGTAGATCTCTTTCTCAATCGAACAGTTTACTTCAGAAAAGTTTTATTTTTACAGAGATTTCAACAGCTCTGTTACAAATACATAGCAAAAAAACTTATATGTGTCAAAACAGTTACACTGACCACTTTGAGCACCTCTGTTTAAGATGCATTTTCATTAGCATTTTGCAACTGACCTACATAAAAGAATTGTTTTACTTGGAAATGCCTTTGTCAGTTTATCCTTTCATTAGGTTAGAGCTTTGTTTTAAAAGAGGTTTCTTTTCTTTGTTAGAACTGACCATCAATAAAGTTTTAGATCACTTGTAAAAACAAAGAAAAAAATGTAAGACCCAAACTTAACTGAGGCATCATGCATACTGATACTTGTTTCTGTGGCAACTCTAACAAAAATTCTCATCTTACCAGCCCAATCAGAAAAAAAGCTACGAATGGGTGATTCACAGGGAAAACATTTGTTTTCACTGTAACAAACGAGAGGATTTCAGGTAGCATTGCTTTCTTCTATCAAAATATATTGCAGCCCAGAGAAGGAGGAGTATTTTTCTCCATGAACAGTTAAATAGGCATTGTTAGATAAGTTCTCAGCTGCATTTACTAATTCCCTGTATTATGTCCAATTCTGGGAGTCACCATTTCAAAGGCACCTTTTCTTTGGAAAGTTCCATAACAAATAAGTTGTGCCCAGCTATTTTATTTTTTGCAAGTTTGGCCTGGTAGAATGGTATTAAGAGGGGAAGACCAGCCCTAAGACATGCATTCTGAAGGCCTCAAATGTAACACCGTGCTGCAATGACAACCAATATCAATAAAAGCTGATTCAATCTTTCAGCACATACACAAAAAAATTAACTCTCATGATACAACACATGAGAGGGGTTCTTTCCAATTCTCCCTGGAACACTGCAGAGCACAGATCTGGCAGGGCAGGCCATTCAGGGAAGCTACAGTTTTCAATGTCTGCACTGTGTATATAGAAGTTATATCTGTATGATCTGCATGTAACATCCCATAATCAAACAAACACAGGCATTTCTCTGTGTAACTTCTATAAAGCCTCTCCTCCACAGGCCTCCACTCTTCATTTCTCAGGACACAAGAAGGCAGAACACAAGGCAAGAACCACATGCAGGCAAAGCCAGTAAGAGATCCAGCCCAGCTGCAGCAAGAGCTGAACCCAATTTCTTGCACAGCAAACAGGAGCTGCCAGCAAAGCTGGAGGTACGAGTCAGGTTCTACAACAAAGCTTTTTGCAGAACCAGAAGAATGATCTAGTGACTCTCCTGTGAGTCCTCTCCATGTCCTGCATACAAGAACCAAATACTACATATTAGAACAATGCATCTATTTCATTCAAATGTTTTAATGATAATGTATATTAAATATAGACTCCACAAATTGTGATTAAATTTGTATGCATGTGCACTGCTATGACTAAAATCAAAGCAAAGCTAAGTCAAAACAATACTTTACTGCACATCTAAAGGTCACTGTCCTTAGCAGCCAATCAAGAAGGCATGGAAATATAACAAGGTCTGCCAAATAGCTGAATGAAAACTTTAGATTTGTTTAACTGAAATCAAAACTCAGTTTGGAACAAAATGCAAATGTTCAGCTTCATGTACAAAAGTTGGAGTCCTCACATCTCACAAGAGACCTGAGCCATATGTACTTAATCATTTATGAATCTTGATTAAGCTTATAAGCATATATCTGAAGAAACCTTTTAAAACTTGCTATGTGATATTTTAAGACACACAAAGCATACAGCAAGGAACACGGGACCAGTCATTGGGTGTACATGCAAGGACCAGAACAAAAGCCTTCCTACACACAAGACCCCTCAAAATGCTTTTTAGCATCAAATAACAGACTGAGCTGAGCCCTGAGTTCTGATCCAGATCTAATTCACACACAATCACTCTGCAGAGGCTGACTTCTCCACCATAAAATTGCATCTTCAATTTTAAAAATTAAAAAACTCATCCAGTTATCTCAACCTCTTTTATAAGAAAGATATTCCAAATTACTTTTTTAAAACTGAAAGGCATCAAGGGTGACAACATATACTGAAATTATTTTAAAGTCAGTAAAACATCACTCTGTGAAGAAATATATTGATTTTCAGTCTGAAGGCATTTTTCATAACTTTTCAGGGGGATAAAAATGTATGCAAGAATGTATGCCTCCTTATTGCAGGCCTTCAAGTTTAGCCATCCTTCAGTTTGCTGCTATAACACTGTACATACATTCATGTTACAGGGTTGCAGAAATTACATGTCTATGTCAACAGATGTGTTTCTTGGAAGAAAGCAACAGAAATCAAGTTTATTCTAATGTTTGCCAGCTACCATATGCTGCAATACTACTTTAAATGCAACATAAGGCTTTGGGAACATACTTTTACTGCTATCTACACTTTGTTATTTACTTTCCATTTAGACTAAATACCAGAGAGGGGGCACACTAAGGGGTGCACTGTCCTCTTTGTAAAAACATTCTACCCGTTGTAGTATTTAGAAAGAAAAAAAAATATACAGAGCCCTACATTACTCTTGACCACTTTCAGCAGCTGCTCTTTCATAGGGAGGCTCTGGGAAAGATATTTTTACATATGGCATTAATTCTGGGAACTTTTAATAATGGCCAAATATAATTAAAAATTATGCAAAAATTCCTGCCATGAAGAGAGCAGTACAGAAACTACTCTGTCTGAAGAAAAAGCAATCGTTTGCTCATATTCTGAGTCCATAAAAAAACAAAACACACGTGGTACATTTTTAATATTTGAACTACATCAGGCCCAATTCTGCTCCTATGTGAAGCGAGTGGCAAAACGCCAGAATGGAGCAGGATTGAGCCCCTGATGTTGTCACAAGCATTCAAATAAACAAACAGGGCTGTAACACATTCTAAGCTTCCACTGTGTTCCTCTAAATGAATCCAGACAGAAAAAGAAAAGCACATTTCATTGCATTTCTGCAATACAAGCATAGCAACAATTTATAACCTTCTATTATATAGAACTCGCCCTCTCAAAGTATTATCACCTAAATATCTAAAATGAAACCATTTCAAAGAGTCAAGAAAGACTTTGTGCACAAATCTGTAGACAGCTCTACCAAATTTTATAGGGTTCTTTGATCTTCCTGAGCTCCTAACATCAATTTTTCCTCTGGATCTTCATAAAGTGCAGGATACAGGGATGTTTTCACATGACCCAAACGTGGGCATCTCCCACAGGCAGCTAAATCCCCCAAGCGCTTTTACAGACAATAGAAAGAGCTGTCAATGTCCTGAATCATCCTCAGGGGAACACAAGCCAAGTCTGTGCCCTCAGTCTCTTCAGCAACTCCAAAAGAAGCTGCAGAATCTGTACTTCACTCAAGTTATTCAGCATTAACAGTAACATAGCATAAAAATGGCATCCAGTTTTTAACCAGTGGGAGAAATTTTGCTTTGCCCACATCTTCATTTTCTGCTACCTGTGACTTCATTAATAATATGACTACTGATAAAGTAAAAGCTGAGTGCACTTCTCAGATCCTAACTAACTCTGAAAGCTTGAGGACCAAAATCCAGCAAGGTCCTTAAGCACTTGCATAATTCTAGGCATATTGACATCTTGGATTTGAATTTAAAGGCATGTCAAAGCCCATCACTGGACCACCGCCAAAGAACTCAGCACCTTCCTAAAAGAAGTCCCTGAACTTCAATTTTTAACTGAGACAATATCTGTGAAATATTTTCCTTCCTGGGCTATGTATTTTAAATGTGTCTTAAATGGCTGTAGGAAGCATTGCCAACTCCACTACACTTCTACTATTGAGTTTATGTCAAGCTCACCTTTTTGAACACTATTCCACAGAAAAGCCAGGTCTGTTGTTTCATGACACAGCTGCACATACTTGACAGTACGTCCAGGCAGCTTCTCCTGCTCTGGAAAGGAGCCAAACACCACACACAACAGCTCAAGAATTAATGATACATGTTCCACTTGCAGCAGGATAAAGTCATTGATCCAGCTCTGGTGAAGCCTGTCTCACCAGCGACACTGCATCGAGTCCCAGGACATGAAGAACTTCAATGATAAAAGTGAATCTCAAAATTCCTTGTGCTCATATTTATAGTGCTTTACACTAAGATTAACACTCCTAAGACATACAAAAAAGTGATCTGTGTGCCAAAACTGTCCAAGGTTAGGCACCACCCTCTCAAAGAGTGACTGAATAAATACATGGAAATACTCATGCCACAGATTTGATGGAGTTTGCTCTACTGTGAAAGTAGTGGGTCTTTCACCAGATAAAGCCCTTGACCTACACAGAAGTCTTGCAGATCTTCATTACCAATCACATGGTCAACATTTATTGAGGTAATGTATGGAAAAATGAGTTAAAACAGTAGATACAAAACTACACAACTTGTCTCTGTGTCTAAGAAACTGGATCTAATTTTGTTCCAACCACCTGAAACATTTTAAGTGTTCTCCCTATCGAATTATTAGACTAACCCCACGTGTTTGGTTGCCTCGACACTGTTTTGTTCAGGTCAGTTCTAAGTTATGACATATGCAGAAAAGGCTGGAATACTCTTTGGTGTGTGACATATGTGCCACAAACACTCTTTGACTGTTACTGTTAGTTGATGCTTGTAGAGAAAAGCACTGGGTGATACATGGCAATAAATTACTTCCATAACTGTTAGCTTGTGGGATGGCATAACCTAGAAGTCAAACCACAGCCAAACAGATGGAGAATGTGTATGCCACAAAACTCTATCACTTCACATTACGTTTACATCCAGAAATGGTGTTTGCAAAACAATCTGCTTCTCCTGCTTCTGCCAGAAATGGCATCGTTTGAGACACTACTTCTCTTGAGTATTTTCCCTCCCCACCCCCCCTCCATGCACAGAGATGCTTTGGTTTTGTTGTTTTGTTTCCCTCTCTCTTTCTTTTCTTTCTAATAAACATACAATTTTACTCTACAAGGCATGAATCTTGTCAATTTACTGGCTAACATCCATCCACATGTACATCAGAAGCCCACCAGGGAGTGTCAAATCCACAGAACTTTCCAAAGCTAGATTCAAAATATGGACCTCTTACTTAGCTGACAGCTGTGTAAAATCACATGCAGCCAGACAACTCCCCTGTGACCACACAGGTGCATGTGCTGAACAAGGCAAGTTATTCTAAGACCAAGATTAGTTTATACTTGAAAAGTTATCTTCAGAAAAAGCTTTTCTCATGGCATAATGTGATTCTGAGACCAAAAACCACCACACCCTTTTCAGGGGAGGGGAACATATTAGCTCAGCTAGGTAGGGAGGCTGCAGGAAATCCATGAAAGCAGCCAGATTTCAGAGGGTTTTTGGGAAGATATGATAATCATTTGGCCTCAACACAGCAAGTGAGCATTAACCAAGAATACTACAGCTCATTAATGTCTATTTGCTCTTTTATTGATAACTATAAAATCAAACACATGTTTTAAGTAAAAAACTGCCTATGGACAAGGCATGTAAGTTATAGATTTCCACCTCAATTGTGCTCAATAGCATGTATGCAATTTCAGGACAGCTTGACTTGGCTCAAATGGCTCTGTGCCACCAGTTTCTCACTCCACCCACCATCAGGAAGGAGCCCTGAGGGACAGGGCTGAAGCTGTTACCAGGATTCAGCCTAGAAACTTGCCCTAATGATGTGGAGTCAAACTAGTCTCAGATCAGGCAACACAGAAGTAGCACTAAACAATCTTCTTCTGAACTTCACTTTACACCTCCTCACCAGAATGAAGGCTCAAAAACTTCACCCATGAAGAACAAGCAGTAATTGCTTGTTCAGAAATTCCAAGTCTTTGTAGTAATATTCCCTGCATTCACACCTATAAGCATTTATTCTCTTCAAACTTAGGGACTTTAACCTAATTGCCCATTCCTCTTATTCCTCTCCAGCAGTGAGATCCCATGATTCACAACTGAGCTACTTGCCTATCCTTGGAAAAAACTCACCATTGGTTTGAACTAATTTTATTACATCTGAGTGGACAACTGGCAAGATTTCACATAGTGCCAATGTAGCAATTTTATCTACTGCAGGGAGTACAGGAAATACCTGCTTCATCCTACCATCTGTTTCAGCACAGAAAAAAAAAACTTTGGTTCCCTCAGAGTTGTTCTGCATCACCCACCTATGCTGCCCACATAAAAAAGCCAACTGTTACTGCTCCAGGTGCAGCACTGACAGCAGAGATCATCTGACACATTCATTGACAGAAATTTCATGTGCTAAGCACATCCTCTACATGGAAGCCCAAAATCAGATTATTAATGTCTATCCTATCCCAGGTTCATAGATATGTAACACAACCTAGTCTATTAATAGAATGCATGAATTTCCAACTACGCAGACCAATTGCTCTGACAAATGAAAATAGTTTATTTGCATTTTTATAAAACTGAACAACATTATACCTAAACACTGTCCACTATACTGCTCACAAATGAACCTTAAATTGGTTTAATAACCCTGAATAAATCCACATACCATATAAAGCAGTTAGTATCCCTGTGTCTTCATTTGGAAGATTATCACTATGCAACTAAAAAGCTAAATTGAAAACAATAAACCTGTACAAAATGGAAAAAAGAATTTCATAAACTCTGCAAAAGTAAACATAAAAAAGACAGACATAAGATGCTATTTATCCTATATATCAGATTCAAAGACCTTTTCTGATGACTTAGAAACTAAAGTTTGAGCAAAAACACACAAAAACTTTTATTTGCCACCTCTTCCACCAGAGTGTTTTCGTCACAAAAAAGTAAACAGTTTCATCTGTGCTTCATCATGGCCTTTATCCTTATGAAGTTCGCATACTTCTGAAAATGCTACTTAAAATTTATTTTCTGTCTTGAGACCAACAAAAACACACACAGCCAATTTAGCTGTAGAATAAATAGGTAATGGCCCAACAGCCTACTGTTAGAGGTGCTGGAACATAATTATTCCCCCTGGCTTAGGGCACGTACCTCTCTCACACTGGGGTCCAGTGAAGCCATATGTGCAAGCACATCGGTTCGGAGCTACGCATCTCCCTCCATTTAGACATCCATTTTCACAGACAGCTGTATCAGAGGGAAGGCAAGAGGAATCTTTATTGAGCTGCTTTCAGAAAGACATGAAGGTATGTATTTGGCCAACTTAGGTAAACTGGTAAAAATGGTAAACATAACAGGATACCAAACTCTTTTCCTAGAATCTACTTAATGACCTCTTACTACTTCCTGGCCTCATTAGTACCATGAGCTCATCTTTTCAAGGGAGCATAACACAAATACAGGAACAACCACAGCTTTTCTGACCTCTCAGAACATTTCTCTTTGGGATAGTTGGACAACCCCATAACTTCAAAATAATATCTCTTTCAAACTTGTAACAAATAAACACTGATAGAGATTGCAGAGACAGAAGATGCAAAGGAGTACTTAATCTCTAAATCCTCAAATGTATTTGTTCCTTCTGTAATAATCCAATATTAAAAGGCTGTTTGATGGGGTCAAATAAATAATGCTATTAACTAGGATAGCAAAATTTAATCAATATCTATTCCATGCTAATTTAAGATACTCTTCCTCTGTATAATGTTGTCACTAGCTTCAGAACTCAATTTTTAATAATAAACTCCAAAAGCAATTCCTCTCAGAAATAATCAGAAAATACAATATGCACATGAAAAAGGAGATTTCAAATACAATTTGATGTTCATTGAGTAATGTTATTCTTTGTTCCGTTTCACATTCACTGCAGTAGAAAGAAGATTTCCATTTATCCTCTTTTATCCACTTGATATTTCACAGTGAAGGCAGAAATACAATTCTTAATCCTTTCACCATGTGATCCCCCTCCAGATTATTAGGGTAAATTCCTTGTCCCACTGAAGTTCATGTAAAGTGTGCCATTGATTTTGACAGAGTACAAAAGGTTTTCATTAAATGAGCTAAACACATTTTGTGTGTCAGACCAATATTTCACTAGATAGCAACGTGACAGCCTTGGTTAAAAGCAGTGTCTACATCCTTATTTGAGTTACTTCACAGCATTCCAGCCAAGAAGAATAAGAGAGCACCAGAGTCAGTTTGGGAGAGATTTCAAGCAGCAGATCCAGGAATGCTTTTGGCTAAGGACGGATTGAAGAAATAAAAAAATCTGTCTATCAACTCTAGTAAGACAAAATCAAAATTTCTAAAGCATACTAGCTAAGTCTGATGCAAACACTAAAACGAAAACAAGACTTTGTATTAAAAATCCTAATTTTATCTATGAAATGAAAACTGAATCCCATGTAAAATTTAGATGTATGACCCACTGCTCTAGTGGCTGAAAAGTCGAGGACGTCGATGAGAATTATAGCAGTGTGAGAACTGCAGGATCAAGTTATATCCAATTATTATAAACTCACATGATGTTTATTTTAATAGTCTTGATCAGTAAGAATGCACTCAGCATTCATTACAAAGTCATATGTTTTTCTGTAAAATTTCACTGTACCTGGTCATAAACAACCTCAACAGCAACTGAAATTTAGTGCTAGAGTGTCCAATGCACACATGACAGAATCATTTAACAGATCTACATTCCCAGAAGTGTACTTACGCTGTCCACAGTGTGTTCCTGTATATCCCTTCTGACAGAGGCAATGGTCATCACTGCAGCTACCTCCATTCATGCACCGGATGTTACAGTGTTGGACTTGAAAGGAAGAAAAGATTTTCCTCAGTTAAATCAGATCAGTCAGAAACACTTTACTTTGTTTAGGGATTGATTCTGTGAACCAGAAAGCATTAGAAGTCAAGAATGCACATTTTAGGACAGATACTTAAAATGGCACTACAGAACATAATATAGATTTACAGTTCCTAAGGAATGTAGGACATGGTGCAAGAATCTGATGCACCCTCTCACTCAAATGAAGCCAAAGGCATTTCATATGAGCATAAATCCCCAACATTTCTTTCCTAGTTTGCAGTTATGAGAAAAAGCCTTCAGTAAGGGACGAGTACTAAACTTCTGGCAGACAGCACCATTAAAAAGGGAGTCTTATCATCTGGGAAGTGGGGGAGGGAAGTATTAAAGGGAAGCATATAAGGAAGCTCATAAAGACAGTCCTGGTCTGCCAACACATGCAACACCAGAAGCTGACCTGGCCAAGCAGGACTTCTTGTATAAAAAAGAGAAATAACAGAGTGATTTCTTTCTGTATGCCAACAGTGGGCTCACCCCACCAGCAGAGCTGCTGTGCTTGGGAGCTGCAGAGCTCACAGACAGTATTTCCCCAGAGCCAGCAACCTCCCCCTCCCAAGGGCAGTGGCAGGGGAGCAGCAGCACACTCTCCTCAGCTGCAGCCCCACTACTTATAATGGTTAACAGGCAGCTTAAGCCCCATGCCAGTAAAACATAACGTCTCTGATGCATTTTGCTAGTAATAAGGGCAAAGATATTTCTTAACTAGATGTTGGGAGCGACTAAAAGTATGTCAGGCTCTTCATCAGGCATAGAGAAGTGGGCAGGTCTCCTGACAAAGCAAAGTCCTTACAGATCCTGCTGTCCAACACAGCTGTGAACTGGGGCCTGCACTCCAGTAAGCAGCTGGGAAATGGTTTTCCTCTTAACAGGAACCACATGAAAGGCTCCTCCCCAGATAGAATTACAGTCTGATCAGCATTTCAGTAGATTATGATGGAGCACTGGATACCTACACTATGCTGTCTGAAATATGGCAATTGCATGTCCCATCAGAGCCTGCAGCTAACAGGTGCCATGCCAAACACTGAATTTTCCATCAAACCCTTAGGCATCATTTGGCTTTTAACAGTTCAGAAGTATATGAATATTTTTTTTTAATTTTCAAGTAGAAATAATAATTTTAACTGTATTGCCTTCTGTAACAATATGAATCCACAAAACAGAATTAAAACATACAACTGGAGAAAAAAATTAAAGCAATCTAGCATTTAAAACACTAGTAACCTTAATTCTTCAATTATAAAAGCAAAAACTGTGTATTACATTTCCTATGTGTCTAATAGTTATTTTACATCTTTGTTCTCCTTTGGATGTACTTCAGTACTTCAAGCAACAAAATGTGTAACACTCCTCAATAAAAAGTAAAATTGTCTGCAAATACAGAGTATCTGCTGAAGATTTTTGGACAATGTCCTAAGTAGGTCAGAAAAGGTGTATAGTTACTTTAAAATGTGTAGTTCAACTCAGCTTTATACAATCTTAGAAAAACAGAGGGGATTACAAAAAGCATAGGAAATGATATCATCTGTCAAGCAGGGAAGGAACTTAAAAACCACAAACTGATTTCAATTAGAGCAAGCTATGCCAAGAGCTAATTTCCATTCCCACATGAAGACCAAAGCCATTTAAGTAGTTTGAACTACATTTGAGATAAAAAGGTTAACAGTAGCTTAAATGATGGTTTTCATATTATCTGTTGATGTATAAATAAAGTATATTTCCTCACTTTGGAATACACACACAGAGTTTCCATAACTTGTCTTACTGCTTCGTAAAATAACTTTTCCAAGATAAAACACTTCTTCCTCCTTTTAAAACTAAAATCATTATGGAAGACTGCTGGGACATCCAGTCATCCTTCCTAAATGAGCCATTTAAATCTGTGAGCTTTCTTGCCTAGGCAAGAGGATCTGACATACAGTCAGTAAACTACTTACTTTCTGCCCTCTTTTGTGGGAATGTTGAAAAGAGCACTTCCAAAATCATGCAGACTATTCTGTAATATTATCCTTCCAAAAGTTTACAGAAACACATTCAAAGGCTGTCTGGAGCCCAGATGATGATTTTAAAAATGCATTTTTGAAAACTAGCATATTAATGCAGGTCCAGGTTCTCTTTTCTCAGCTATATCAACAATTCCATTCAAGTCAGCGGGGATATTTCGGTAAATGAAACAACCTGTTCCAAGATATCACACTGACAGAGATTCAAAGAAAAAGCACAGGAATTACCATAAGGCTGGTAAATCAATGCATATAGCTTTGCCTTATCTTGGCATGCACAGGAAATGTTAACATTAATAAATGGTTGCTTTTGATCAATTATTGTTCTTTTTCACATCCAATTTGTAAACACTCTGCACTGGAAATGTCTGAAGTCAAAACAGGAATAACTGCAGGAACACAACTTTATAAACCTGCAAAAGAGCCAGCAAGATCATACATATCCACACAGGCTTTGTGTGTGGGCGACAGTTGTGTTTTTTATCAAAGTGCTGCCCTCTTAAGCATAACAGTCCCTGACTTTTTAAATAAATACCCAGCAAAACTGAGAAAACACCTCATCACACCCAGAGCACTACCACAACCACGACCGCTGACGAAACGTGCAGGAGCTCACCAAGCAGACGGAAGGTGCCACACGTGCCGTGCGATCCAAACTGAGAACGCGGGGCTGGGGAAGGAGAGCAGCGGGGCCGCGGGCCCAGCCCTCGGGCAGGGCGGCACAGCCCGGCTCTGCTCCGTGCCACTGCCGAGGAAACGCTCACATGCGGCCCCGGCATTGAGTGACGCAGGGCTTTGCCTGCCAGGAGCTGTAAACAAGGAATGACGGCCTCATCGCATCCCGGATGCTCAGCGTGCTTTCTCTGTCGAGTGACTGACTCGGGAGAGAGATGGCGGCTAGCGCCAAGGGCCCCACAGCCCTGCACAAGGCATGGACAGGATCCGCAGTACCCTGAAAAGCTCTGGGAACATTCGAAATCCAAGACCTTACACCACCTCTGACAGCCGAAGAATGCAAGGCAAAGGGCTGAGCTCCAGGTTTTACTGCCATTGCGCTGACACCTCTCATGGCACCCGAGGAGCGGGGTCCCAGGGCGCGGAGCCCGGGCCCAGGCTCGGCCCCACAGCTCCGGCAGTGTCTGAGGGAAGTGCCCGAGGAGGAGCTCAGTGCTCGGCCGTGCCTCCGGTGCTGCTGGCAGGGCAGCGGAGCAGGCCGTGCTCTGGACACGGGCGCTTGTGTGCACAGCCGTGACCCCGAGCACCCACCAGGGCTGCCTGTGTCCCGGCTCCCTGCTTTCAGGGACAGTCCCATCAGCAAATGCTTTCTTTGTTTCAGCCAGCCAAAACCATTCTGACTGCACAAGCAAAACCAGGGACTCAGCTCAGAGACAAAACCGACCCATAACCCTGGGGGCAGCTTGACACCTTCTTCCTTGTTTGCCTCCCGCTCCCGCAGCAGCTCTGGATCACGTTCAGGATCACAGGGCACGAACGGAGCACCGGGAAGGGCCAGGCTGCAGCACCCACAGACACGGGGACAGCGGCCGCAGCCCGGGGCTGTGGGGGCAGCAGCGAAGCCGCTGCCACCGCAGGGCTGGCAGAGCACAGAGCACAGGACATCCCCCAGCAGAGCACGGAGCACAGGACATCCCCCAGCAGAGCACGGAGCACAGGCCATCTCCCACAGCGCAGTGTTGCACATCTCCACACAGTGCACCTGCAGAGGCAGAGCACTCACACCTGCAGCAGCAGGGAGGTCTCCACACTTGGCAATCTTATCTCCAAGCCTGCTGTAAGCAGACCCAAAAATTCACTGATTACACAGAAATAACCGCTACTCAGCCAGCAAGTTTACTGATGTCACTAAAATCTCTGCTGAGAAAACCACCGGTTGATCTTTTCAACCACAAATCAGATTCCTAAAGCTGACTCTTAACCAGCAAAGTCCCAGCAACTGACCAGCATAAGAATCAAACTTGGAGGCTTTGTTTTGCTCTTGTATCCACATGCTTTCCAATCTGCACTAAATATTTTATTTCGACAACCAGAGTACAAGAGTCACTGTCAATTCAGTTTCTGCCTCTGGATGTACCTGCTAGAAAATCCATGCCCATCACTGATTCTTAAAGTACTAAAGACATGCATAGCTTAAAATATCCAATGGACACATCTCATCTATCAGAAGCTACCAATTTAATTCTGAAAAATATTTTTTTCTCATATTTGCTATTTTTATTTTGCATGTGACAAACACATATAATTTACATTTGATTTTTAATTATTTAATTAGTTTTTTTCTTATTTTTAAAGCATATAATTAAAATAAGATTTAATGAATACATATTCTGACAAAATATTAACTGTTACCAAAGGCACCATTTGACAGTAACCATTTGATGTCAAACAGTATTTTTTATGTTTACTTTGTTTTCTAATTGCAGATCTAAGTCATTGTGGTCTATTGTGTAAATACATATTCATGGGTTTTGTCTACAATGCCAACAGTACAAGTGATTTACCTAAAGTATGTTCTGTGAGTAGTAATGATGTGCTAAATCATAAAAAATATTACACAAGAGTGCACAGAAGCAGTGGAGTCTCTTCTCTCTACAACTTACTAGACACTTTTGCTTTTAGAATTGATATGTTTTAATAAATAAAGGGGACATAACCACATACACAAAGTGTATCTTACATTACTGCAGAAGTTGAACAAGATATAAACCATATATATTTTAAGCCAACTGCTAAGTCTATATGTAAAGTGTTAATACTTTCACTGTATACAGAAAATCAACTCTTAAAAGCAGGCAAGCCTATGCAGCAATGTAAGGGAAATAATATCAGCACTGGTTAAAGTTTATGATTAGTAGAGAATTCATACTTAGGAGAAGTAATGGTCAACAAGTGAATTACCTACATCACAGAGGCATTAGAAGCTGCTTGATTAAACACTGAAGTAAAGTCCTGCACCCATTTATCTGTGCTACTCTGATAAAGGCTTAAAACTATGGAGGTCAATGGTAGAAAATTTCAGAAGAACACAAGAAGAACCAAAAACTTTACCCTATTTTTCTTTTGAGTCTTGACTTATAAATGACTTCATTGGGGCCAAAGAAAAAAATTATGGAAGGCCAACTTGTTCCTGCCAAAGATGCCAAAACTTGTAAAAGACAGGCATGTACCTCTCCTTCTGTGGCCCAAAGGGTACCTGGGAGGAGGTCATGCCTTCCTTTACTGGCTTACAGGACTCAGGCATATGCACCTAGTAAAACAGTAGCTGCAAATCCAGGCAGGAACACACCATTACACACATTTGTGTAGCATTTTGCACCCTTCCCTCCCTCCAGTACTCTCTGGGAACTCCAAAGCTCCACATTCTCCTCATGCTGTCCTCTCCCTAACATACATCACAGGAGCATGAGATGGGTTGAACTACAAAGAACAATATTTACCGTTTTAGTACATGCCATTCCATTACATTCTGCAGTTGTTAATGTTTTTCCACTGTTATTGCATAAAAAGGATGCTAAAACCACAAACTGAAATGGTCACTTCTGTGGGAAAACTCTTATCAACCAGGAAAGAAAAAAAAAAAAAGGCGAAGTAAAAAATACAGAAGCAAAGCAGACCACACACTGGGTCTCAAAGATATTTAGAACTAAAAGGATGACCACTTTGCATAATATTACAGACCTCAACTGAATGCATCTCCCACTGATTTCTGTTAATATGTTGTTCAGATAGTTACAGGCATTTGTGGGAACCAGTCTCCCCCAAATTTTTTTCCAGAAACTTCATGTTATTAAAATTCTAAATCTTCTACATTCTAAGAGACAAGAACCATGTTCAAATGAGAATACAGAGTACTTTTCAGTTGACATCTCAGATATGAATCCTACTCTATATCAAACACTCAGCTCATTTTTAGCCATTGAGTTCTCTGTTCATTGAATTAATTTAATTTTACTTATTTTTCCCTGGCTTGGGGGAACTTTCCTTGAAAACTTGAAATACAAACATTTCTAGGAAAAGTCATCTCTCTGAAAAGTTTCATTTTCAAAGCATCTTTGTTTCTCTGATGAAAAGCTGTTCAGCTTTAAAATCTTGAGCAACTCTGTACCTCTAGTACCTACACAAGTGTCACCTGAAGAAAGTCAGCAGTATTAGATTCAGAAGATATGTACTGAGCCTGGCAAGGAAATGCTCTAAAGCTTGTAGGCCTAGATATTAACATACAGCATACACAGTGCCTGGTTTATAACCCCTGAAATCTGAAGAAAATTCCAAAGCATATTAAGTTCAGCCAACTGTCAAGAGCTGTCTCTTTAACATTACGACTTTTGTCGTACACATGCTCATGTCTTCCAGTGAACAGAGATAAGGTATTTTCCACAAAACAAGGAAGACTGGAATAAGCGTTACAAAGTGGCAAATGAAAATAGCTTCCAATAAGACTAATTTTGGTTTGATTTGGCAAAAAAAAAAAAAAAAATTTGTCTCAAATAGCCAGTCTCTGAGTCATTCTTCAGTTTCATCATAGAAAGCTACACTTCCCTTCCTGTGGTAAAAGTACATCTGGTGACTCAGTTATTTGTCCTAAATACTGACAACCGAACAATTTTACATACCTTAGTAGCTTCACAGACTCAAAAGAGCAATATCAGAGACACAGAAGAAATACTTACTTGATTTTGAACCACAGGAGGGGGCTATCTGACCATTTGGGCATGTGCACATGTTTGGTCTAGAGCAAAATCCATCCCCACAGGAATGTCTGCAGATTGCTATTAAGAAAACATAAATGCCTTTAAAATATGTCTCAAAAACCTCAAACACATAAAAAAAACCACCTGATAGAAAATTCAGTACCATAACATAAATACCCACATACTCATTAAATCACATACAACGCATCCCAAAACAGTTCCTCCTGTTCATCAGCATTTTTTTAGGGGGCAGCTAAGACCTAGATCTTCACCATCTGCTATGAAAAGGTCTGGAAACATGCCACAGGTCACATTAGATAGGGGGAGATTTCCTTGGAAAAGTGAAACTTGTCCATTTTACCAGACTTTCTTGGAGGAAGGATGGCACTGAGGCAGCAACAAAATGCTTCCCTTATTTCTGCACCACACACACACAAGAGCAATAATTCCCATTTGACAGCACGCTGCTGCAGGATCTCTGGAGAGAGTCTTATCAGCCTTGGGCAAAGTGCCTTTAGGAGTTATTTCTGATACACTGTGCTAAAACACATGAATATGCATATAGCATTATGATGTATGCCTATATTTATATCCCTACATATATATTTCAGGAATATGGTCCAAAGGAGCAATGAAAATGCACTTGCTGGCCTGATGCTGTTGCCTCCTTCCTTTAACTTAAATAGATTAACATGTTCCACTCATTCCCGAGAGTTTACACACCCCTGGGAACCCTTTACCACAGACTTAAACAGAACGTGTGGATGAGATTAATCTTTTGTTAAATACTGGTATCACATCACTGTGTTGTAGCCCATGAAACTTTGTATATTAGCTTAATATATTTTAAATGGTAAAGCAATCATGTACAGCTGCTATTGAAAACATGCAGAAACACATTTCAGTTCTGGTATACAATTAAAACCACCCTGAGACAGAAGGACAAAGATAAACATCAGTCATAACACATGACTAGATTAACTTACGGACTATGCATTGGTTTCCACCAGGTAATGTTTTCCATCCAGGGCAGCAGTAGGGATTGTAACGTGATCCACACACATTTGGTCTGGGAAAAAAAAAAAAAGGATGAATTCTTATTTTTGCTCAGAAATATGTTTTTAAAATAAAGGCATAAAATGAAAAAGGTAAATCACTACAATATACATTTCAATCATTAAATTTAGAAGTGTTGTATGTTTTTAGCCTGTACTTTTTGTGGTTTTTAGGTAACATACACTTTTATAAATAAAATATTGCATTACAAGCACGAAATCAAATCAGTGACACCTGAACAACAGGAAGAGAATGGGGAAACCTTGTCTCACAACACTCTATATCTGAAGAAGTAACCATCCAGGTTTTTTAAGCAAAACGCACACTGAAATAAAAAATTAGGGATCCCATCCAGCATCATTAATAAGCAGAAATTAAATCTAGTGCTCTTTGAGTGGTAATTTTTAATCTTCCTGTTGCTTTCTCTGCTTTACTCTAAAGCACTATTAGTGTTCCCTGTTTTGTCCACGAACAAAACTGTATGTGTGAGTGAAACATAACAACAAGAACATCAGCCAAATAAATGAGTCAAAATATGCTAAGTCTTCATTAGGAAAAATTAATTACTACCAAAAATAATCAAGGATGTGGGTGTATGCAGTGATAGGGTCCTATAAAAGAGTATGAGGGGCCTACTACCCTCCTTAAATGATCTATCCACAGGAATTTTTCATTCCAAACCATTCCTCTGATCCACATTTACCCTGTCAAATAACTTTATTACTAGAGTTTATAGTGAAAGTTGACGTGACATAACACTATCCCTACTATGGTTTGATTGATAAAAATAGAAAAGTTGAAATTTTTCTATGCCCTTCATACAAAATAGATATTTTTAATCTATCTTGTCCTATTTATTTAATGCATCTATCCATGCAAATAAAGTTAGTAAGAATACCTTCAAAAATGGGAACATGTGCCTTCTTAATTTTATGCTTAATAATCTTAGCAGAGGAAAATTTTACAACCTCTATTAATATTGTGAGCAATTACTCAAAAAATAAATGCAGCTAGAACCAGCTAGAAACTTCCTAGGAATTGCTATATTAAAATACTGTATACAGATTAGAGACAGATTTAAACGTTTACTGTTTTAGGAAGGGTTGTCTATTATTATTTTGTTCTTGGTCCTTCAGAAAGTTCCTCATTGCTAGTATTGCAATGTCCAAGTAAACAGTAGTTACTTCATAAGGTAAGGCAACTTAAGAGAACCTCAGTATATAGAAACATTCCTTTATGCACGTTTTCTAATTAACAAAAGTTATATACTGTATTTATTTAGGGATATGCATTACTAATGCAATTTCAATTATTCTGACTACACCAATTTCAGTGACACCTATTCTTTCCAACCATGGTCAGAAACTACTTAAGTCAAAGCCAGCACCACCATTACCTTCCACTGGCTCTGGATAATTACAAAGTACTAACTGAAGTGAATGTGAGCAACATAACTGGACTTGTTGCAGGGTCCTTCTCCCTTTCTGCAACTGGTGTAACAGACTCAAAGTCGTATTCATTTAATGCCAATGTATTCAGTTTTAGTAATGTCAGCTACTTCCCTACAGGGCTATAACCATGTAACTTTCCTAGAGTTCCCTGTTCATCGATGCCAAATGTTGCTCCACCATCATCTGCCAAGTAAGACTGGCAAGCAGACAAGTGAGATTGCTTTTCACCTTCTCCAGTCAAAAGAAATAATGGAACTTATTAAGACAGATAGAATGGGTTTGTTGCTACCTGTTACAACCTACGGGCATAAACCACCCATTTCCAATTCCAGCTGGTGGAAATATAGATCTATATAGATCTACGGATCTATAGAAGGCTGACCATAAAGTGATATTTATGTGCTCTGTCAAATTTCAGTCTCTGCAAGTATGTGGCTTTGGGGACCATCTGGTCCATGTTAAGAGTCAGCAGCAGATTTCTGTGTCACAGAGAAACCTGGTTTTAAAAATCTTTTTCCAAAATGGGACTCCAGAAAACCTAGACGTGCCAGCAACCGTGAAGTCAGAGACCCTGAGAGCCTTGAAGCTGTCCACAGGGTAGACTAAGCCATACACCCAGGAGACTCCAACTCTGGTGCAGTGTGCTTAGCTTTGGGGGGAAAAAAAAATCATCAAAATGTACTTCCATGAAACAGTATGAGCCAGACAAGTGCATTTTCCAGTGGAACACTTTTTCGTCAGAAAGCTGCTGTCTAGCTTATAAAAGAAACCTATACTGAAGTCTGAATGCTGCTTCTTTGAGACAGAGGGAGTGTTCTCATGTCGTGCATATTTGTAAAATGACTTTGAAAATAATTAATTTTGAAGGTTAGATTCATTGATATTTATGAGGTGATCAGACACTATAGCAATAAATCCCCATAAATAAATAAAGCATTCAAAGCAATAATAAATAATTTACCTCATGTAAAATCATGGAAACCATCAATCAAATTGTAAAGGCTCTATCATGGCACTTACTTTAAACAGTTACCCACTTCGTATTAAATAGAGCATATTTTCCTGCTGATATATAAGCTATGAATACTAAAGAAGTTTTATAGTCTTAAAAAAAACTATTTTCCTGAACAGCACTAGAAACAAAATTCAGTTACAAAATCTGATTTGTAATGATAAAATAAGTAAAATCTTATCTATACACCCTCAAACCACCTCCAGCACCTTCCTTTCACTCCAAAGCCCAGAAAAGGAATACAGAATCTCAGAACAAAGCTGCTAACATTTCAATTAAAAAACAAAAACAACAACCAAAAAGAACCAAACCTAAACAAAATGAAAAAAACCACCAAACAAGTCTTTCATTTTATTTTAGAGTCACTTGACAAACTTGTAAAGTATAACAGGATTTCTGTATGGTATGATGCTGAGAGACAGAATGGCTGATGTCCAGAGTTTCATCAAAGATGTCCAAAGTAAACAAGATATTATGTCTTCGATTAACGACATACAAGTAGAAATTCAGTAGCAAAGTGCGTTGAATTATCAAAAGACATTAGACATGAGTCATCAGCTAGGAAAATCTTGGAACGGCAGAGAGAAAAAGGTTCATCTGGAAATCGCGATAACTAACACTTGAGAGTGATAGGTTTGCAGAGACACTGGCAGCACCTGCACGCGCCAAACTAGAAGACAGACCTCGGAAACAGCCCCGGGGCCCTACACCCCACATACACTGACATTCACGGTCCTTTCGCAGCGTGTGGGGAACGAGCCGGGCGGAGCTGCAGCTCCGTGGGATGGACACGCGTGCTCCCTGCCCCTTCAGCGCGGGGATGCAGCACAGCCTGCAAATAAACATTCTCAAATAAAACAGTCTCTCCTTTCTCCACGGGGCAATACCGATGGCACCCACGGATAGCACAGACTGGGTCTGTCCCTCCCGTGCTTCCAGAGCCGGGGCTCAGCAGGGATGCGTGGCTGCCCGGCTCCCCCGACCTGCAGCCGCTCCTCAGGCATTGCGGGGGGGTTGGCGGAGCGGGCACACAGAGGTAAAATGACGAGAAGCAAATTATGCTGAGCTTGGCAGAATCTTCTTATCAGCTAAAACCAGGCAGCCGGAGAAGCGAGGGAGACTTCGAAAAGCCCTGTGTGAAGCCGGGAGCAGCGAACACCCAGCCCTGGAATGGCAGGGACTCCTCCGGCGTCGGCACTGTCCTCTCCGGGGGTCCCGGTCGGAGCCCCGTGCTGCAGCCTGCCGCGGGGAGGGCTAATTCTCTACATCTCCACTCTGCCCTGCCTGTGACCCCTCGAGGAAATTACAGCCCTCTCCGGAAGAAAGCATTGCCCATCTGCGACTCCCATGGGAGGAAGAGTTTCTGGCACTGCTGTGAGCGAGGCTTCAGGCAGAAATTTTGTCAGCAGCACTGCCATGCACCGGCCAACGCTGGCGTAATCCGCGCTGAATCAAACCCAAAGCACGGGTCTCAAATAAATTAGACAGAGACCAGACAGAGTGGGCAGAGATCAGCTGAGAGAGCAAGAGAAACAGCTGAGCAGCAGCTAGAGAGCTGGGATGATACTGGAAGGGTTTCTCATCATTCCCTCAACTCGTTTTTCTTCTCCCTAGGAAAACACACGGGGATTTTTCCTTGCAAGAGAACGTTTCATTAACAACTTCTATTAACTATTTGGCTGCAATATAGCATATGACCCAGTTTTCTGGCAGAAAAATACAATTTAAAGCAATATCATCAGTCAATGGTTGTTCTTAGAAAAAGCTTTGCCTATTTTTCTTCTTATGTGGGTAACTCTAGTAGCAGCTAAAACTGTACCCAGAACTATTTGCTGATCATTTCCACATAAAATTGGAGTGATGTTTCCATGCTTGCACTGGGGAGTTAAAAAGAATGACAAACTGCACCTGAAGAAATGAGGGGCTGGTCTTAAAAATGTGCTTGTTAAGGCTCCAGAATGTGATGATGAATAGCTTTTACTAGTAGGTTTCAAGAGACACAAAAACAGATCTATACTTTTTGCTGTAAACCAGCTTTATGTACCTACCTACACTTCTCAGTGTCTCAGAATAAGTACTAAATGCACAGACTGGCTCAGCTCTGTGGACTCCACTGGTGTTTTACTCAGCTTTCCCACAGAATCGAGAACTTCCATCCCCAGATATAATCCAAACTTTAGTGGACACGGCCATGAGCAACCTGATTTAAGTTCACCCTGCTCTGAGTGGGGTAGGTCCACATGGCCTTCCAACATCCCTCCTCACTTAAATGACAGAAGCCAAGTATGCATAAATTAGAGGTCGGTATCTAAAGCACCTCCTTTAGCTGTGCTGTCACCTACCCCCTCCTCCAAGGAGCAGCAAGCAAAGCAGGACTGGGAAAGGAAGATCTGGTTCCTAGTGGGATGCAGCAGTAACAGCTACAGCACATGACAGGCAGCAACCCTGACACACCACGGTGCATCCAGCCCCAAGGAAGAAGCCTGGCTGTGCTCTGAACTCACCACTTTCAGCAAGTACACCCACCAACTGAAAAATTTAATTGTGCATCAGACAGAGCCAAAAACACAGGTCTGCGTTAAGCCTGCATAAGGCTCATTTCCAGGTATTTCAAATAGTTTAAACAGGGAATACTTTTCTGTTGTTTAGCTAAATAAATGGGATGATTTTATCACTGTGCCCCTTTTAACCATTCAGTGAAGATCACCGAGAACTCCTGAAGAACTTATTTCAATCATATAAAAGGAAAACTTATGAAACTATGCTAGACTCTGGAACAAACACAAAATTTAGCTTCTATTATACTATAAAGTATAAGCATGCACTTTTAAGCAAAATATATTTTTATACAAAGGATTACAGCTGATGTACTCATTTCTACACTGCAATAAGCAAGCCTGAGCCATGCAGAGAGCCTAATATGATAACTACTTCTCACTCTGACAGTAAGGATACTTCTGTCCCAGAATCCTGGCTCAGTTCATCTAAAAAAATAACACGCTGAGCAGCTCTGTGGGTATCTTTGACTCTGTCCTATGTGCAAGTCAAGAGTTCAAAATGACATGCGAGTTTCCTGCAGCAACACTGAACACTTTTCTAACCCTAACCCCCATTGCACTGTGACAGCTAAATATAGCAATCCAACAACAGCACGGACATTAAGAGAATTCTTCTGCACTTGCTCTGAAAATCCAACCCTGTTTTTGCAGGGACATGCTCATCTAACCTGACAGCCAGGCATTGTTCTCATTCATAGCCAGGGACAGACGCGTTTCTGGCATGTATTCTTTCATTGTTCCACTTGAGAATGGCAACGGGTCCAGTTCAAAACCATCTACATGGCTGTATAAGACAGATAAAGTATATCACCACAAGAAACTATCTGCCAGGCCAGACAAGTGCAGCAGATAAACAGGAAGGATCCATCAGGTACTTTCATAAAATGCGCACACACACACACACACTCAAAATAAAAAAAAACCTAGAAAGATATATTCAGAGGACAAGAAGTCTTTTCTATCTGGTAGCACTAAAAAAATTCCATGGGAAATGGATGTAACAGTGGGCTAAGGCAATGCTTAGCTGTCCAGATGTCACTTCCAAGAGGGAAAGAAGAACATTTCACACCTCCAGGTCTACTCCCCACACTCACCATGTACCCACTAATGGTTACTGAGAAGGCAAACCTCTAACAGTTTCCCAAGGGAAAGCACCCAGGGAGCTCAGGATTTCCACCAGCCCCTGCCCAAGCTGAGCAGCAGTACAAGGGCTGGTATGGGGCACGCTGGCCACACAAACCCAAGGCCAGCCAGTCCCTTGCTGAGGCTTCCCTGGAGGCTGCAGGTTATGCCAGTGCCACCCACCATCCTCTCCATGGAGGATACCCAATCCTTTAGGGACTCTCCTATACCTGACACTTCGAGGACGCCCTTAGGTGCTAAGCAATGCTATTAATTTGTGTATTAAGTGCTCTCCCTTAGGCTACTGAAGTTTTATTCTCAGTAAGTTATCAGTATTTCTCCTCCTCCCTTCACTACACACTATTATTCCCTTTGTCCCTCTCCTTGCTGGGACAGTGACTCCACATTTTCAAAAGGCCAGTTACCTGCACATCTGCCATAAGGAAACAGGAAAACCCTGTTGATACAGATCCCACTGTTTTAGTTCAACTGGTCTCTAGCAGATACTGGTAATTTACTCTGTACATGGGGAAGAGAAAAAGATGAAATATTAATGGGAAAAACAAGGAAGAAAAGAGACAGGAAAATAATGTTCCTGAAAGGAAACAAATTTTAGTTTGAAACCTCAGCTGAACATCACTGGATATTCTGATGTCCTCCAGCAAAATATGAGAGAGAGGGAAGCTTGAAAAAGAGGATGAAAATGATTAAGACTGTAGACAAAAGAACTGTGGCTTTCATTTGGTATTTCTGAGGCTATAATGGTCATGAATCATTTCATAAAACAAGAAGTAGAAAGGAAAACAACAGATTCTCCAGCAAGTCAACACTGAAAATATTTTTCCAGATAAAAGCTAGACCTCCTTCATACTTCAGTGAAGATCTATAAGCAAAACCAGAAGGCAGAGGTTTTAATTGAACAGGCTACATTTTACATCCCAATGTACCTTCCAAAGAAGAGCCCAACTTTACTGAACTGTCACAAAAAACCAAATTATTGTCTTCATGCCTTGTCTGCACACCAGCCTTAGCATGATTGAGGCTGTTCAGTAGGTCTGAAATCTTTTTTAAAAAATTATATAAATAAAACTAGGTGGGAAATTCAGAATGGATCAGAAAACAACCAAAGGAGACATGTAAGACTGAAAAGCTACAACTGTATTTCTCAGCACAGTGCAATGGTTAATCAAAAACACTCCAGGCCACAATT
The DNA here is from genome assembly GCF_963662255.1 of Cinclus cinclus. Taxonomy (NCBI): domain Eukaryota; kingdom Metazoa; phylum Chordata; class Aves; order Passeriformes; family Cinclidae; genus Cinclus; species Cinclus cinclus. The sequence continues at coordinate 11,312,339 of NC_085058.1, forward strand.
GCTCCATTCTACAAAAATATTTACTGAGTCTGGGGAGCAAGACCAAAGTGACAGACATGCCTCTATAACCTCTTCAACTTTAGGGTTCAGCAGGGAGATGAAGAAGAGGAATGAGATGGGAGTCACTCTCATTGCAAAACAAAAAAGTTAATGATTCATTTCTTAGTATTTTTGTATGTGCACATTCAAAGATCTCAAGGTTTTAAAATCTTATTTAAGTAGAGATGGCCTCCTATTACAGTGTCTACCACATTACTACCAAGAGGAAATTTTCCTAGTGATCCATACAGATAAATAATTGGGGTCTTTCATATTGAGTTCTACAATCACAGGTTGCTCAGTCCATGAACACATTTAAAGTGACCCTTGTCAAAAACTGTATTGAAGTTCATATGCTAAACATTCAAGTTAGCAGGATGGAAGAGGAATGACAAAGACTGTCCTTAGTGAGCAGCAATGCTGAGAAACACACCACAGGAAAGTAAAACAAACATACAGGGTAGCAGAAGCTGTAATCTTATTTGATAAGGATGACTGTAAGTGAAGCTGATAGATGGACTGTTCCTGTCAAGCTCTGACCCAGAGATCCTCCCTTTGCTCCCATATCAACTGAGAGCAGCCCTGTCCTTACTTCAAGCCTGCATCCTCAAGCCCAGCACAGCCTCAAAGGTTCTGATGCTGATGTGAAGCTGCACATAGAGCAGAACTTACCCAGTGACCAAGGCAAACAGACCCAGGTGATATGGAATCTGATAAACAGCTTGTGGAACCACCACTGAACAGTAAATGTATCCTGTACTGGCTAACAACCGGGGAGAAGTCCACTTTTATAAAACTTAAGTAGGCTCTTGATTGAGGAAAGTGCAGCTATGTCTAGCCAGAGTTTCTTCTGTCTCCTCAAAGCAATTCTTTCAGGAAACCTGCACTGCAAACTGGAAATTACTGCACCCTGCTCCAACAAGACACACTTTCTGCAGGTGCTGTTCTTCCCCCAACCCTTTATGCCTCCAGTTTCTAAAGACAGTACACCCCTGTCAATAAAATTCAATTAAACACTAACAAACTGAGATCAGGAAGTCTCTAGAAAGACACCACCACACATAAGATTAGACAACTGCATAACAAACCCACAGAATAAAATTATTACCTGGAGCACAGAGAAAGAAACAAAGTACTATCCATGACATCTCTTGTGTTCTGAGTCAGGGCTGTGGGATTAATCTGCTTCTAACCTGCTGAGCAATTAAATCATAGCAGCAATCAGCCTTAAAGGACCCCTCAGGAGGTACCTTCCTGCAATGGGACACAAAGTGACAATCCTGATGTGAAATACACAAATCCCACCACAAGCCAGCTGTGACTGGTCCTGCAGCATCTGGGGCAGTGTATCAGGCCAGCCTGATACAGCCAAGAGCTAAGCAGACAAAAATGAATAAATAGATAAATGAGGGGAAGAAAGGAAAATAATTACATCCAGTCTTGTCTTCCTGATGTTCAACATGTCACCATGGCACAGTGGTGCTGGGTCACAGGAAGCCTGCTTCATCTTACTCTCCCAGGTGGATTTTACACCACTTCCAAAACAATCTTGTTTCATGCAGTACATCAAGAATGCTGCTACACTGTTTATTGTAGCTTTTTTCCTCTGCTTGCTCTATTTATGACCTACTACCATCAAATGGCAAGAAAGTAATTATCTAACGTATTTTAGGAAAGGCATATGGCACTTCAAAACCACTTGTGTCCCACAGTAAAATACAATATTATAATATAATACAATATAGTAAGAGAAAGAGCACAGAGAGGAAGACTGGCTAAGCTGTCAGTAACAGAACCACAGGTGCCTCAGAGCCTCCCTCCTACAACAGTATTCACCAAGAGTTTTAACCACAGGTTGCACTGGCATGTCCAAAATGAATGAAGTCTTTTTTATGCCCTACAAACTAGACAGGCCTAGAAGTCTATCCCCAAAACTGACGAACGAGAATTGGGATAAAGGCTGTGCCTTCTAAAGAGATGGTGCCCAAACGACTCAATTTGGATATCTAAATGAAGACTGCAAGGACTACAAAACCCTGGAGATTATTTACTCTTTAGTGTTTTTCTCCCGCTCCACAAAGTCACACCTACATCAAATCACATCATACCAAAAAAGAGGAAACACACATATGAGGCACTGTGCCAATAAGTATGAACTTACTTCACTCCAGAACTAGATTTCCAAGGATCATGTAATAACAAAATAATAACAGAAGAACCACAACCATTGGCAAATACATTCAGAGAGGTGCAGAATATTAACACTAAATGTAGTTGCCAAGGACTTCAGTTTCCACACTAGGATATGCTGGAATAAAAGTTCTTCATCCTCCATGTAAGCTTTACCCCACAGGCACAGAGGACTGGAAGAAGGCCAACCATGCCACCTGGAATCCAGGTGAGTGCTCCAGCACATCGGGTATTACAGCAACCTGCATGCTTTTTTAATTAAGTTTTTTAATTCCAAGTATTCAGGCTACCCCCCACTTGCAGAGTGGCATGGACAAGGTGTGGCACCAGCAGCTGCCCAGAGGTACGCAGGCCACAAGCGGCAAGAAAAATCTTTGAGGTTTTTCAGTACAAACAAATATTTACCAGTACAGAAAGTCTGCTTTTCTTCAGCAGGCTTTTAGTGGTAAAGATTGGTTTAAAACAAAAACCAGAAGCCCTAATTATATAACTGAACACTAGAATTAAGTTATAGATTTATAAGATTATTCTATTTCAGGGAGCACTGATGCATAAAAAGGATCAAATCCAACCAAGTTTACTTAGGGAAGTGCATCAGTAAACCTGTGGTCTTCATTTGAGATAACCAAAACAAATTGGTCCAAAAAGCTCAAACCCCTGTTGAAAACCTTCAATCCAAGACTTTTATGAATCCTTTTGGAGCCACCTATCCTGTTCTGCAATATTCACTATCATTTCAACTTAATAAAAACAAAGAAATTAAGGCAGTCTTGCAGAAATACATTTAATTAGCCTCCTAATAAGAAACATGTCAGAATTCAGCTACCTTGAAGAAATTTCAGTTCTTCCAAAATTTGTGCTATTTGTTAAGCAAATAATTGTTTTCTTTGGCCATTATACTGAGAAGAGACTGATAAACATGACAAACATTGCTTAAAATGTTATTAAGAACTGACTGATACCTATTACTGTTTGAAGTCATCTAGCATCATCAGAAAATGGGAAATCCTAATTAATTCTAAGGTATTTGAGCATGATACTTCTTGTATTTAGACAACTACTAATCGAATCACCAGTAAATTATTTTTTGCTTTATATTCTAACGATTGAAACACATATGAATAATTGTCTTCACGTAGGTATTGTTTAGAAAGAACTCCCCCTTCATGGCCAGCTTTGTAGGGTTTATTTCTTACAAAAGTTGACACTGCATTCTTGGGTGTTTAAGGGGTAGCAGGTAATGCCTTGATGCCTTATAGCTCAATACAGTAACATCTGTGATAAAGTTCTGGGGATCTGGAGAAGTGTCTCACTAGCAGCTTAATATTTTAACTTGCTGAATCACAGTGGATTCCAGCAACATTTCCATGACCAGAGAGTCCAGTTATATTCTTTAATAATTACTGCCTTTATTCTGATTGCTTTCTGATCACTTGGAGGCATAAGGCACCATCACATAAATATACATTGCATTAGGCCAAACATAGATGCCATTAAAGGGACTTCACCTCTAATGCCTCCAAAGCAGAATTGATTCAAACTACATGAGCAGCAAGTGTAACATCTTGAAATGAGAACCTAAGAGGCACTTCCAAGTAATTTATAATTATTGAAACTAAAACATGTTCCTAGAGTCATATTATACATTCAAACAGCTCATTGCCATAAACAGTGAGGCAAAGGTCACACAGATGAAAACAAACACCTCCTGCTGTCAACAGCATGCAGTAAAAAATGTTAAATAGGAAAAAATCATGAGAACTGAAACAAATCTTAAGCTTCTTCATTTTAACATACAATACCAGTATTCACACACACTCAATACTCACCTCAATACTTTCAAATGCTAAAAGCCTTCCAATAGTCATTATAATCAAGCACACAACATTACTAAAGTGTAAAAGGGTTTTCTCTAAAAATGAATCCCCATGTGCCTTACAATCAGAGCAGGAGTTCATTTCAAAATGAAAAGAAAGTCTTAGTCAACTGTAGTAACATGGAAATAAAGTTTCCCAGCATCTGTTATGACTTGTATTACAATTAACAGATTCCCAAATGTATTTGTACTGATGAACAAGTTAAAAAAATACTATGTCTTCTTGTAAAATCATATTTTTAGTGCTTTAGTCCTCCAATTACAATGAATAATGTATATACAGTTCCTGTACATTCAAAATATGTTTTCCATCTGTCCTTCCAAATTCGTTCCAACCCTGTCTGTTAGAATGACAATTCTTTTTATTCACATTGTACAGTACAACACCGCACCTAAGAAAGTGTTCACAATTTCTAAACTGGAAATACCCAGCAGGATTCACCCACTATGATCAAAATTACTGTCCTCCAAGCAACATGGGAACTCTATACTCAGCCTCAAATCAGGGTTACAAAAGAAAACAAAACTCATAATGTGTTTTGTCTTTTTCTCAGTTCATCTGACAAATTATTACATCCTTGTTAAGAATCTGCTTCCCAGAAGCACTCATTCATATTGGCAGTATTCCAAAAAACTGACCAAGATACAAAATAACTAAAATTTATGTTGACATTATCTCTAGATTTGCAGATTACTAAGAAGATATATAACTCACAGATAACATGCAATAAAAGGATGAATTATTGCAAAGGACATAAAATATGGCAGGCTTCTGTTAAGTATAAGAATCAACTCATTAGATTAAATACTTACCCAAACTCATTTTAAGTTCCAAAAATAATTAACACTTGAAATAGCATCCCTGGATGCACTACTATTATGTGTAAACAGCAAAGTTTAGAGTGACATTACACACACCAAAGAAATGTTATCCTCAGCTAATGTGCCTCTAACTTCCATCAAGTCAGCACAGTGTGTTAGATGGCATATTCTGTGCCAGTGAGCAAAAAACTATATTTATCAGTTAGATATTAACTCAGAATCCTATAACAACAAAGGTTATTAAAGCACCCTAAAGAATATGGGCCCTTTCTAATAAATATTTTTCCTTATCATCTTTTATTGCTTGCAATAATCCCTCAAACTTTCCTGTACATCCATCTCACCTCCTAGATTTTGCCACATCTACTTTAATCTGCTTTGTCCAACTATTTCTTTTGTGACAAGGTATAAAGAAATAAGAGAGTCTGATCCTACAAAATCAGATCCATGAAAAAGAATGCTGACAGCTTGCATCCATTTTTGCAGCATGCAGATCTAAAAACATAAACATTTTTCAATCAGGCAAGCACTAAAAATGCCAAGATTGTAAATCCAAATATAGATTAAAAGTACTATAGAACTATGATGAAATTAGCAAGAAGTTAAAGCATATTTATCAAGGCCTCTAACAATAAAGTTATAAAGCTCCTTTTTGAGAAAATGAGGGGCAAAAGAAGCAATTAGCTTGCATCTCTTACAGAAGCATAACTATTTTAGTACAATTTTTGTTACATTTCTCCTCTGTCTGGCAACAGAAAAAATCTGGCTGTGGGCTGAAAAGGCAGGTTGGATCACCTGAGAAAGTAAGCTTCTTTTTTGTAACTTTATTACAAACCTTTCACCTTTAATGAACTAGATTTTCAACGGCACATGCACGCAATGCCTTTCAGCTGACTTCACAACTATTTTTGCATTGGAAAGGTGTTCTATTAGAATGGGAAAAGTTTGCCTGATGCACATTTAGCCTTTGAAAAAACCTCTCTCCTAAGCATGTACCACCATATTTCTTAAGAAATTAAACTCTTGTATGCTTGGGCTCACTCGTGCTAGTACTAGATACTAGACATTCCATTTGAGAGCAAGATGGACATGACAGAAGAATCAAGGTGGAGATGAGAGAGGACAGATGATGGAAAGGGCGTGCTGTGGGCTCCAGGCATCACCGGTATTCTGCTTTATGCAAAGCAGAAGCGCAGGATGAGGGGGGAATGCACAAGCCCGCAATGTACTTTTATCTAGGGCCTTCCTAGAAGATAAATTAGCAACCTCCGCGCTGCTGCGGCTCATCCTCACGAAGCATCGCCCACCCAGAGGTGAAGTACGGCTGCAGAGAGCCCAGCACCCTGTCGGTCGGGGGGGCTGGCAGGGCGGCGGAGCTCCGCGCCCCGAGCCCCGGCGCTGCCCCGCGGTGCTGCAGGCGGCGTCCGGCGCCCCCAGCCCAGACCGCTCCTCGGGATGGGCACCCCCACGGGGGCTCGGGGAGCACTCGCACCCCCAGAGCTCCCGCCGTCAAGGAAGGGGTTCTGGCTGTGGATACGCACACACGAAGGCAGATGTGCCCCGGCTGCCCGGCCCGCACCGCGGCAGCCCGGGAGGGGCCGGGGCGGCCCCGCACTCACCCTTTGAGCGCGTCGTGCCCGCCGCCGTGCCCTCGCCTCTTGGCCCGGCTGGACCGGCTCTCCTTGGCGCTCACCCCCTCGGCGTGCCCGGCGGCGGCGGCATCAGCCTGGGACGCCCACAGCACGGCAACTCCCAGGGCGATCCCCAGCAGCCGCCCCCGCCACATCGCGTCCCCCGAGCCCCCGGGCTGCGAGCGGCCGATGCCTCTTCTCCGCCGCCGAAGACTGCCGGTCCCCGCCGCCCTGTCTCCGACCGGCCTCTCCAATGCGAGCTGTGAAGGCAGAAATGAGAAGGAAGAGGAGTTAGAGACCGAGGAAAAGCGACCGCGGCCACCCCGCGCCCCCCGCCGCCTGCCCCCGCGTCCCGGCGCCGTCGGCCCCCGGCCAGCCCGGCGCTATCGCACCCGCGACAGGCGGCGGCCGCGGGGGATGGCGAGGGGCGGCCCGGGGCCGAGCGGGCTCTGCCTCCCCTTCAGCAGCATCCGCGGGGGCTCCCGCACTCGCCGCGGACAGACCGCGGCCGCCGCCACCGCTCCCGAAACCGCTCCGGGACTGGAATTGTCCCCTGGGCACGAACCCTCCCGGCTCCCCGAGCCGGGCACCTCTAGAGCCGCAGCGGCCGGAGCGCCGCGGGCAGGAGCCCCGCGCCCAGCCCGCCCGCCCCGGGAGAAGCCGCTGCGAGGGGCGCGCACCCGCTGGAGCCGCCGCCGCCGGCTGCCGTTCCCGCTGCCGTTCCCGCTGCTGTTCCAGCTGCGGCCGCTGCACCCGCCGCTAATCCAGCTGCGGTTGCAGCTGCCCCCTCCCTCCTCCTCCTCCTTTTTCCCCTCCTCTCTCCCTCCCCTCTCCTCTTCAAGTATCGCCCGCCCAACCCTTTCTCGCGAGAGAGAGGGGAATAAAAATGTTCCCCCCACCCCCGAGCCGCCAGCCCGGGGGCTCCCGGCGGTGCCCGGGCGGCTCCCGGCCGGCCGCGCCGCGGGTCACCTGCGGCCGGCCCGGGGCTGCCGGGATGCTCGGCCCCGAGAGGCTCCCGGAGCCGCGGGAAGCGGGCGGTGCTGCCCGGCAGGACGCGGCGCTGCCGCTCCCTCCGCTCCGGAGGCAGCTGCGGCCAGGCAGCGCTGCCAGCTCGGGTTACCCCGCGGGTCCCCGGCTCACACGGCGGCAGAGGCATCAGCGCCTTAATGCTGAGCCAAGTGTGTCAGTCAGGAGTGGGGAGAACCGAAGGAAGTGCGCGCCTATGCCTCCGTCTAAACGCATGTAGACATGTGTATGTAGAGGTATCTACTTCCTAGAGGTGCAGCATTTTGCGTCTGTATTTATGAAAAATAACCTGAAGGTACCGATTTCCCTTATAAGGAAAAATAGCATCGATGGTGGCTTTACCGGAGAGGCTGCTGCAGAATGAATAATGCGCCTTCTAGTAACTACCATGGCACAGACAGCACGGCACCGAACTCCTTCACACCTCCTCCTAAATCTCCATGGCCAGCCCCAGAACAAACGCCTGCCTCACCCTTCTCAAGGAAAGAAAGCCCTGCAGTTTTAATTTATGGTTCAAATCAAAAAGAGCAAACCACTACCAACACCTGAAAGGTAGAAAGTTTTTATACTGAAATAATTGAGCAAGGAACATAACACAACACAGTTAACAGAGTTCAAGCCCAGATTCTATACACTTCTACCAAATAACTCTCTGTACCAGGATTATCCCATTTCAACATACACAGGAAATGCAGAAAAAAAAACCGGAAAATATCCCACAGTTAGACTAAAAGTAAATTATGCATTCTGCTGCTGCTCACATATAAATACTTTGGCAGAAATGTTGGGATCTCCTAATTTGCAGGTATTTTCATTCTTTTGTTAGTTTCAGGTAAGTACTGATGGTTAGCAGTTCTGTACTATTGCACTGTTGCAAATGCTCAGCTGCACAATTTCATATGCAAGCAGCTGACCAGGCACAGCAGCTGCCAAACCACCTTGCCCAAAGATAAATGCATGGTGTATTCTGCCACTAAATCAGTATCAGGAAAAAAGGAAGTGGTGTGTGAGATTCCCTAGTATCAAAATCTTTTTACAGCTGAATTGTAATGGTGACACAAGATATGACAGATGCTAGTTGAAATGCACAGTTCTAATCAGTTTACAGTAGTTTATATAATACATATATAAATATGCATTGTCCTTCTAAACATACATGGAACTATGTACTAACCCCAACAGCAGCTTTCTAATACTTTTGGCTGATTTTTATCATCAAGAAAAGTGTTAGATTCTGCAAATTACAAAACAGTAATTTGATTTTGACCATTTCTATGCCACTGTTTAACAGTTTAATGTTAAGACTTTCAGATAGAGAGAATAAGGTAAAATATAGATGTGAAATACTAGGAGATACAGGCCCAAGAAAGAAGCAATGGGGTACGAAGCACCCCATTCAGTGCCTCTGAACAAGGCTCAAGGCAGTAGCAGCCACACTTTATGCCACTATTTTGCAACTTGTACAAAATGAACTAATTAACTTCAATTCTTTAATTCTTCAATTCTGATTTGCAGTTTGTACCATGGAAGTAGAATTTAGTAGAAGTTACAATGTAGTTGTATAAATAGGAATTAATTTTAATTTTTAAGGTTTTGTCTGACACATAAGCATACAAAGACTAAGGGGTTTTTTTTGCTATACTTGTTGAATAGACAATATAGCACTGCCTTTTGCCGTGTCACATTAAAATTTGCTCAAAATCCAAAAGAGATGAGGATAAAGGTGGTAGTAATTATCCCCTTCTATTAAGAAATTTAGGACACACAGTACATTGATATACAGTTTTCTTCCTTCACTGTCATCTGTGCACACAGCAAAATCTAAACATTTACTTAGTTAATATAGAAGTTAAACTGAACCTGCAAAAATGTCACCAGATGTTTACTATTTATGTTTTTAATGTGAAGGCAGAATTTACCAGTAAACAAAAGTGAGTTATGAAAGGAATTCTGGGTTGCTATTTACTCCAACATTCTTTTGGTTTCAACATTTTCTGTTTCAACCGCTTTAATTTTGTGGATGAGCTACCAGAAAAATATCTAGTCTGTGTCACAGGCTAATGGGGTGACTTTCTCGTATCTTCTAGCACATTTTATGATGTATTTTTTTGGTATCTTGCATGGTTGCAGAAATGTGGATTACACTATATGAAGTAATGTTACATGATATGTGGGCTGGAAGTTCATTAATCTAGTGAAATATGTAGCACTTCATCAGCCTCTGGTGTGTCATTCTAAAGAATATGCTTATACATTAGAAGTACTTACATTGTTGACAACTTTAAAATGGTGCCCACCTGGGTTCTTAAACCACTAGAAAAATACACTGTCACAAGGCAAAGACTTAAAACAACTTCTGCTTTCTGCTGCTGAACAGAGCTACTAATAAGGGTCGTCCCTCATTAGGGTTATCACTCTTTCCCACAGCCACTTGAGTCTCTGGAAACATTTGGACTCTGAAGAACATCTATAGACAAACAGATTTCTATACGGCCTCCAAAACACTTGTCAGCCACTTGAAGTTTCACTTCAGGGGAAAAAAACAAGGGCACTAAGAAGCAATTCTGATGATGCAGTTGATCACCATTTCCTCTGACAAACAGAAAGATGAACTCTGATTAACCAAGATTCAGAAACTCAGTGATATTTGAGTTCCTTGATCAAACCATGGAATCACACCCAAAAATAAAAGACACCAAGACATAACCTGATTGCTACATGCACAGTGGAATTTTCCATAACATTTAAGCAACTCTTTTTCCACAATGCACATTTTGCCAGGTGATTTTGAGGATCTTATAGGTGCATTTTGGTGGATGTAGATGGCATGGATTGTGGTGGCAGGGCCCAAAATCAGGGCAGGATAATTACAGGTTATAAGTAGGAATGGTAGAAAAGACAATGTTTTACAGCTGGGTATCACTTGGGAAACAATGACCCTAAATATTTACATAACTTTACACACACTTTAAATGAAGTCCAGTACATTCCTCTAGTAAAACATCCAGTTGCTAACCATGACTTAGTGCACCTCCCTGTGCTTATCACCATCATGTACATAAATCATTTTACACAGTGCCCAAATTATTAACATCTAACTGATCCCCAGAGACATACTTACTTGTCTTGTTGTTTGGCTTACATAAAAACACTGAACTGAAATTTTCAGTGTTGGTGATCTCTGTGCTCAGCAGCAGAAATGCAAAGTACTGGTCTCCCTCCTTGCTGGCCTTTGGCTGGCCAGTCCTCTTCATCTTACTCAAACACTCCTTCCTCTCCTCCTGGAGGGTGGTTAGCAGAATAATCATCTTGCAGGCAAACTCTTTTGAACTGTTGCAAATAAAAAAAAATTATCACTAGAAGTACTGTGATAAGTTGGGAGCTCATTTAATAGTTTTTCTTTATTTCAATTTGTATGAACTTTTGAAATAATTGTGGGGTTTTTTTAAAATCTGTACATTTACTCTAACCCAACTGAGCAAAAATAAGTATGTTCATCTTACATATTTCTTTATTAAGAAGGCCTTTATTATGCCAATGAAAACAAATAGTGTGGGAAAGTTTTAGTGTGTGTATTTTTTTAAGTACATTAGAAGCACAAACAGTAATTACATCCAGACAACCAATTAACTGGTCTAAATCTAAAAAACTAAAATAAAGAAGCTAGGTAACTCAAAATAAAACACATTAATTTTTCTAAATGCTGTTTGGTCAGACAAGCTGTGATACGTAGCTATGGAATCCATTATTAATAGATTAGGGAACATATTTCACCCAAGACTTTTACTTAATTTTTACAAATGGCTTAATTGAAGTTTTCATCTGTCAGCAGAGTTCACAGTGATGGAGAAGGAAATCCAACCCATATAACTCCGGAAGTTGTGATACTGTGCAAAATGTTATTGTAGTATTTCTGAAATATAAGAAATATGAGAGGAAATAAAAAAAGTTCTTTCTTGGCTTAGACATTAGGGGCCTATGCACTTGTGCAGAAATTACAATATTTTGTCTCAGGTGTATCCTAAGTGAGCATAAATCTTTACATTACATGTACATTAAACATTACATTCAGAACACATCTCTCCTATTTATGCCTCTATGGAAGAGTTTAACACAGATCTTACATTTTTCTCAACAAAATAACACCTCTAATTTACAAGAAGACAAATTTTTCTATCACCCCACCAAAAAACACACATTTCCCTTTACTAAGATCTGAATGAAACAGATGTTCTTTCTAAAGCACCTGGATTCCTCAGTATCAGTGACAAAGGAAGTACAAGGAAACTCAAGAGAAGCTCTAATTCAGACATTCCCTTCTCAGTGTTTTTTTTAGGAATGGTCTCTGCCCCATTCATAGTTGTTTTTGTTTCTAAAGCTAGGTCTCATTTTAAATCAATCCTTACCCAGTAAGGGTGAAACCTATTGTAGTCTCCATGTGCTGAAGGCAGATCCATTATCAGAATTATTCTTTAGGGGGTCCTAAAGAAAATAACTAAACCAGAAGAAATCTCATGACTTTCATTCTATCTTCCAGGTAGGGGAAGCACAACCTATTTTTGTAAGACTGATGTTGAATAAAAATACAACTGAAATACAGTGGAATTTTAATTTTAATCCCAATCTAACACACAGACAGTGATGTATTTAATTCTGTGTGTACTGCTAGAAAACCTATCTTAACAATAGCAATTGCAACTTTGATTTTAAAATAAGAATTTTAACCCACCCTTAGTGCAAGAAAAGGAAATATATATACACTACTACTTTGTCAGCTAATAACCCTGTCAAATTTAATGGGAATTTTGCCACAGTAGCAGTTGCAAGCCGAGCTTCCTCAGTCTTACATTTGTCCCCAATGACCTCTTAAATCCCACCTCTAAACTCAGAAGCAAAGTGAAACAGCTTTCATGGCTTAGCATAAAATGCCAACTGATGGGTGAATTTTCAGGCTAAAACATTGAGCAAAATGGACATAGTTTTTTATCCAAATTAATACATTCCAAGTGGGTGGAAATCAGTAACCAAGAGCCTCTTCTTTAAACTCTGATTTATGCAGAACTCCCTACTGACTCCAACAAAGACAGCTGAATCAAGCCCCACATTCCTTCAAACACTGTCAGCAAGGGATTGGGTGTCTCTGCCTCTGTTTTCCATCCTAGTGTTCCTCTGGCTATGTGATGTCTCAGTTGATAGGGAGTTGCCCCATGATGCAGTTGAAATAATAAAATAGGTAATAAGAGACCAGGGATTAAACTATGAACCCACCACATTCCATTTGCAAGGCCCTTCCTTTGAGAAATAACACTATAAGAGCATTGCATACAGCTCTCATAGAATCAGTGATGAGTTTAAATAGGGACTTAGGAAAGCCCTTCAGTCCAGTTCCCTGTTCAGAGCAGGGCCATCTTAAGAATGGGCTGCTCAGGCTCTATCCAGATGAGTCCTGAATATCGCCAAAGATGGACACCCCACTTTTCTGGAGTAACCTACTCCATTGTTTCACAACCCTTGCTGTGAGAAATTATTCTTAATACTTAGTAGGAATTTCCCTTCCCTACAATTTGTGCCTGCTCTTCGTCCTACCACTGCTCACCACGCACAAGAGTCAGGCTCTACCTCCTCCATACCCTGAAGACAGCAGAACCCGTGCTTTGGTTTGGATGAAACCTCTGCTGAGAGCGCATTGCTTTAGGCCCTCACCGTGTGGGTGTCCTCTGCCAGGCTTGCTCCAGGCGTCACTGGCTTTTGGGTTTAGGGGTGAGTGTGGTTCTTCTGTGCCAGGGTGCCCAGAGTTGGATACAGCAGTGCAGATGCAGCTTCTAAAGCACCAAGAGAGGTAATGAATCTCTTCCCTGCACTGCCTGGTTGCAGTCCCATAACACAGCCCATGTGCAGCTGGCCGCCTCCACCGCGAGAGCGCCGCTGACTCACGGAGCACAGGGATGAATCTCTGGCCAGTGAAGAGCTCAGAACTGCTCTGATCTGCACTTTCCTTTATTCAGTAACTTTCAAAAGGCTGACTTCATTTCCTCAGGTTTTCTAGATACCAGTAAACTGAGACAACTTCATCTAGAGTCTATGTCTCTTACCGGGCATAAAATCATTTGGGGATTTCCCTCCTACTTTGTCTGCTGAAAGTATTAAAATGTCCTTACTGAGGATCACTGGGGTGTTATTTTACCCGGTTCACAAGTTTCAGCAGCCAGCCTTCATTGCCTCAAAATGTCAATCAGATGCAAGGTTTTTATACACCACACTGGATAGAACATGATCCACTTATTAATACATACATCTTTAATGTATTGCATTGTGCACTTCCAGAACAGTTACTTGGACAACAAGACAACAAGAGGAAACTTCCTATTAACTCACAAATTACTCTGTTTAACTTTTAGCCCATTCTCATTTATGCATTGTCTCAACTCATGGCAAACTGATTGATTTGCAGTATATAGATGCTTTAAAGCTATTTTTTAGGATAAAATCAGGTTGTCTTTACTTATGAGGAAACAGGAAATAAAAATTGCAGTTAATGAAAAAAAATACCAATAGTCAAATTAAGTAAAATAAGCTATTTGAGGAGGAAGTTGCAATAGATTTCACATACTGTGGTTCAAAGTGAGAATGAGAAGGGACAGGAAGAAAGCTCTATAGGTTTTTTGGAGGTTGAAAACCCTTTTTTTCTCTTCTACAGAAAATTAAGATACAGGGATAGAGTTAAAATCCATAGAACGATTGAAATGAGAGTAACTTTTTCTAGTTTCTAGAACAAATTATTCAGATTATGTTTAAATGGAGGAAGAAATTCCACAATAAAAAAATCTTTTCAGCTTTTTTTTAAAAAACAGAATTACTGCCTCTAGAACGTCCCCAGTGGTTTACAAATTACCAACACCAGGTCCACCCAAAATTGCTATTACTATGATGAATGGGGTGGAGTTCAGAAGAGATTGAGCTGCTACATTTCTTTTTTAAAGAGTCAGGTTTTGACACTTTACAAATTTGAAATAAAGATGTTGGACACTTTTTCTACCTTCATGAACTCCTTTCAATACCAAGAAAAATACCACATAACTTCAGACAAATAAGAATGAAGGTCGAACAGGCACAGAGTCAGCAGAGGAAATGTCATTTGAAACCCATGAGGGAGAGCCAAGGAAAAATACTTGACAGGAGATGCTTGGGGAAAAGGACATCTGTATCCATCTATCTATAGATAGATGGATATATATTAAAGCTGATTTTTCCCACTCCTGCTCATCAGTAAAAGGAAGGAAGTGCAATTTTAAGGCTGAAAAGTGAACGATGTAAATAATGAGATTCATGGTGCCTTTTCAAGATAAGGAAATCTTTCAGAGGCTCCAGTCTGGACACATTTTATGATAAACTACTGGGAAAACAGAGTTCCCCCTGCACTACAATGATCTGGAGAAGCTTCCCTTGGCACTACAAGCCTAGTCCAAGCCCAAGATTTTTTTTTCCCTGTCCATTTATTTCAGTGGAGCTCAGAGCATGCCCTGACTTCAGTGTGGTGGACACTATTCCATCAGTTAAGCTAAACTAGGGCAGTGAAATTTCTGAGAAGAGCCTACTACATGGATTTGAAAGCTTTATGGAGAACTGGAAACCTTTCCCTCTATACAGTTGGCTAAAGTCTTTCCTCCTGTTCAAAGTATGCAGTCCTCTGCATTCATTGGTCTGTACATGAGGCTCTTTACCTACTTGTGGTTTTGTCACAAACAGTGAATTAACAACAAAAAAACCAAAAAGCCTGTGCAGTCTTGCTGACTAAATATTCAGTCCCGCACAGTGAAAATACAAAGTGAAATTCCAGAAGTGTTCTCTAAACCAAGAAATAACTGCTATTTGAATTTACTCAAACTTGTAAAACCTAAGTCTTCAGAATTCACATACGTATCATGCTCTAACACGCATGTTCAAGAGTGTCAAATTCAGAACTAAATGTCTAATAAAAACAACTGTACCATTATATCAGTGCAGCAGATCACTCTTATGCATGTGCCAAGAACAGTCATTCCCGATGGAATCCTGAAAAAATTGTTTCTTCTAGGGCAGATCATCAGTTGAAATCTGACTAGTATATTCTGTGTTATTTCTTTTTGTTTGCTTTCCACCTTTCCCCCATCACAAACTCCATTTTAAGGGCAGTTGACTGAGGCAACACTGGTAGCTACTTACCCTGCTTTGACAGATTTGTTTCACAACTGTCCTGACTCCTCCTGCAGTCTAAAACTGTACAATACCATTTGCAAGTAGAAAATAAAGAAGAGGAAAGAATAAAGTTTAAAATGTTTAAGTTGAGCATTATAAATTATGCCACTGGCTACACTCATAATATGGGAAATGTTAGTCCTGTGCTTCACCAAATCCCATGCTGGATATGAGAGCTCTTCTAACATATTTGGCAACTGTGCTTGAAGGGCCAATGTAGAAAGAAAAGCTGAGGAATTTCTTCCATTCATAAAGAACACAGGTGGGATGTAGCCCAGGAAGATGCTGAAGAGTACAACAGAGTGTTAATCTGCAAATCCCAGCTATAAACCCATTGGAATCTGCACTGTTCAGCCCCATTCCTGAGCCATTAGCAGACAGCTGTGTGTCAAGAACTCTCTGTCTGACAGCTGCCAGGTATAGAAATTACTGTTCTTCAGATGATCAACAAAATATGTTCCACAGTTACCAGCATTTTTGCAAGAAAGCATTCAGCAGACAGTGTGATGATTTCATTTATAAGGCTGGTCATACTCCAGATGCTCTCAGAAAGCCCAAGTAAGACTGACCTACAGCAGTGTATGAACAGGACAGAAAGCAGGCTCCAGACAATTGGCCACTGCCTTTGACACCAGGTCTAGGCAAGGTGCAGCAGCATTGGAAAGACATCTGGACAGCAAAGCAGAAACGTGTGTAGCAAGTAGCCCATGTCTTGGGTTACTCCAGAACTTCGTCATAACAGGATCTTACAGCTTTTGGATAGGGCCTCTTACACAGTCATTTTAAGACCTGTTTTCCTTGTCAACAGTCTCATTCTTCTCAAACTACAAAAGGGAAAAGAATAATTATAAGGGTGGCAGAATGTACCTCATCATTAGGGATTTTAGCAGGTATTTATCAGTTATATTCAGAGATTTGTGGAGGTGAATGAGCACTGGAACAGGTTGTGCCATAGAGGGTGTGGAGTCTCCATCCTTGGAGATATTCCAAATCCTGGGTACCTGGCTCTAGGTGACTCTGCTTATTCAGTGCATGTGGAACCAGGAGGTTCCCAGTGCATGTGGGAACCTCCAGAGCTCCAGCTTCCACTGGAATCTATTCAATCACTTCTTTCTGATAATTCTATGGGGCACAGTGTTTCAATATATTTTCTGTTTCAGAAACCCACAGTGGCTGAGTTTGAATTCATACTGGCCAATTTCCCTGCTCTCCTAAGCACAACAACCCTGCAGTCCTACTTTGACTCACGTGTTAAGCTGTGTTAAGCTCTTAAATAACTACATCTGCTCCTTGGAGGAAGGTACTGGAGTGTATGCCTGGAATTGCAAGGTTGTGGGACTACTACACAGACTGGATGCAGAAAGCTAACAAATGGAACCCACAAAGAATAACAGCAATACCACAAAGGAGGCAGGGAAAGAGGGTCAGCTCAGCCCCAGTGCCTGCACTGCACTGCTGGAGCAGCAGTGCTGGGCTGGGCTCACCTGCAGAACTGCCAGGCATCAGGCAGGGTATCCAGCAGCAGATCCTGCCCTGCTCAGACCCACACACTCCCCAAGGCAGAGCCTGCCAGCTCATTGAGTAAAGCAACTTCTGCACCAGCTGCCTGCCTGTGTGCTTTTTACAGCTATACAGATGATTTTATTTCAACATTGCATGTCTTACCTGATTCTTACATGTGTAAATGTGAATGATTTTGATTTAGTTTGACTGTTGACACTGCTGTTCAAGAGAAGAGTTAAGAACAAGTTAAACTCCCTGGCTGATAAATTGGTCACAGCTTCCCACAGGGACTGCTCAGACATCCGCAATGATAAATCAGAGTCAAAGCCTCTACTGGCTCAGCTCATGTTTATTAGAACTATCTGCTAATGACCTAAAGGGAACAATCCTGAGAAGTGTAGGAAATAGTTTCCCCAGCTATTGGTTATTGCATGCATCGCTGACACAGGCAAATAATCTCTTGTAAGAGCACTGCAGGAAGACAGGAGTTACGTTTTATGGAGGACTTTACTTTTCACATTTGGTTTCCTTCCAGTTTGGAAGGAAACTGAGGTACTTAAGTTTTCCACAAAAGAAAAATCACGTGGAAAAAAGGCTGGATTTGGATCTTCTAAACTGTTTCGTTTCAATCTTGACTTTTTAGAGCTGCAAAAGTTTACAAACCAAGACTCATTTTAAAACAAAAGATTCCAGTCAAAGAGTGTTAAAATGTTTTGATTCTTGGAATGTTTCCATTTTTCTCCCTTAACTAAATATGAAGACAAACGCAATTTGGTGAAGCATTTAGGAGAACTATTTTTTCAAATGGAAAACTGTCAACATTTTCTTTATTGACCCTATACTCTTTTTATTCCCCTTTATTTTCTTCAAAATATTAGTCCAGAGAATTCTAGAAGAAAATGGAAATGTTTCTAGTGGGAAGTTTAAAAAGAACAACTAACTTCTGAAAAGTGAATCCTCTATCTATGTTTTTCTTTATACCCTCTACCTAAGCAGAAACAGATAAGTCTCTTACTAGTTACCCTATCTTCTCCAAGAACATTAGCAAGTCATTTTTGTTTAAAATACAGACTCCAGGAAGCAAAGAAAAAAGACAAGAACTTACCCATTAACTAAGGCTAAATGTAGCTTGTACTGCACACCTGGATTACAACATCAGTAACTTGAGCAAGGAGCCAGGGATATAAAGTTAAATAAGTTGTTTCCATTCTGATCCTGTAGGTTCTTGCCTGTTTTCCACCTCGTGAAAGCTGCAGAGTACACAAAATGGCCAACTGGCAAGTTTAAAGGAGGAAGCCAGTCATCTGACAGGCTCCTTATGTCCCACAGCTTCCACAGGCCCAGACACTGTTAGACACACACCAAAACCTGGCATGTGCCACAGAACACACACAGAGCAGCTCCAGTTAGGACTGGGTTCTGCTGCTGTTTCTACAGCCCTGGCTGCAGTTTAAGTCACTATGACACTGACACCAACACCCGCTGTGAACACCTTTGAGAGCACAGAAAATAAATGTATACTACATAACTTTGAGATTTTCCTGCACCTACAGATTTTAAAGCTGGGGATACAGTTTGGCCTTTAATTAAAGTAAATATATAAAGAACAATTTCACTTAGAGAGCTTCATTGGCAAGAATCCCAATCCCTGAAGAGGTTTCTCTATAGAAAGAGAAGAGGAGCAGAAGGAAGGAGAAGTTACTAGAAGACTTGGTTTGTACAGAACACTAACACTGTCCTTAAACATATGATGATGAAGTGTTATATAAACGTATGTGTGGTATGAGACCACTAGAGGGGAGTAAAGTAACTTACAAATGAATGTTTCCTCTACTCTGTTTTGCTGTACAAATTGCATTTGCACATGGTAATTAACAGCTATAGTAAAGCCAGAGTATTAAAGAATTGCATTTGCTTATTCTAAGCAAAGTTGATTAGATAATTACAGTATTTCTGTACCATTGTCCCCTCTCACTAGGCTGCAGGCTGACGGGGAACATTCGTCGTCTGGATGAAGCCAGAACACCAGGGATGGCATTCAGCCAGAACATTTGGCAATAGACATGGATTTCTTTACTTGTATTCAGATTTACAAAGAAGTAATGCTACATGATGGAAACAGACTCATTTTATCAAGTGTGAAAAAGGCATTGAGCTCAAAAGCTTGCTTCATAGGTAAGCTTGTACAAGAAGGAAATGAAGAATCTTGGTTCTCATGCAGATCACCATCAAAGTCTACACAAGAGTGAAATATTTACCCAAGCAGCAAGAACAGAGAAGAGCATGATTAATTTGGAAGTGCAAATTAATCAGAATGTTGGGTGAAATCTCACTACAGCTGCAAGCAATGTGCTCCTGTATCACTGCCAGGTTGCCATCATCTCCATTGTAAGCCATCCACACTGTGGGAGACAGGACTGCACAGTGAATCTGCACAAAAGAGAAGAATAAATTTCAATGGGAAATCTTAGCAACTCCCACAGAACAAAGGGAAACATGAGAAC
Organism: Cinclus cinclus; assembly: GCF_963662255.1. Lineage (NCBI taxonomy): Eukaryota > Metazoa > Chordata > Aves > Passeriformes > Cinclidae > Cinclus > Cinclus cinclus. Next base: position 11,332,165 of record NC_085058.1, read on the forward strand.
AGAGTTCCAACAGCAGAAGAATAGCTTTTACAGCAAATTTTAAGGATGAATGACTGAAATATATATATACGTGACTGTGGATCTCAGTAGTTCTGGGAAGCGTACCCAGCTTGAGATTTTATGGGAAAAGGGACATGATACAGTAATAAATAGACTTTTAAACCTCAGAGGAAAGTTCAAACTATAAAGTAAAGTAAGAGGTAGGGGGCAAACGAGATATGAAATTGCAAAGGTGGTAAGTAAAGCCTGGGAATGCAAGCAAGCCAGAGATCTCCTTGGTTGCATATCCACAGGTTATACTTAGGGAACTTGAAGTTAATCATAGCAGTCTTGAAAGGCTTTCACATTCTGATAGAGTACTTTGCAAAGATTGTAGTAATTCTGCAGAACAGACAACTGGCTGAACCAGACTGAAAACTATCAAGCATGGCAGGACCAAGACTATTTGGTCTAATTTTTTCTATTAATAATTTGCTGTCCTATATTATACCTGCAAGATAAATCAGCCAGAGAAAATACAGGGAACAAACATACAGCAAAGAAAAGAATACCACTGCATTCTGCTACTTTGGGGTTGTTGATAAAGAAAGTTTAAGTTAAATAGTGCCAAATTGCAATGTTACTGGAATAAAATTTGGTCTGGCTGCTACAGCAAAGACAGTGTTGAAAAAGGAATCATCTGAATCAAACAGATGCAACAGCAAATAGTCAGTTCTTGAATAAAGCACGTAAGTTCTTTCAGTCATATAACCTAGTGGGTGAAAATACATGACAGGCTTATTTTAAGAGATTCCTTTAGTAACTCTACCACAATCTTGGCTCAGCTAGCCAAGACCAAGCACACACAATGCAGTACTACATCCCCCTTTGCAACTGGTGTCAGCTGTCGAATTTCAGAGTTGCCACGCCCTATGCTACTCTGTTAATTACTTCATTCTTTCCTACTGACATTGGAAGGAGGAGAGCTGAGAACACTTCTCACTAGGAGCTGTTGATTCTTGGGCTAAAGATCATCTTGCACCTTAAACTTTACTCACCAGGGAATGATTGCTGCTTTTTCGATGTAGATCTTCCCTCTTGGCCTCTACTGGAGATTTTCATTAAGCAAAACTTAAAATCTTGGCAGCTCTGGAGGTCTCTGGAGTTGTCACTGCAACAAGACACACCGTAATCATGAGGTGAGCAAGGATTTCACTGAATCTTTACCTACCTTCACATTCTCACATACATTTCAGTTTTGGTCCTTGAAGCTGCCCAATATGACACAACTGAAATAGCAAGACAAGAGCAGTCAGTCAAGTGGAAGGTCCCTCCTCATCAGTATGGTCCCAGTTTCTAAATTAATTGCATAGGATCAGTAAATACTTGACTCTGCATTGGAACCACTGAGCTTTTAAACACAGGCAACTTGTTAAAAGCTGTGGAAATTGACAGTAGGAGTTATGTACACAACACTCAACAAGGCAACAGAAATGTGTTGCAAAAAGTTACATTGTAGAATTTTAAAAAAGGTTTGCACATTGTCTCTAAATGTGGCATTTGGGGGAGCAACTATGGAGAAGCTCTTGAACCCACCTCAGATGGAATATTTGGAAAAGTTCCATTTAGTCCACAACAATGAGATGATGGTCCTGAGCTGCTGCCTGAATGGTCAGGCATGTCCTACAAGGATAGCTGGATGGTTACTTTTACAGATCAAATCTGTAAGCTGGGTCAGCTTCTGAACTTGCTTAAGGATTGAATCAATCTGATGTATTGGCTTGAACACTTGCATAAGTACCTCTTACACAGGACTAAATGTGCTTCTTTTTTACCTTGTGGAATTTGGGGAAATGTTTAAACTAACCAGAAACAGCCACTCATCATTGGAAAAAAAAAAAGGAAAAAAGCCTCCACTTGGGGCTTAAAGGACAACTAGTAAAAACTTTCCTTTGCAGACAAGGCCACAGCTATTTCCTCAGCTAAGAGCACGGAATTTGGCCCTTGAACTTAACCACTGCCCGTGTTTGTTTAGGCACCAGCAGTCTCTCATGGCCTCAGTTTGCTCCCACTGACGATGACAAACCCTACCTCACTAAAGAGGAAGAGGGGTTGGATTTATGGGCAACACAAAAGCCACCAAGAAATTCAGAAGTCTCTCGTTAGAGCACCTGTGAGAGTCTCAAGTCACAATCCAGGCCTGCATACCAAGAGCTGAAATGCATTCTGCCTGCCCAGCTGTCCTGGAATATAAACATGTAGGACATTTTTGTAAAGGAAGTTAAACACATTTGTCTTCAGATGCTGTCCTATTTCCCTTTTAAAACTCAAAAGATTCTCAAATTGAACTGTGATGTTCGACTCCAAAAGATCAAATAAGCAACCTTAACAAACAAGCAGTTAAATGTTACATATGAAAGGCATACAGAACATCCTTGAGAGAACAGTCAGACTTCCTTCTTCTAATATCACAGAACAATAGCAAACAAAACCTTTCTGCTAAGAACTCCCATATTATTGTGGCTGTGAATTGCTGGCCCATAACTATTAATTGCAACAAGTGTGATTCAATCACCCCCCTGTGTAAGCCAGCAGCAAAATCCTCTGATCACCACAGGATCACTGGAAATGAAATGCTATCCCAAGGAAAGGAAAAAGTCTAGATACATTTTACAATTCTCTTTAAAATGTTAGCAGGCCTTTAAAATAGGATCTTTCTAAGCATCAGGAGGACAAATTACTACATCTTCAGTTTACCCTGATAACCCATACTAATTAAGAAACATCTTACAGAATATGGTCATTCTAACTGATACCTTTCTTACACGCAGCATGAGCTATTTTTTGCTGTATCAAAGGGAAGAATAATTGAGATGTGGTTTGTTATGATAATTTAATGAAAAAATGCAAGCATATTTGCTTTTGTTGTGGGAATGCAAACAGAGGGTTACAGGAGGTCCTTCAAAATGGAAAACTCAGTTAAAACACAAACTTCAAACAAACCCCAAAACATCTCTCATTACATTCTAAAGGAATTTTGATAACCATTCTTAAAATGACAACTTACAGTAACCTGGTTTTAGATAAACACTGCACACTAAATTGAATATAAAAATAGATACTATTTAATAAATTTGTATTTAGTGCACTATAAACATTTATGAAAGTGTTATTACAAAGGTTAACAAAAGTCTGCAGTAATATTTCAAGTAACTTCATAGAATTCGCTCATGTAACAGTGATCATGAAATGGACATAGTAGAAGAGATTTTCTTTAATCATCATACTTTTATTTAAACATCAAGTTATTTTTTTTCCTTCAAACAAAGACTGCTGGTATGAATTCAAGTTAACGAATGGGCTAATTAAAAACCACTATCTTGCTGAGAGTGGGGACCCCACACCATTTTTTCTCCAAGCATTTGTTGCAGTATTTTCCTACATTTGAATCTGATGTTACACTGAGTTGTGGGACAGGTGAATTTGATTTGTCAAGAGTTGAGGAATGAAGTATGCTCTGGGTTTGTTATCTGCTGGCTTCTACTGTAAGCTTTTGTGCTGCTTTTTGTACTGAGAATCTTGCCACTGCCACTAGAAATGTCTCTCCAAGAAGTAACGTTTTCATCAGCAGAGGAAAATGACCTGATGTGAGGAAACTCTTCACAGAATACAGTCTGTGCTTGAGCATTAGCATTAGCTTTTTGTTGAGGACACAAGAGATGCATTTCACCACAATCCAGATGCAAGCTTCCATTCCCAGAACTCCATTCACTGCTGCTTCCTTCATCTCTTTCTGGAGTGTCTTTAAAATCAAATTCCTGAGTTCTCTTAGACTTAGTTTTCCATTTTCCACATGACTGGATACATTTATCCTCTTTCAAGCCTGTTCTTCCATTCTTGCTCTTAAGCATATGATGAGCTGGGCCAGAGCTGGTGTGGCCATTTGCAACACTGGGTGCTTGCATATTCTGTAGTGTTCCCTGACCAGCAGAGGGAGGAGAATTGCCATTACTCGCAGCACACAAAGGTCCTTTGCCTTTATTTGCAATGGGGCCATATTTTTCTCTTCTTCCATCTTTATTTGGATAGCATTCTGGTAGAACACCTCCAGAAGCACCATCCAGATTTTGAGAATTATTCCTGTTCTGAATATCTGAAGCCACTGTTTCACAAAGCACATGTTGAGTTTTGGTCTGTGTGGCATCAAACTGCTGTATCAAGTCACGTGGAACACGCTTTTGGACAGCTTTATCAGCAGCTTTTTCAGTACTGCTTTCACTATGTGATTTGCTTTCCATACGGTGTGACGTAGTCCAACGCACACAATCTCTTTTGGAGCACTCACCTCCGGGATCAGAATTTATACACAGAGCTAGGAGAGGTGGGAAAGAGATAGATAATTGAAGATAACGTTAATACTGGAAGAAAAACATTTTCATTACTACATGCATTAAATCTATATGATCAAGAAGAGAAGGACCAGAGAATCCAGCACACCTGAGCAGGCAGATTTGCGCAGGGGAACGTGCCGGAGAGGCGTTTCCAGTCCTTTAGCCATTGTAGCAAGTTTACTGGCAGCATCCATTATTTTTTTTTCAGCTCTGTCAAGAATTGCAGAACATGGGGAGGAAAAAGCCAAAAACAAGTTTAAGGGTAGTTCAACACTACATTTTACTTTAAAGCAATGTTACTGAGAGTCAGAGAACACTGAAAGGACAGTGTGCCAGGCAGCTCAGCAGTGACCTGGCACCAACACGCACACCCTGGCAAGACTTCAGGTCAGGCACTGTTTGCTCCAAGGTAGACAAACTCCAGACTAACATCTACACATCTCCTGCACAGCCAATAGTCATTTCCAAATGTACTTGAACTTACCCTTCGTGTTTGCCATTATCAGTGAGCAATTGTTGAAGGCATGTCAAGTAGTATTTGCGCATTCTCCGTGCTGTCTCTTGGCGCTCTCTTAAAACCTCCACTTTAATCATTTCAGCAGCTCGTTCCTTACTTTCACGGATATAACAAAGCATATCACCTACAAACACATTCCATTAGTACCAGTTTTCCCCTAGAGTGAGGAAAAAGCCAACTCTACAAACTGGGATTGTCTAGCAGACCTGAAACAAGTCAGCAAGGACATGGATTTACCTGCCAACATTCCACCAAATCCTTGTGCCAGCTGTTGCTTACTGGATGAATGCCAGGGCAAACTACAGCAGGTCAATATGAAGGATCAGAAAGGAGTTCAGTTGACTGATTCTGCATCTTAAACAGGCACAGGGATTTGGGAGGAATGTTGGCTAGCAAAATATGGGTCTAGAAACTTTTCAATGGCCATAGATCTGGAATTTGGGGACCTGCTGTACTCAGGTAAGACCTGGTGCTAAACTTAATCCTTTCTCCTCAGCCAAAGGTTGCTGACTAAGCCAGAAGGCAGGATACAGCACAAGAGAAAAGGAGACTTTATCTCAGGACAAGCTGCAAGCTAGGTAGTTTGTTTTTTTTTTTTTCTGGAGAATCAAGATCAGTTCTCAAAATACACTTTACCACTTTAAAAGACACACTACAGTACAACAAAGCAAGGATGGTAAAACAAGGCTTTGCCCATCACAACTATATGCTGAATTTAGGGTGACAATTCCATTTCTCACAGTAACTCTAGTAAGATGGAAAAATTTAATTCTCCTGTGATTTGGTTGTCAGATTCCTGTCCAAGCTAGCTGAAGGAAGAAGCAACAAAGTAATTTGTTTTTCTCCACTAAACTTTTAGCTAAGACTTTAGTACTTACACTTAATCTTGCTCAAAGCTTTAATGTAGTGAGCACGCATTTCTTCCAGACCTTTCACAGAGTCAGAAGATGCACAAGGTTTTGGGATACCTCCCCTTGACAGTGACCTGAAATGCATATATATCACACTGAATAAAAAAAGCAACTTACATCTTCCCAAAATAAAAAATCATCTTGTTTAGTTTTTTTCAATACCTTGGTGGTGATCCCTGGTCTTTCAGTTTAGTGCTTGTCTCAGAGTTTTCTGCAATTAGAGCTCCTGGAACCATCTCATTTTCTATTAAAAAAAAAATATTAAAAACAATTCTCTGCATTTCTCTAAATTCAAGTTCAAGAGATGCTTATGTAATAACTGCTGCCTCTGGTTCAGGAGCTCAATGTCCCAAAGCATCGTTAGTTGCAGTACAGCTGTTTCAGTAAGAAGCAGACAGGAATCCATCCCAACACACTTCAGTGAAGTCTGAATATAAAAATCATCTCATAAAGTAATTAAATAAGCTTAAAGCCTTCATATGCCATTACTAACACTAAACTGAGATATCAAGTGTACTTGGAGAGAAAGGACAGGATAAAAAAAGTAACAAGGGTGGTTTTGACAAACATTGAAAAAGAATTATTAATTTGTGGGTTAGAATTGTGCCTTTGAGACAGAAAGATACAAGATAAAACTCGGATGGTTTTGTTGGTTTATTGTGGTGTGTTTTTTTTTTTGTTTGTTTGTTTGTAATGAAGTTAATAACCAAAACCCCAGTATCCACTGAAAATTAAAAGGTCCAACAGATGAGAGAATCAAAGTTGTGTTTAGGTGTCTAACAATCCTAACCTTGGATTTGCTCTGACTTAGCTTCATATACCTTCACAGCAAGCTGAAGATGTTTGTGGGCCATCTCCAGCTCTCTTTTCAAGTCCTGGCACACAGACTCTCTTTTTTCAATCTGCTGGCAGCAGCATCTGCAGCACAAATCTTCCTGAGACCCAAGGTTCCTTTCTGTGCATTTCTGACTTTCAACAGTAATTGCTAAAAGTTGTACATCAACATGGGACCAAAAAAAAAAAAATCAAGCCCAATCTATTTTCAGTGTTCTACTTAGTCCTCTTCTCATTGGAAAGTGTGTAATATTTTAGCCCAATTAAACTAATCACAAGAGGCTGGTACCCTGCTCCAGAAGGCAGCAGCACCAACTCCTACAGCCCTCACAGCCTCACTGCATCACTGATGATCTGAGTTCTTCAGTCAGCAAAAAGACTTGAGGTCAATGCTTTAAATTTATTTTTTCAGTAGTTAAAAAAAAAAAAAACCCAAACCAAAAAACAGTCAAGCAGTTTCCTTCAGCTGACTTCAAAAGACACTGTCCCAGCTGGAAAGCCTCACATGTGTCTGAGCCTGGTTAAGGGATACACAAAGACTGGGCTCCTTCCAGGACAGCAATGGCTGCTCCCCACAGCCAGGCCAGGGCGCTCTAGAGACAGGAGCACTGCAGTGCTGGCATTGTTCTGTGTTAATAGGAATTTGTTATGTTGGTGTTGAAGGAATTCAAGCCACACTACAAGCACAGAGCCAAAACCTCTCTTGGATTTTGCTGCTTTATGTTTTTCAGTTGCGTAAGAGCTCAAACTAAACAGAAAGCCCCAGGGACATCTGTCCCTCCCATGAAGTTTTTCCCATGTACACTGTCTCCAGTTTTGCCATAGTACACGTGACAACCTTGGGAAGAGCTACAATGCTAAAGTACATACTAGGCACAGGGAGTGGATGAAAGGGAAGAAGGGGAAAAACAAAAAAAGAGAAAAAAGCTACCCATGGATTCACACTTTCTTCAACTACATTCTTGACCAAAAGAACCAGAGAAGACTACCATACCAGGTCAAGCAAGTTCTTGACACAATAGTATCTTTTACATGAATGCAGAATTCCTTGTCTTGCTCTCCTAAGAGCAAGCAGTATAATTCAATCTTCGAAGCCTCAATCTAGTACTACCCATTTAAAAAACAGAGTTTAGACCATGCCCTGAATATCATGGCCAACACTTGCATGTGAACTTATATACTCCAAAGGTTTTATTGCTAACAACCCCCAAAGAACACACACACTTCTAACAGATGAGAGTTATTTCTTTCCTCCTGAAGAATGGCTTTAAAAAGCAGAAAGCTACTAGCATTTGATAAAATGAAACCTCAAAGCCTAGCATTAAATCAGTAAACTGCAGTTGCAGTTTGTGACTTTAACTTAGCTTATGTAATATTAAAACAACCTTACAGTCAGAAGAACTGTATCTTCCTCTATCACCCAAATATTTACTAATTAACTAACTTTTTGTTGGGGTCATTAATAGGATATTGAATATTAAAGAGTACTACTAACAAGCTTAATTTGAGAATATGCAATCTGCCAGATTAAGATCAAACCAAATACCTTTGTCTGTTCCAGCTTCCTGCAAGGGTGTCTGTCTTCTCAATCTCCTTTGTGCATCTGCTTGGTGTCCAGCATTGCACACAGGGGGTCTTGCCACATCCCCAGTGTTTCCTGCACCATGTTGTGGGTAAGGGTATGATTCTTGATTTGTATTGCTCACTAGCTCTTCATATCTCTGCAATTGAAAAACACTTCCTGAAAACCCAACACAGCAAAAAAAGTGTTCTGCACCACAATCAATGCTGGCCACTAAGTAGCTTTAGTAATTCCAACACAAGTACTTTAAACCTGCAGTAGAACCACAGATTACAAGTCAAATCATTAAGAAAACATCTATTCTATGGTTTAGAAGTTTTATTTAGCATAAGTCACTGCAACAGCAGTGCCTGAATATTTTAAGTATTATTTGGAAATGTCAGAAGCTCTTAACATTGCAGAACTATACCCTGTCTTTGAATAGCTGAGGACAACGTGCTTTTTAAAGAGAAAAGACATTACTAGGAAATTAAAAGGACTTCACTAGATAAGGTGGTTCAAACCAACCAACATTTTGAGATTCAAGGGCATATTAAACAGTTTACCATTTCATTTCCACTGCAGAAGGTGCATAAGGCACAGGAAAAAAGCTCCCAATTCTCTTTACCATTGTGGATATGACTTGTGACATGAAAACATTTAAGGCCCACTTGCTGTACAGAAATATACTGACAGTAAAGAAATGGTAACATCCCACCTTCTCTTGAAAAACAAGACATTTTCTCTATCCTATTCTCAGATAATTCCCCAGCTACTAAACTGCTGGGTGGCAATGGCATTTCCGGTGGGATGCTCCCCACAACAAAAAAACTTATTAGAAGCATAAGCACTGCAAGAAGAGGAATTTGCTAAAACAACAGAAACAAAGGCTTTGGAACACAATTTGACTTAGCCCCAAACTCCTCTTTCCTCATTTGGGCAGGCACACTGAAAAAGATGTCCTAGAGGGACAATAAAATAGGCAAGACTCTTATTCCCAAGACAGAACTGACTAACTGACAAACTGACCTACTGCAGGCAATTTGCAAAAAGGATTTACTGTTTTCATCTTCATTTGAATAAAGAGGAGGAAAAAAAAGCATAACATGATCAACATTCATTATCACCACTGCAAACTGGATTTTGCAGCTATGCAAAAATCTGAGGTGGGCTCTGTCATTACAGCCCATCCAAGAAACGACAAGGAGCCTTCAACAGGCTCCCAACCTTGAGCAGGCAGATTAATCTCCTAAATCTGACATTCTTAATTTCTCCTAAATTAATGACATTTCTAATCTGACTTTCTCCTCTTTATAGACTGAAGATGTCAAACCTATGTCCTTTCCCTTTTCACTTGCTAATGGTAAGATTTAGCCTCCTTTTTGTTTTAGCATACACTTATCAATGAACACTAATGTTGAATTTTCTATTTCTCACAATTACATGGGTATTTCATGGGAGAAAGCAGGCCTGACTGGCTTCTGAAATCCCTTTTCTGATTGGCAGTTATAATTTACAGAAGTATTACCTCTTTCCATTCTCGCTCTTTCTTTTCCAGAATTGTGCAGACTGTGGTTCTATAGGCCTTTTGTAAACAAGCCTTCAGTTTGTCATTGCCTTGACTGGTTAATTGAACATGAGAGTCAAAAAACTTGTCCTTCCAATAATGTTTACTCTGTGTGCACTTGACTAGTTCTTCATGAATTTCACTCAACAAATACTCCAGCTCAACCAGGGTCTTCTCCTCATACCGTATAATTTCATCCTGTAGTCGCTTGGCTCCCTCAGCCTCCCATTCTCGCTGCTTTTGGTCTAGCAACATCTTTATTTCTGCATCTTTCTGAATGGAGAGATCATTCTTCTGCTTTGCAAGGTCCTCCCTTGCTGTTGCAAGGACCTCCTTAATCCTGTTTCTATGATCATCTAAGAAGGACTGGTAATCTCTCTCATTTTGCTCTTGTATCTGCAGAATTTCTTCTTGCTTTTCTTTGTTCCACTGCACACGGGCTTTTGCTAGTTCTGCTTTGACAGCTGCAGGGATTTCCTCTTTCTTTAGCTCCAATTCTCTCCTCAGAGAAATTATCTTTTCTTCTAGTTCTTTAACTCTTAGTCCAGATCTCTCTGTACATTCATATTCTTTCTTCCATTTCTCCTCAGCAGCTGAGAGAACCAGGGCTAACTGCCAAATATACAACACAGTCATTAGAAATATATACACACATTCACAGATGGACATAATGTAACTCTGAGTCATTATAAATCTATTGGAGATCTTTTCAATGTATTTCATAAAAATTAAACCTATATAGGCAGAAAAATGGTGTGGAGCAGTGTACACAAGACACATCTTTCCTTAGTGACTCCTGTGCCTATGTCTGCATTCATTCCTCAGTAATATATGGGATTTAGAAGATTTAACTGTTTATCAACACACATACAGTAGTAGTTTGGGCTACCTGCTTTGCTGTAGTCTTTTGGTGTTCCTTTTCCCATTTTTCTTGTTCTATCTTTAGATTTTGTTTGTACTCTTGCAGCCACTTGGCATGGGCTTGGGTTAAAGCTGCATCTACCTTTAAACGGATAAAAGGCCTGCTTCAGTAGGTAGGTAGGTACACTGAATACATTTTTATTATTACTTTCATGTAACAGTGCAAGAACAGACTTCAGTTTGGATTGCCTACATTTACAGAAATTAAAAGAATCAGTTCAGAAGCACTTTATGCACTTCTTCCTAAGTCAGTGTTGTTCAGTTCTGTTCGGAACTCCTGCAAAACTTGTGTAACAGTGTGAAAAACAAACCACATGCTACAGTTTTTCCAGAACTTTTTTAAGAACTCTATTTCTAATACAGCAAATACCAGTACTAAACTTAAGAGGAAGTCAGTGGGGAAGTTCACTTTCTTTTTTTTTTTAGGTGACTTAATTGGACACAGCAGCTTTACAGATTCCAGGCAGACAGAACAATTGTTACCTGGCTGGCAAGATTTTTACAGTATTTATTTTCCAGTTCAAATTCTTTTAAGACCTCTTCAGAGGCTGTATTTTCTCTCAGAGCCTTCTGGGTCTGTAGCCTCTGGTCTTCAACAGTCCCTTCTAACTCTTTAGTTGAAGCTTCATCCACAACTGTAACTTGATCAGTTTGGCAGCTGCAGTCATTACATTGAACTACAGTTCTTCTCACTTCTTCCAGCCTACTTTGCCCTTCTCTTTCTAATTTGGCAATGACTTGTTCTTTATTCTAAGAAAAAAAATATTTTTTTAAGAAAATCTCCCCAGTGTCTAAATAAACAGATTTCACTGGTGTTTAGCAAATGAAACACTGTTCACACCAATGATCCTCCTTGACGGAAGAACTAAACCATACACAGAGAAGAGAGAGTTTGGTGACTCATCAGAGCTTTCATCTATGGGATAGGATACACAAAGGATTTCTACATGATACCTGAGTGAAACAAGGAGAAAGCACAACTTTTCACTCAAGCATCAGGGTGCAAAACTCCAGCATATTACCAGCTGTGACATTCAGAGTATTCTGTTTGTTACTTTACGAGATCTAGGTTTTGGGTTTCTTTAAAAATATGAAACACGTATAATACCTAATGACTTCTTCAAAGGCTTTTAAAATGACAGATCCTTAACAGCCACTTCCAGTGGCAGAATAACAGCACATAGAGTTCTGTTTCTGAAAATCAACAGCAAAACAACAACAAAAAATTGAAATTGCCTGATCTGAGTGTCCCACCTCTTTTTCTTCCTTTTCCCAATGAACTTTGGCTAATGCAACTTCTTGAACCTGCTGGCTTTTTTCTTCCAGCCACTGCTTCTTTGCTGCTATCATAGACCTGATGTGTTCCTCTTCAAGCTCAGTCCTCAGAAGTTTAAGGGAGGCTTCTTTTTCTTCTAGTAACTGTCTCTTGAGCTAGACCAAAAAAAAAAAAATTAAATGTTCTCCAAGGCACAACTGCTCTGGTACAAAGCAATGAGAATGCATAAGACATGTGATTAACTCTCTAGAGTTAATCTTACTGATGACACCTAGACAAGAGATTCAATTCTCAAAAAAGATGTTTTAAGATATTATATCAGAGGTTATTATACATTATTGCTGTAAAGTAAGTTTTTGTATCAAGCATCTTTACCCTCCTCATACTCTGGGCTGAACTTCTTTACTGTACTTGCTTACCCAGACAGTTGATTTACTTCAGTCATGGCACACTGATACCTTCAGAAAAGCAAAGTTCTTAATCAAATCAGTGTGAATTCATCAGTACTTAAAAAAAAAACCCAATATTTTTTAGACCAGTATTATATAGGGAGAAGTAAACTCGTATCATCGTTCAGGGGTTTTTGAAAATGCCTTATGAATGTAAAAGCTCATACTGCTGACTAAGCATCCTTGGAAGTCAGAATTATGGAAGTTCACTACATGAAAACAAACAGCTATTGGAAAGAGTTACTTCTACAATATTTTAAAGCCTGGGACACAACACCAGCTTAATTTAAAAACCTGTAAGCCATATGTATGAATTTTCTGATACAGCTGCATCTCTTCCAAGTAGGTTCCACAAACATTAACATTACATGTTAATGTAATATTACATCTTGAAAACAGTGTGAAAGTATATGGTTTATAGGCATTTCCATTTGTACCTTCTCTTCCTTCAGCTGCTGCTCTTGCTGAAATTTCTGTCTTAAAGTAGTTTCCAAGCTGTCCTTCTCCCGACAAACTCCAATGTAACATTCTTTCACAGCAGTAATCTCTTTGTTCAGCTCCTCTATATTATCCCTTCAAAGGACAGACTAGTTATTATCAACTGGCCACACAGGACAGCAAGTCAGCTTTAAAAGAAGTGTAACTAGCAGTGAAGGTCAGACAGGAAACGTGAAAGGTTCAATAAAAATGGAAAAAAAGGTAAATCTTACTTTAACTGCGAGATTGTCTCTTCAGAAGTTTGAACAAGCTGCTGCTTTTCCACAGCAAACCTCTCCATCAGCTCTTTCTCAAAATGTGCTTTGGTGTCCTCATGATGTTGCTGGTAAGTTCTTTCACACCTATAATTTCAAGGAAGGAAAAATAAGCACCTGATTTCAACTACCTAGGTTCAACTTTTCTGGAAGAAAATAGCTTTCTAACACTGACCTCTTGTACCTGGCAGCTGGAACAAGATTATGTGTGCTGAGTGAAAATCCACAGATTTAACAAAGATGTTAATTGACTTACCTATCAATGGCTTCTTGCTTATCATGATCAAAATCCTGAACCATTTTTCTCATCTGACAACAGAGGTCTTGATTTAAGCTTTTCAGTTTTTCCTCATTTTCCTTCAGTTCTTCAATAGCTGAAGTATGTGCCTGGACAAACAAGGGTCAAGTGACATGGGGCTGTAAGAACCTTTAATCACAGATTTTTAGCACCGGGTGGGGGTTTTTGTAATTTTTTTTTTTCCTGTAGTGGGTAAGCAGCATCTCTGTCTTACCTCAACTTCCTGCAGTAAAGCTTCATTAGCCTTTTTGAGTCTCAGAACTTCGTTCTTTAGATTATCAGAAGCATCCTTCAAATTTGTGACAGGCTAAAAATAAATAAAATTAAGATGGTATCTTTCAAGATACAAATTATTTAGTAGTTAGTGCTTAAAAAAGTTACGAGCTGTCAAATAAAATTTTACTTAAAAAATACAAAACCCAGGAAATTATTGCACTGCAAGATCACAGTATCACTGCTATTTTAAGTGAATTCTTAAAACTCAGTCTCATGAAGCTTTGGAGAACCACACACTCAGTGCTGTGTTTGCAAGCTGAATGACAAGAGTTATCCAACAGAGAGCACACTTCTCACATACACTGTATTCCTATCCCACATCTAGGTCACCATGTACAGACACTGCGAGTCTGACCAGTCTCTAGAGGGAAGGCAATAAGGAGGTAAAGAGAGATGCAATATCAAGGAGATTCCTTGTTGATCAAATTAAACTGTGAAGGCCCTCTGGAGGAAATCTGTTAAGTTTGTATAATCTAATGATACTATCAGCCTTCTTAGAGAAATTACAAGGTCCTTTTGGCTAAAGAAAACCATCTTTTTTCAATGAAATTTACTTCTACCAAAAGCAGGGCAAACACTAAGCACTCTCAAGCATAAGTCATCGTTTTAGGACTCACTTAATAATGCATATGCTGCTCAGGTTCTGCTATTCAACTGCTTTCTTTTCAACTAAAGATACCAAAGCAGAGTTGCTATACATAAATTTTTGATCTATTCTCATAAGAAGTTTAAATGTTGGTTTTGTTCACCAAAAACCAGGAATACTTGACTTTTAAAGAAGTGTAAAACAACAAACCTCTGGATCTCTTGATGCTTTCTCTGCTTTCAACTGCTTGTATTCCTCTAGTGTCTCCTGGCAATCTTTAAGACTATTTTGTAGTTGAGTAATCTGGTTTCTCTTCATTTTATTACTGCTCAATAAACGTTCCAGCTCAGCTTTTAATTCTACAATAATTTCATCTTTAGAGAGTTCTTTATCCATGTCTCTGTTCTGTATTGCACTATCAGGAAAGACATAACCAGTTCAGTATTTAAAAGACAAAACACATTTATCTGAAAGGCAGTGGCAGAAAAGAGAACTAATGCCACCAGAAATACCAGGATATCCAAGGTGTAATAGCAAAAAGAATAAGACATGAGTATCAAAGACATGAATATCAAACTTTTTCATCAAGTTGCAAATAATTTACAGAGATCTTGTTAGCTCAGCTATTTCCCCCCCCAAAAAAAAAAATCATTCTCACACGATGTGAAGAGTTATGAAACAACTCAACTGGTTGATGTAAAAGACAGATATAGCTTTAAGCAACTATGTAGAGTCTGAGCAAAAAAGTATCCATGAATATAATATCTACAATTACAGGCATGGCAATATAGTCCTTATAAAATCTGAAAACTTATTAAATAGCAATTATGCAACCAATTAATGGTACTAGTACAGTTTTTCTGTTTCTCAGATTACCTGGCAATACAACCTGTATTTCAAATATCTACCAAAAAAACCTATGTGTTGATTGAGTAGTACCCTCTTTTTACATATAACTTACATAATTTCTTGAGGATTTAAAATTTTTCTTTCAACAAGAATCACTCAATACCTGCAGAATCTTGGCTTCTTCCCTGTGATTTTTTTAATTCCCAGTTCTACATAGGAATCACCCAAGCTCATATGTCGCTCTCCACCTGCATCATTCAAAAACACTCCAAGCCTGGCAGCAGATTCATACAAAGCTATTTCTTCTTTCAGTTCCATTAATTCTTCCTGAAAGGAAGAGACAGAAAAAAAAAATTACACTGACCAGAGAGATTCCAAGCCCAACGTATCAGGCCCATGATAACTCCTCCAAAGAAAACAAATACATGGAGGTCCTCTTTGTAAACATAGTTATATTTAGCTGTACTTGGTTGACTTGTCTAGCATTAACTCACTTATACTTTCATTTCTGATACCTCTAGCAAAGCATAGGTTAAAACTATAAATTCATTAAAACATACAAGAAATATTCCCTATTGTTCTTGTTATAGTCCATCTATGAAGCATTATTTCCCTTGCTCTTCTGCATTCCTGCTGTCCTTGTATAGCAAAATGGATGACAACAGAAAAGTACATACCTGGAGAAACAGCTATTACTCTAGTAGTTAGTTGGCTTCATAGTTTCCAAAATAATTGATTTAAATCAAATATATTAACTGAATTGGAAATACAGACTTTCACTCATGCTTTACAGAGGACTTTCTAGCATTCCCTTTTGCTGGCAGAAGATAAATTTCAGAACATGGTATCTCTTTATTAAGATATAAGACTCCCAGCACACTAAATTTACATATTTTTTTTTCCCCAAAAGCCTGTTGGACAGAAGTATGAGCTCAGATTTATGCCAATACAATTGACCAACTGTGTTTTAATTGGTGGGGAATGAGGAAGACCAACATGCAACACTGGGAGAGGAAGTAGTCAAAGATGATGTACTTGTTTCGACCAAAATGTTAGTGTTCAATCACCAAGCTCTTAGTTATAATGCCCCCCCCATCAAATGAAAATATTTCATTCAAACATAAATTATTTAATAAAATTAACCTGCAAAGCCTTGTTCATGTTGTTGCTTATTATTTGTGCAGACTGAGCTTGCTGCAATTGAAACCGTAACTGATTTGTCTCCTGCACTGAACCTATTGTAGGAAAGAAAAGGGAGAAAAAGAGCAAGTCATAAATATGCAAGAAAGTCTATGCAATCTGAAGAAAGATCTCTGTTAAAAATAGCAATGTTGATTCTGGCAATAGACATTACTGTTTCTATTTCCTTGAGCTCACTAACAACTACTGAATACATTACTATCAAAAGACTTCAATGTGTGAAAGTAGGCAAAAGTCAAACAAAAAAATTGCAAAATGTTTCACAATCTATTTCTATGATACAGGCTTCCAAGAATCAGCCTCCAGCTCCCAAAACAATTCTTCTCACTAAGGCTTCAGTTTAGAATGACAATTCAAGTCAAGCACCTTAATACAAAATTAAGTAACTTGCATCCAAACCCTGTTTAGTATGAGACAAGGTTTACATATATGCAGAACAAAATACATATGAAACCACTTTAACCACTGTTGTTAGGGGTTTGGAGATTGTGTTTATTTCTATTTGTTTTTTGCATCTTAGTCTAGACTTAACTTTAAGTCTGACTAATCCATTGCACGGGAAACAGTCTAGAACACAGTTACTTCGATGTTGATTCCCCTCGCATTGAAACATCAATAAGCAGTTTAACATTTAGAAACACTGAAGACACTTCTGCAGGGAAAGGTAATGGTTTGAGTAAAAGCCTGACCTGTTTGCAGTAAATTTGCACACTGCTTTTGGCTTTCTTCTAGGCTTCTTGTCAGTCGATTTATTATTTCAGTTTTTTCACATTTGGTTTCTTCCAGCAATTTTTCAAGCTGCTTAACATGTTCTCCCAGATTTTTACAAACCTCTTTCTAGGAAGAGAGTATTTTTACTCATTTTACAAACACTTAACCATCTAGAATAGTTTCAGATACAGAAAAAGTCAATATATACAGGATAAAGGAGAAAAATAATCAATCTGATACCTAAAGGGGTAAAGGACAGTTAAATCAAATCACAGATCAAACACTATCCTTGGCTGACAAGTGATCTCTTACAGTATCAAAGTTCAGTTTTCACTGGGAAGCAGTAAATGTACTCATATATAACACACATGGATGAGAATCATGTCATATTTCCTAGAGTAGTTACTTTTGAGCACATCAGATTATCTCCTGTAATTAATCACATACACTTAGCCTAGTGAAGAAAAAAATAAATAAATAAATAAAGCCTTCAAATTATATCAAGCCAAAGCTTAAGTCCGTTTATTTTAACTGAGCTTAAGTGAAGCTAGCAAGTATCAATACCCTGCAAAAGAGGAACTTTGGTTTCTTTTTCACAGGATATACAAAGTAGACATTTACATGGCATTAATTATGTACCTACACAGACCTGGGAGGCACAATGCCTTGTATTTACACCTTTTGACTTTTCTAGCTTCTCTCAAAAAAACAGATCTCCCTCTTTAAATACCCTACCCCAAACATGCTACCATATACTTCACAGTAGAGACAAAGTTGTATAAGCTTCGTTGTGGTACTAACAGACAAAAATTCAGCTGTGCATTTTGTTTAGAAGCAAGTACCACTTACCTTTCCAAGTATACAATCCATCTATTTCTATATGTTGAGACAAAAATTACAGAAATTTAATTTTGTTTTCTTTATGTAAAACAAGAGGAAAATTTATTAAGACCTGCCTGGAATACATTGCTTGAATATTTCTAATAGTGGAATGGATTCTTCTGACATATCAAGTAGAATAATTTCAGTAAACTCTACAACCATGTGACACAATCTATGTCAAACTCCATCTTAGAGACAGCCTTTTAGCCTGCCTCAACTTTCAAATCCTTAGTTCTAAAATAAAGTCACTGTTGAGTGGTTAGTCATCCTTCGGCATTTTGAGACCAAATCGTGGCAACAGACTGTTCAATAAAAAGTTGTTCTTGTTTTTCTCTTGCAAGAATATCACATTATTTCTTAATTAGTCCTTTTCTTTCCCAGAGTTATTTGCACAACTCCTTCAAAAAAGACTGTGCAGAGAAGGAATGATCAGGAGAGCAACTAAGACAATTTCTTCCTCCTCTGCATCTGCTGTGTACAAACTCACAATTTGAACTTACAACTGCCTGGAGATATTTATGAAAACATCACTAGGCCTCATAATGCTAAGACTTTCCATTTCCTTAGCAGCTTCCAGGAGGAGTTATTAAAACTGTAGGTCAACAAATGCAATTTGGGAAACACAGTACAGTACTCAGCATCCTAAAATAATTTCTCACCTGCTCTCGGAGTGCAGATTGTGTAGTGTCAAGCTTCTGCTCTAATGACAATACTTGCTGTTCATACTTCTGCTTGAGTGCAGAAATAATGGCCTCATGTTGTTCTCTGGCTCGCTGGAGGGCATCTGATCGCTGAAGTTCTAACAGCTGCTTTTGCATGCTTTCCATGGCCACCTCTGCCACTTTGGATTGCTTCAGTATCTGTAGGAACAGCATTACAGTAGTTCCTAGTTACATACATTTCACTGTTGCTCCAATATTCTGTATATCAGTTCAATTTTTTATGTGCAAGAGTTGCCACGAGTCCTCAGATAATGTCTGTGTTTTCACACACAGTATTTTCAAACAATAAATCCTATCCATCCATCATGTATTTAGCTTTTGCAATGATCATGACTAGCATTTCAAGAGCCTAGCACTTCTGTTTAATGCAAATGCACCACATATTTAACAGTAGAGGTCTACCACAGTAAACAGTCTAAAAATACAGTACCTGCTCCTCATTGGTAGTAAGAGTCTGAATTTGAGTTTCAAGGGCTTTGATTTGACCTTCAAGATGCATTTCCCGTTCCTTTCCATTCTGATAGAGTTTCTGAGACTCATGGAGACTAAGAGCCAAACCATCCTTTTCATCTGAAGAAAGAGACATAATTGTGTGAGAACCATGGTCAGCCACCCAAGGACTTAATGCAACACTACTGTTCAGTACCTGCTCTACAGAACCATTCATTCTGTCTCATACTGTGGACAACAACAGAAGACTGAACAAAACCAATCAATCTCCATCCAGCAACCACTGTCTCCCCCTGGCAGCAGGGAGCACTCCAACACACTGTTTCCAGTAGGGTCCTGAAGGTACAAGCTCTATCCTGGCAGCAGGAGGACCTCACAACCTCCTTTAAAGGGAGAGTCCTCTGGAGGAACAGCAAAGACACAGCCAAACGGTCAACAGTTTGAACTTTACTCTCTTCTTTGCTTCTTTTGCATTCTAAAAACTAGTCTTAATTCTCAAAGTTTCCTATTTTTATCTGTTCCTGTAAGAAATGGGAAACTAAGATAATCAGTCTCCACCAGAGATTTTGTAGTCTTTGAAAGAGATTTTATTTACATACAGTCTATGAAACGGCCCATTAAACGAGACAGCACAAAAAAAAATTTCATAGATGTCCACTTCTCCTATTGGGGCCTGGATGTTTTGATGTTGACTTTATGTTTTTTTTTTCCCTGACTTTCAAAAGATTACTTTGGCAAACTTCACACTTTTCTGTACATTTGTGATGCCCAACACCTGGGGACTCTGGAAATCAACAGTGGTTTTGAAAATACAGTACAAGTTAAGACAGTTATGGAGTCAGGCAGCAATCCAGAGATTTTTACTTAGAACAATGTTTGAGAGAAGAGGGTTAGGCACATATAGTCCCAAATCAAGTTTGTAAGTATGATAAATACCTTCAAAGACACTTTCTAAATCAATCCCAGAATTAAAAAGCCGCTAGATAATAATAAATTCTAAGAATTGGCACAAAACATTTTACCTTTGACCATTGAAAGCTGATGATTCAAATACCTAATCTGCTGTGCACTCTTTTCTAGCTTTTCATTAAGTTCTTCCAGTTGTCTTTCCCTTGCTTTATTTAGAACTTGAAGTTGAAGGATCTGCATATTTTCTGAAGAATCTGCCAAATTTCAAGCAGCATGCAGACAGGTCAGCACAGATACCAAGAAAGTCATTGCTGTAATTCCTGCTCCAAAATGTTATTTTTATAGTGCTAAGTTCATTGCTGGTGCACAAAATCTTTTTTTAATCCAAATTCCATTTGCATCACACAAATTGCTCTGGCAGCAATGGCTGAAGGATTGTGCAAACTATAATTCCAACCAAAAGCAAGACCAGATAAAAATTTACACGCTGTGAACTCACAGACTTGTTGTCACTACAAATCTACAACATGTCTGACAAAGTAGTTCTGTCATTTGAAGTGTACCTAACAGAAAAGCCCAATGTGGCATCACTCAGACTACACTACCTAAGGTACAGTGAGTCATTATTTTCCAATATTATGGAAGGAGACAAAGCATCAACAAGGTTTGACATTAAGCCATCACAAATCATTTTTCAGTTTCATCACTCAAAACTATATTTTTGATGCCCAAAACTCATACACCCTGAGCAAAAAGAGGTAATTTCTAGACAGAAAAGATTATATACTTCAACATACTTTTAGTTGTCCTCTCACTGAAAAACTATTGAAATCAGCTTGTTTTCTATCACTGATTTCCAGTGAACTTTTTACACAAGTTTATTTCAAGTCTAAGCACCAAAAACTTACTTTCATCATTGACCAAGAATTCATGTTGCAGATCTTCAAACACTTCATTTCTTCTATTTCCTTCTTGGATTCCTGGAATATTTTGATGAATGCCATTTTGGTATGGTTTATAAGTCACTTTGTAAGATTCTGGTGATTGGCCATTGACAAGATCAGATGCAACAAACTGCTGTTGTGACAATATACACATAAGAGGAAATAAAACCACAACTGTAGTCTCACGCAGTGAAAATATTTTTTCATTTTACAGGTTAACATTAAGAAGAGTTATAGTAGCTGTTCATTTTCAGGCTCCAATCCAGCACACCATGATAGAATTTTCCATTAAAGCTTCCACCTTAGAAAAGTAGTAAAGTGTTAACTTAAATAGAGTAAGCACACACTTAAGTGAACCACATTCATTCTACCTCATGGAATTCTATCAAGTAATCAAGAGAAAGAAAAAGAATCATAACATGAACATATGAAAATTCAGCTATTAATGTCTCATTTATAATAGGCTACAGAAGCCTCCCATCACTGTTTGAACTGATCGTAAGAGAATGAAGGCATTTGGAAATATTACTACTAGTACCTAACAACCTGTGAAAATTTTCCAAGAGACAGAAAAATGTATCCACTTCTAAAATACCTTAAGATGTTCCTTTGGATCATCTGAAAAATTTATTATTTTAATTTGCTGGTTGTTAAATTCTGGTTTATGGCCATTTGAATAAGGCCTGAAGTTTTCAGGAAGATGATACACATTGTTCTCTTGGTAGCAACTTGGAGAGTTAAACCCATCTCTACCAAGATACAGATGATCTGGATCATCTTGGCCATCCTGGCCACAGCAATCTTCTTTAACATCATATAAATGTTTCTTCTCTTTATCATTATGTAGGCCATTCCAATTCTTCCCATGTTTTTCAACGTGATCAGTTTGCTGGTCACACAAGAATTGTTCAGGGTGCAGATTTTGTCCTTGTTCATAGCCCTATGAATGGATATGAGGTTTAGAATTGCTCCATCAAAACTCAGATTTCACCCCACCCTCCTTTTTCTGAGGATACCAGCCCTCAAGTCAGACATACTTCAAATGAATACCAAAACACATCACCTACAGGTATTTCTGTAATGAATTTAAGCAATATTTAAATGTTATGTTATTATGAACAAGTAGTAATTACATCCCTGCTCATACAGGCTTACATTTGGAGGATCACTGATCAATGGATGATCTTTCCACCTTCCATCAAGTTTCCCAGGCTCATGTGACCTAGAGAGACACAAGCACCTTAACTATGTGCTAATGACTTCAGGGAAAAAATAAACCAACTTTTCTTAAATTAAGGCACATCTAGTGCACTACAGCTCCCCTTTCACTTGGATTGCTTTTACACACCTCATCAACTGAGACTTTGACTATACTTGAAAGCACAACATAAATAATAAAAAAGATGGTGCCATATGCCTTACTGCTCCTCAGTCTCCTGAATGCTACAGTCTGAGAAACTGGAGAGTTGGTCTCCACTGTCCTCCAGCATATCATGGGGAAGGTCTGTCAACAATTGTTGCAACTGAAATAGAACAAGCAACATTCATTATATGCTCTTACGGAAAATGAATACAAGTTCAGCCCAAAAACATTGGCAAAGTAGGCCACTTGGACAAAACCCTGGTTTTCTTTCTCCAAAGAAGAATTTACAACACTGGAACTCACAGAGAGACACATACTACAGAATGCTTACTAAAGTACCAACCAAAGCATTTTTCTGCCAATCTCTTGTTAAGAAAAGAGCTGCACCAGGAAGAGGTAATGAAAATGCCATCTAGTAGACATGTCCTAGGACAGCCTAATTTCAAAGAATCATCCACAAACTGATCATGCTAGGATTTCTCCTCTCTAAATTCCAGGCTAGAGAGGCAGTGGACATTCAAAACATGCTCTGAGAAGTCTGGATGGGAATCCAGATAAGAACTTGCCAGTCAGTATCCCTACATTAAAGAAGTCATCATTGCAATGGTGAGTGCACTGCTCTGGACCAAGCAACAAGACACAAACAGAGAAAAACACCACAACTAAAACACACCTGAATTTTACTTCTTACGCTTTTCAAGAGCGGCACAGTCTGCACCCTCTTCTGCTCTTACTAAACTATAAATCTTTTTCTTTCTTTTTAAGCACTTAAAATATAGGAAGAAACTAAATTCACAAGCCTTCAAATTAAACTACTTAATTCTTTTTCACCTCTTGCTCTCTTGCATAATCTTCTTGGTCATAGTCTTCATCTTCATGTTGAGTTTGTAGAGCTCCACTATCAAAGTCAAGGGACATTGTTTCCTAATATTGATTTTGCGTATCCAGCAAAACCTACCACAGAACAGGAAAACATCACACATGAGTAAAACACCACCCTCATCACCGGAATTACTTGGCACGAAAATATAATTCTTTGAACAGTCAGCGTACATTACTTGTTTCTTGAGCGTCTCATGTTTCTCATGCCTACTCACTTCCAAGAAATTATAATTTAAAACAAGTATTTGGATTTTTCATAAACTGACATTATATAACTTCTGAAGTTCACATACAACCAGACATTATTTTCTGCAAGTTCTAATGCTGTACAGTATACATTTAAGGTGATACATGCTGATAGTCATGTCCACTTTCACATCTTGCTTCACAGCCTTCTAGAGAATAACTACTTTTTGTACTAAAAACAGCATACTGTTTCTTGTGCATTTAGATAACAGCTCCAAAAGGAGAAATAGGAAAGGTATCACAGAAATCTGAAAAGCATCACAACAATTCCAGATTTCACTGGTTAAGGAGGACAGTTCTAACTCCTAAAGGCTTGCCTACACTGAGCAGTGTGTTCATAGAAAGCCACCGTGTGTAAGTGCTGGTCCCCGTCTGGGCACAAGATAAGTTACTCTCTGTTGACGAGGCACCTGCTTGGGCACACAGGTGTAGCACATACTGAAGTCTTCGCTTGATATAATGTAACATTACAAGAGCATTATTTCCAAGTAAAAAGTCACTTCACCACGCTTAAAGGACCTTCTTGCCCGCTGCTGTTCAAGGAAACTCTCCCACAGAGCTGTCGGGAGGTCTCACACGCAGCCCCTGTCTCCGGGCACCCCGCTGTAATCCCCGTGACCGGTCTCACACGAGGCTCCGAGCACCCCCATCCCCCGCACCGGCCCTGTTCCCTTGCCTTTGGGCCCTCCCCAGCCCCGGGAGCGAAGGCAGGCGGAGGAGAGCGCACAGCCGCCAGAGCCGCGACCAGACCCGGAGAGCCGGACCTGGACGGGCCGGGGGCAGCTCCAGGGGCGCGAGACGAGCTCGGCCACCGCCACCTCAGCCCACTCAGACGGCGGCGATGCTGCCGATACTCAACGCACCTCCCGCGGGTCCTGCAGGGCCGGAGAGAGCGGCAAAGCGCGGCCCAAAGAGCGAAACCCACCTGAGCCGCCGAGACCACCCACCCGCCACAGCTACGGCTGGGGGGGGGGAACCCACGACTCTCCCGCATCACACCCGGCCCACACTCCCCGCGCTGATTGACAGCCCCGAGCACCAACCAGCGGCCAGAACCGCCCTGAGCCGCGCTGATTGAGAGCTCCGAGCACCAACCGGCGGCCAGAGCCCGCCCAGCCGCGCGGGAGGGCAGGTCCGCCCGCTGATTGTTTGAAAGCAGGCGCGCATGGCCGCGGGAACGCGCCTGGCGAGCTGATTGGCCAAGCACGCGACCAGTGGCAGTGCGAGTTTCGAGGGGGGGGCGGGGACTCCGCGGGCGGGCAGCGGCGCCATCTCGCAGCGGGACGTGGCGGTCGCCTGGCAACGTGCGGCCGTGGAGTGACGTCACGTGCCCACGAGCTGCGCCTCACGACAGTGTCACGACAGTGTCACGACAGCGCCGAGGGATGCGCGGTCACCTTTCCTGTGCGAGCACTTTTCCCCAGGCAGCCGTCGCTTGGGTGCTCCAGAATCCCCTCTGCTTCGGGCGCTCGTTCTCTTTGGAAGATTGAAACCTCCTCGGAAGGAGCAGAAGAATTGCGCAGAGTCGCGGCCGGAAGCAGTTCTGACCAAGAGCTGGTTCCGTTTGTAACGGCCCCGCCTCAGCCCGCACAGCGGGAAAGGACCCCGGGCCACAGAGGTTTGGGTCATTTGTTAGAGGATTTTTATTGATGGGAGCAAACAGTTCGTGTGTTTCAGTGACATTTATAGAAGTTTGAAAAGGAACGAACATGCTATGTCTAGTAAATGTGACACTATAGGCGAAATCAGCCATTTTTCCCCAGAGGATTCTAGTAACTGTTCGAACAGAAATGAACTAATTCTCATCATTTTCACAGGCATTAAATGGCTCAAACAAGAACAAAAAAGGGCTTAAATGAGTCTGACAATTCATATTGATTTTCTCAAGAACAATATTTTGGAGACTTTCCAAAATTCAGACAACTATTTTTCTTTTTAGCATGATTATTTCTAAAACTTCCACAAAGAAGCTGACAGTGTACTTTACATAATACAGCTGGGCCACAGAGCAGCATTAATAGCTTTAGAGAAGGCACATAAATGCTAGAAACCAAAAACTGAGAATGAATGTAGTTTATTCTCGGAAAATGCATGGATGTGTTGTGTTTTTTTTCTGTAATTAGTTGGATTATCTGCTTTCTCTCACATCAGAAGATTTTGATACAGTTCTTTATTGCACTAGCACCCAGCTGTCTCCCTTTCCTTCCTTTTTACTTCACAGCTCTGCTTCAGACACTGAAAAAAATATGCAGGAGCATCAGAACAAAGATTCAGGTCTTTTAAACTTTTTACATTAGTGGTATTCAAAGAGAGTGATTCAGACTGCATTATACTGTGATCCAAACATCACACACTGGCTCTGGTTGTTCTTATGTGAAAGTGAAAACTGATGAAGTGAAAAAAGTCCCCGAGTCAGATTCTTGACTCGCAAATTCACAAAACTTTGATCTCATACTATCATAGCTCCAAATGCTATTATTTAAGTCCTGAGTAACTATGATTTATACTAAAAATAGAGGTGGAGTTCTGTACACTTTCTTTCTATAACCTGTCATAAAACTCAGCTTTGATGCAAAAATCAAAACAGCCGGTCTTTCTCTCCACTTGACATGCCACAGAAGTAGCTGGGTTTGCTTCATTGCTTGCTCCATAGCTGTATCAAGCACATTCTGAAGTTTAACAAGATGAGAGAATAGAAAGGATATTATGCAGAGTGTTGATACCCCAGTCATTTCTTGCCAGCTGTCCTTGTCGTGGCACGAAGCTCCAGCATGAATTCTTGCTGGAGGCTTTCACAGGTGAGCACCTTGCATAGGATAGAATGGAAGGCTCAAGGTATCAAAAATGCCAGACTGTTAGCAAGGAAATCAACTACTAATGTTTTAAAGCTTCTTGCTGCTTCAGTATATGTAATTGAGTCGTTTAATCATATTATTATCAAAGAATGAAATGTATTTGTATGGCTATTAGCTGAGGGTAAAAATAAAGATGTTTTCTAGTAGGCTCTAAGTGTGGCTCCTTGCATTATATTTTCCCCTCCAAGGAAGCTTGTCTTCCATAATTTTTTAAGACCTCTCCTCTTGTCTTCTAGAGAAAAGAGCTCCTACTACAGTGTCCCATTTACCATGAACACTGGCAAACAAACAATGTCATTTTTTTACAGTCAAAATTTCCAGCAACTGCTGAACTCTACAACAATTATCTGCCTTAGGAACTGAGCCAGTGGGCTGGGAGACAGAGACAATTATGTTTGTTCATGCCAGAGGACATTGCTTGTCTTAAAGGCACAATTTCCCTCAGGCCATCACCTGGACTACCAGTTCATTCCCCAAATCTCCCCTGCTTTTCTTCAGTCACTTATTAAATCACTGTTTCTTCAACAGGAAATAAATCACTGTTCACTCTGAATACAGGATTGTTCATGTTTAGAGTATTTATTGTGGCAAAACAATCAATAGATTTCTTTTAAAAGATATTTCCATGTTTAGGAACAAATGGACATGAAGAGGGGAAAACTTGTTTTCTTGTTTTGGAAAGAACACTGAATAAGGACACATGCAAAGTTCAAACATCTTTTAAATAGTTTTCTCCCAAAATGTATCATTAGTTTTGTTCAGTTTTTCTAGTTTGTAAACAACTATGTAATCAATGAAAATATATTTAGCCTACCTTTAAAAAGATGTTTCCAGTATTAATTGATAATAATAGTAAAATCATATGCAAGACAAAAATATTAAGATCTAGCATGCTTGTCCCTTAACAAGTTCTATTCCAAAATTATATTACATATATTAATATCAACTTTGTAAATGTTCATAATCTCAAATATTTGAGTAGTCAGCAACAAAAAGATTTAGAAACTGGACAACCTTTCTGTATTGTGAATGCCATTCCTTTCAAAGGCTACTTGCTAGTAAAGTGCTGTTACAAGCAAACTGAAATTGTTACTGTCTATCGAAAGAAGATTACATTTTAGTAATATTCAAATTGTATTTGTTTTTGGCAAATAGTTAAAAGCTTAGACATGTTTGTTTAACCACACAAAACTAATTCAGTATAAATAATATTGGTTTCAATAATCCTATGCTAAAAGGCACATACTAATGTTCCAGCAGTTCTTTCAAGTGAGCTTTTGTATGTAGTTTTAATTGTGCTTTTAAATAGTTACTGATTCAGTATGACCTTGAAAGTTATATTTGTGCATGTCTAAAATACCTTCTCACAAAAGAATCTCACACTCTGAAGGTGTATTTTTTTAAGATTAAGATTATATGTATCTATATAACTATGCTTGTTGATCTCTATAGATCTACATAGATATACACATATACATATATTCATACATACACACAAAAGGGTTTTTTCTGGAACAGCAGCAGGAAGTGCAGTCTATACTTTTTTGACTTGTCTTTATCATAGAAAGTTCAGGTATTAATTGTCTCGGGATGTGTGAGATCCAAGGGATTATTTGTGATACTGCATGTGTCCCACATTACTCTCTTTCCTTACAGGCTGCTTCAAGCTCACTTCACTTCCAGAAGAGATGATTGGCAAATTATTTTCCATGTGATACTGAATAAGATGACCCACACTATCAAATATATGGTCTTTGGTTCTCACCTAGTGGAAGAAGCAAAATAATGTATTTAAGGTTAGATTGTGCTTATAACAGGTTGGACATGAGCCTAACACACTAAAATCAAAAGGCACTTAAGGCACTGAACGCACTCGAGCAGAATCATTGACAGCAATTCAGACCTATCCTTTGTCCTGCCATTAGCCCACATGAAAAGTAGCAGGCAAGTAGAGAGACTATGTGTCAAACTGGGCTGATTCTGCACAGGGGAATGAAATAACCTTTTCTCTTACTCCACAGAAGAGATACATATTTTTCCCTAAATCCCATTGAGGATTACTTTTCTGATTTACTCTCTCCTCAGGAATGCCACTTAAGACTGCTCTTCTAACCCTGAGCAGAAGAAAGTAGAACTGAAGTGACAACAAAAGTTTTCTGTATCCAGAAATTCATAATTAAGGGTAGGGTTATTTTTTTCTAGCACTAACAGTTCAAAAGGATGTGTTAAGGGTATACACTAATTATCAGCACCTGGACTAGCAGTATTTAAGTTCTTCACTGCTACCTCCATGGTACTTCAGAGTTTTAAGTTTTTAAACTTTCAAAACTACTGCAGCCACTGGCTATATTTAAATTAACCTGGATGGAATCAAATCAGTTCCACTTCATGGAATGCACCCATGCATTTTGATTGAAATATCTGAGCAGCACTGAAGTTTCATTATATGAAATATTCATACCTTGCCCTCAGGATCCACCAGGAGTAGATGCTTTGCCTGCCCTCCCTGAAGTCCACTGAGGACGTACTGACCAGGTGACGTTGTGCTCTCTCGTACCAGAAAATCTCCATCGTTGACTAAGAGGCTCTCTGCTGCTTTCCTGTTCAATTTGCCATGGTAACAATCTTCATTCTTTAGCTGTTGCTTTATTTGTGGCAGAATACAGAGACCAGCTGTGTTGCTTGTGGCACTCTGCTGAACAAGTTCCGGTAACTCTAAAATGAAATGAAAGGGAATGTATTGGACACCTCACCTAAAACTTAATCCTAAAAGGATGCAAGCCAATATTTTTAATAGCTTTTTTAAAATTCAGACAATTCAGTCTTGAAGCTGTGATCAAACCAACCTTGGTTTTCTCTATTCCTACAGACTGTAGGAATATTCACACATGAATGCTCACAACCCTCCAGTGCATTAGGCAAAATTATCACACTACCTCTTCCCCTACCTTAGATGGGAAAGCCTTTGGTCACTAGGCTACAGGGATTAGAAACAGGAGTTTTTCTGATGCTCTACTGATTTGGGGTTGTATTTCTTTGTATGAAAAAGTCAAATGTTCCCTGTAAAAACAAGACTTTTGTTGACTTTTTAGCTATTTTTTTCCTTAAGATCTTGTTTTTTCTTCTTCCTTAAGAAGCTCTGAAGAGATTGTCACAGATCATTGGGAGAGTCATGTTGAGTGGCTCCAGCTATGTGCAGGAATGTAGGACAACATAGCCAAAGTAGCCAGAAGGGAAGGATTACAGCATGATGCATTTGCTGTTAAAAAACGAACAATTACCAAATGTACTAAAAAAACTGGGCGGTTTGGGATATGGCCAGTCAGACTGCAAATGATTCACAGGCAGGATTCTTCTAAGGAAAATAAGAGGATACCACTTTTTCAATGGAATTGTGCAACCTAAGCCTCTTCAGGATACAAGCAGTTCCTTTTAGAGCATGATACAGTCCCAAGCTGGAAATGTCTGAATGGTCACAGATTTATTGTGTTTCCTTTATTGTCCAGTCCTTTTTCCACTTTCTTGTGTGGAGCCAACTCTGACAGAGAAAATGTTCAGTGGGAAACCATAAAAGGCAAAGCTAATAGAGTATATTCAATAATGAGGACAATCAGTAGCAACTATATAATCATTTAATGGATATCCACCACTTTGAGTCCATAAATCAAGTTTTGACATACATTTAACTGATACCACAGATCAAACGGTTTGATTTAGAAATTACTGGATGAGAGTCAATGGTCTCATTGACTTTTGGAAGAACTGAGAAAAGACAGTCACAATAATCCCACTTTAATCTCACTTGCTGCTGCCTGTGAAGCAAAAGCATCTGAGGTCATTTCCATCTTAGATGGGTTAAGACCTTGAACATACAGGAGAACCCTCTTCCTTGAGGCAATGTGCAGTCCCAAGCTCGTATCATCCTAAAGACTTGTTTTTTAATACCTGTGGCAGTTGTCAATCAACTACAGAAGATGAAAGGTTACTCTGCTTGTTTACCATCACTACTTTTGCTCTTTAATCCCCTTTCTCTTTAATCTAACAAGGAAGAAGAATAACCGGGATAGATTTCTTCCCCCCACCTTTCTATAGTTCTTATGGAAAACCCAAATCTTTCTCCATGCAGAGAGAGAAGCCCCCTCCTTCCAATGCTTAGACAGGTATGACATCACAATGGGAACCTACTGGCCTGGCGCAGAGGGCTCCCAGGGATCTGTGCTGCTGCTGGGCCTCGGGCTGCACAGGCTGCAGACTGCAGGGACTGGGTGTTGATGTAACATGGATCGTCAAAGAGATCTGCTTTGTAGGCAGGTTTCAATGAGGTTCTCTCTTTTATTGTCTTCTGTGATCTCTCATCACAATTACCTGCAATTAGTATACAGTATGCACAGATGTCTTTTTTTTTTTATCTCAGCTTAGGTAACTGTAAAAGCTGAAATAGGAATGATGTTCTTTATAGCTCACTAAAGTAATACAGAAGGAAAAGACAAATGCAAATGTACTTATTTTTCCATATGTCTAGAAGGCACGAGGTCCAAAATTAATTACAATGAAGTTTTCAGAAATGTTCCGCACTGGTTTAGTTCTGCTTCAATCAATGTCAGCAGTGACCCCCTCCTCCCCCCACAGACTAGAAAGAAATTAATACATATGGCTTTACCGAAACACAAACCATGTATGTTATTTGTTACAAAACCCTTTCCTTCCCCTCTGCACCACAAAAGAAGCTTGTGGGAAGCTGAGCAATACTCTCTTGCTATTCTGGTGGAGAAGGGAGAGATGGAGGAGATTGGTGCTTTGAGGCTCAGCATGGAGAGCCAAAGCCACATCTGTCAGGTTAGAAAGCAAGCCTAG
Organism: Cinclus cinclus; assembly: GCF_963662255.1. Lineage (NCBI taxonomy): Eukaryota > Metazoa > Chordata > Aves > Passeriformes > Cinclidae > Cinclus > Cinclus cinclus. The sequence continues at coordinate 11,363,350 of NC_085058.1, forward strand.
GAACAGGCTAAGAGAATATCCCCTGCAGGGTATGAAAATAATAGCACTTCAGCTAGCCAAATAGCAGGCATATTTTTGCTCTTCAGCAAACGTTTTATTCATAGATCTATTCATTCATTCTTTCATTTGTTCACCCTCTCTTTGTAGAAACCATTTGATTCTCCTTTCCTTGAGTTGGAAATAACATGAGAAATTGAAGTATCCCCTGCAAACTGTGTAATGGATCACTTCAGAGCCGTGCAGGTGGGAATTCAGTAAGCACCTCATTGTGCAGTGAAAGAGAGGAGCTGGGGAAATATGTTCAGGGCATCAGCTGTAGCAAAGGAAGTCCAGAAATGGATGGAGGCTGATGGTCTCCTGGGGTCCCTTAGAGCACATTTTGCTAAAGGCAAATGGATCCTGGGCACAAAGCTACCTAAGGCAGGGGAAGGGCACAGTCACACTGAGAAGCCAGGGATACTGGAACCAAGGGGCCAGGCTCTGTTGGAACAACCCAGTGCTGATACTTTGGATCTCATTGAGCTTTTGTAAGAGAAGGGGTATATTCAGAGACTGGTAAGTAATGAAGTGTCTTCCTTTTGCAAATGGTATGAAGAAAAGGAATAAAACAACAAAGAGTATGAAAGAGAATAAAAAAAAACAAAGAGCTACTGTACAGTATCATGAGAAGTAAAATGAGTAAGTCTGCCAGCAGACATGAAGACAGATTGGTGGCCTTTAGAAAAGCTGTAAGGCTTTTTTGTCTGCCCTTCATCTAGGGAACTAAAAATGACCCAGTAAGTAGAACACTTTTCACCATTGTATTGAAAGCCAAGGGGCACTTCTTTCAGGCAGCCTGCCCTGGCTAATTCTGCATACGCTTGAGAAGGAAAGCAGTACATACCCACAGTTTTGTTTTCTTCTGGACAATTTTCATATATATTGATGAAGTCTGGGCTGCCTGTCTGTAGAAAAATTTTTAAATCAGTCACATAAACTAGTCCCCGAGAAAAACCTCAAGTAACTTCAAAACATCCATGCATTAGTTAATAGACATACAGGTAATTAAACATGTTCTTCACCAAAAAAATTCCCATCTCCTCAAATAATATTTCCCACTGATACTCTTCTTTCTTCAGATATCACATCTTGACTCCAACCTCATATAACTGCCCAGTTGTGTATCTAATGTTTAGTATATATACAGCATAACTCCTAGGTCAGAAAGCTCAGATTTTCTAATAAATGTTCCTCATCATAAAATCAACTACAGCTATCATGGTTTGAAAGTGAAATGGTTATTAAATTGTCTCAGCAGCACTGAAAGAGAAAGGAAAACCAAAAAGTAACAACCCATGGGCATTTGCATTTACATGCAGGGTAATTCCTTGCAACAACACTGGTGAGCACCAGGTGCAAACTCTGGATACAGTAAAACATTTTTAGAATTAGAGAACTGTAGGGGAGGTGGGGACCTGATATGCAGTGTATGGTTCAATGTTAGCAAAAAATGGATGGAGCAATAACACAGGAACACACAGCAGCCCAGAAGTAGTTGCCACCAAACACAAATAACACTTGGGAGCAGCAAGTTTTTAGACAGAACCAACTGGATTCCAGCAGGCATATCTGAGTGTGCTCCCTCTGAGCAAAGTGGCAGTGCCTTCTTTCCTGTGTGGGGAGAGGATGGTGCTCCCAAGGCCTCACACAGCAGGCTCTGAATCTGTGCAGCCAGTCTGAACTTGGCTTGTTTTACTCCCTGACTGGTTTTTATTTCCCACTATCCCAGACAAGAGCCACAGATATCTTTTGCTGATTTAACAGAGCTTCTTGAAACAATCCAAGAGTAATGAATATTGTATATATATTGCAATCAGTTGATGTATTTATAAGTTGTAGAGCATAATGGACAGGATGAAATATTTATTAGATCACAGAATCAGGAGCCAGGAGGTCCCAGATTTTGCAGATGTTCTCTCCAACAAGCCATTTAAATTGGTATCTATTTTCTTCTCAGAGCTAATGAGTGAACAAGGGAATATTACTTGGTCTCCTGAAAGTACTCTGAGGACAAACCAGTTAATATTCAGAAAGTGTTTTAGGATTCAATTATGTACTAAGCATCATTAAATCTAGCCTAAAAAAGCCTTTTCCCAGGATAATCAGGACCTGGTTCTGATGTTAATGCCACACTTTAACACCAAAGAAGCATTTTATTATTCATTCCCACAATAGGCAGTGAATATTTATCCCAGCAGATGTGTACTTACTGAGCAATACTGCTTTTTGCACTGGACAGGACACTTAGCCCTTTGGTCTGTCTGAACTTTCATTCGCTTATCTAACACTCCACCGGTGGGAGGCTCCTTCCCTGGAATTTCATTGTAGTATTCATGATCCTCCCTCTCCTGTGAATTCCCAGCTGATCCATTAGCATTTGCTGCCTCGCTGAAAAAAAATATGGGGGGGGGGGGGGAATGAAGCTTCTGATGTAATCAATTGCTTTCTAGTGTAGGCAAACATCCCCAGAGTCTGCACAACACACAATACACAGATCCGCCATATGGAGGCTGTAAAGGGCTTTGGGCCGGAACTTTCAGAGCTGCTTATTTTTCAAGTTACTTCTTCCTGAATTAAAAATAGTCATGACAGTTTGGCGTAAAGGGAGGGGCAGTCATTTCATTAGCACCAGGCAGCCCAGATATATTTCTGAGTCAAAGAAAAGGTAAGAGGCAACTACTGAAACTTTACGGGTTCCAGTGCATTGTTCATTAAAGTATCCATAATGTTGACCATAAAATTAATTCTTGTGGCTTTTTGAACTCTATAAATCTAGAGATTGCTGAGGGGTGGCCAGAATCCAAGAGAAAAATTAAAATCTCATGGCGTTTAGCCAGACAAGCCTGCAACTGCTTTAGAAAATCAAATATTGCTATAAAATAAAATAAAAAATAAATAACCACAATCAATATTCTGGAAGGGAACACTGCATGACATTAAGAAGAGCACACAGTGGTTTTCTTGAGCTAAACCAGAACGATGACAGTTTAAATGTACATCTGATACACTGCAAAACAACTAGGTGCTTCCTGTACTGTCTCCGGTTCCAAAATAAAAAAAATCATCCCAAATCTTACTTCTCTGATTAACAAGAGTATAATTGGATAAACGGCAATGAGCAGGAAAGAGATAAAGTTCAAGTAGTTGATTATGTGATACGCAGTGCAAGTATTTGATTATGTGATTCATAGTAGTTTGGAAGGGAGTGACTCATTCACACAGCAATATCCGACTCCTCTGCCTGAGGACCATTCTGAGGCTGGCTGTGGGTTATGCTCAAGGAGGAAATCTAATTACCCTCTCCCATTTCTCCCTGCTCCTATGCTGCTTGTGACATAACCTAGGATTTTCTCAGGAAAGAAAGGCTTTTCCTCTGGTTATTTTCCCCAGGAAAAACAGACCAGTTTTAGTAGTGGAATGGCAAGATCCACCATATACATTGAAATAAATACCAACTGGAGTTGCATTTATGTAATAAGACCATCTTCTGCTGTGATGCATTAGGCCTGTTCCAGTGACACTGCCTGCTCAGGACTCCTGTGCTCAGGATGCAGGTAAGCAGTCCCACAGCTTTACATACTCATGGGAAGTAGCAGGCAACCAAATTTGGTGTTACAGTAAAAAAAAAAAAGACCGAGAAAAACAGGCATAGCTCATCTGTGAGGGGAGCCATAAATTAGAGCAAGAACTGTGTCCCAAGTGCAATGGAAGAAGGGTAATTGAAATGGGGAATTGTGGTCCAAGAACTAATCTAGGCCCTGTATTTCAGGCAATGTGCAGAGGACAGGGCTTCACATTTTAAAATGCCAGGTGGTGACTGTGTTTATTCCAGTTCATGAGAATGATATAAGTCATAGTAGGCCAAAACTGAGGCTGCTGCTAGGACACGAGCAGAATATCAGAAAGGTGAATTAAAATGGCCTTTTTCCCTACCACACGCTTTCCACAGCTACAGCAAGCTTAAACTTGGCACAGGTTGGGCCTGAGCTCAGTCTCTGTGTGTGTCTGCTATTTATAGAGCTGAACTTACTTGGGCAGAGTAATTTGAACATTTGTTCAACTAGCATGACTTAAAATAAGGTTGCTTTATCTAAGGAACAATACAGCTTAATTCTGTGTTCTGCACCTGTACAAATGTCACAAAAATCAATGGAGTTCACTGGAATAAGCTAATTTTGGTATTTTATATGCTGTGCATACAGGCATATATTAGAATTATCCTATATCCAGAAACCATATTCAAAGCATCTTACTTATGGATCACTCTTTGTAGTTTACTGTTTTCCTGACAAGTACTGAAGAGAAGAAAATTGCCAGTTAAGTGACTGAGAATGTGCTGACCTTTCATTAGATGTAACCAGGTTCGATGGGTTCTTCAGGTACTGTCTGAACCGGAGCTCAAAAGCCTGTCCTATGGTGTTGATCACTTCCTGTGCCATCCCATTTAGACATTCCAGGATGTGGCATGCTGAAAAGAATCACCTTACTTTAATGAAGTAAATGCAGTGTATACCAGAAAGTAGAGACTCAAGCTATATTGCTTATAGCAGAAAAGCAAGGCTCCTACCCCTTCATGGAGCCAGCAGCTAGTACAGCTTTAGTCTGACCTGCAGATTCCCACTTCACTGTACCAAGAACATGGCATTTAAAGCCACAGTCTGCATACTATTACCCCTAAACATACAGCAAAGCCAGGATTTGTACAGAGTATTGAGCTGTTCAGTAGCTTCCTCATTTTAAAACTCAAACAATTCCTTGTTACATACAAATAAAGCAATCATATAAACACATATAACAACTGGAAACTTGTTTCAATACCTCTCTGATTAACAGGGTCTTTTGCTACATATGCCACGTAGTCTGTTGTATCCTACAGGAAAGAAGACAACAAATGTCTTGAACATTGTAATTTTAAACAATCCTACCACCACAGCACAGCAATCACATATAGACAAATACATTTTTAGCTTTAAAATGCACACTTCTTTCAGGGGGGAACAACCAGAGGTACTAGCAAAGTGAGCCAAGGAAATATCAGTGACACACTGGTGGCTATCAACACAGTTATTGTCCCATATTCCTTTTCTTCTAAAAAATGCACTAGATCATCTGGCACTCTTTGGGTCTTCAATAAACCATGTATTCAGTGCCATCTCTGCAGCAGGAGTAAAAACACGACTGGTGCCTCATCAGCAGGCAGTGCTGCTCCTTCCACTGCTCCCATGGAGCTCACAGCCTTTGCTGTGTAACACATCAGGGCTGGCTGACTGCTGCTCACAGCTTTTGGCTGGGACAATCCTTACCAGAATCAGTGGAAGATAAAATTGTGCTAATGTACTGCAAAGGACAAGTTTCCAATGTTCCCAATTTGTTGCAATAAGATTGAGTTTTGAAGGCACGCTAGAGAAAAGTTAAACTTTAAAATTACGCAGAATAAAATGGGTATCTGATCTCAATCGCTTCTGCCCAATTTTAGTCTGGCTACAATCAAGTTAAATTACCCTGGATCTCAAAGCTGCTGCTGAGATCAGACAATCTCAGTACAATCAGTTTTCTGTTTCTGAGTCTCTTTCTAGCCAGCACTGAAATAATCCTCTTTTTCTAGTCAAACTGAAAAGGGAACTGGAATTGAAAAATTAACATTTCTAATGATACTGCAAAAGCAAAGGGTGGCTTGATAATTCAGTTTTATAGTCAAATTGGAAAAGTAATGAATAACATTTTTTTAAATTATTAAAGATATATTTTGTTATTTTGGATCTTTAAGGTGGAACAGGGAAAATGCAATGCACAGCTTAAAGGCATGGCTCTCTTGAGGGAAGATGCAATCAGCTGGCAGGAAACAAGGCCCCATTTGCAATATGCACAAGAACAATCATTTAATAATTCACAATGAATGAATGAGACAAGAGGCAGGTCTTAGGTCCAATAGAACTTGTCCTAGATAATATTCTTTTTTGGATTTCTAAAGTTAATATCATTAAAACAAAGCAAGCTAAATATTTCTTATGTGTCCAGTGAACTCAATTTCCTTCCTTTTCCTTTCAAGCTTTTCTTAAAGTTCATAAATATTTTAGGATAGATATTTTAAAATATCAGATCTAGGGAGTGACAAGAAACTAAAGTAACTGGAGCAGTATCTGTTATTTTTATGTCTTTTTAATGTTTATGTAGATGCCTGTATGATTTTGCTTTAAAATAAAGCCAGAATAGGCTTAATTATCAGGCAGAATAGTGCTAGTCCTTCACAGCCCAGAGCAATACTGAATTTCACTTGGACCCTGAATGTGGGGCAGGTGGTAAGACAGGTCCTGTGGAAACTGTCTCCCATTTTAAATGTAAACAGAATTTTGAAAAAAATATCTGAACAAGACAACAAAATTGCCCCTTATGTGAAGGGCCACTAGATCTACAGTTACCACTGGTGAGCAAGACCTCTGTTTTACGTATTCTCCCAGTAAGAAGTGTCAGCAGCTGCTCCACCAACCCCAGTTCCTGCAGAACATCTGTGTGCATGCACATCTCCTGCTGGCCCTGCCACTGAGCACTGACCAAACCCAGCCCTGTGTAACCTCTGAAATCTGAAGTCACTGTGCAAGAAAGGTTCAGGATAATAATATAAAAAACACTAAAAAAGGTAAACAAGCACTAAGGAATTACTTATCCAACCCAGATGACATTTCCTGCTTACAATCATTGCAGTAAAGAGTGTGGAATAGAATAAAAAAAAAACTGACTTGCAAACATCCATGACTGCATGGGGGGGACACTAAGTAAAACAGCCCTATCTGCAGGAAGAAGGTGGCTATGCCACATCTGTCTCATAGGAGCTGTCTGCTTGAGTCAAAATTAATCTAAATATTTAGAGGTGCCAGTGCTGACAGCTTTTATTACAGGTATTGGATCACAGGGACCACTGAATTAATCAATTCCTATGTTCACATTCTTATTTTTAAAACTCCAAGTCAGAGGGCTTTTGAATGGACTGAGGCTCGCTGATGGGCAACAGGAAAGTTAACTGCATATATCTATTAAAGATGCACTGAGTCACTATTCCACATTTCCTTTTCAATGTCAGTCCCCCAGTTTTCTTGCATTACTGGTCATGATCCAGAAGTGCAGTGTAATCTGTTAGCACTTGTGGAAGGAAGGGATGAAACAAAGTATTTTCAGGTAACAGTTATTACATGAGTTCATTATAACTGCAGAAGTATATTTTATAAATCAATACTTACTGGGTCACCTCCAGAAGCAAATGAGATGGACTGCATGTGATGGTTGGCAATAATCTGAAAAACATAACAGACTAATTAAACATGCTCTTGGGCCACACACTAGAAACCATCAGAACATGTCTTCATAGAACAAGCAAGTAATTTCATAAAAATCCTGTTAATTAATTTATCCATGTATCATTCAGGATGGAAGGAGATAAAAATAGGAATATTTTTGAGACTACCCATTCATGTTTAGCAATGCCTAGATCCCTGAGTAATCTTCAGAGGATCTTAAAGGGTCTTC